>NC_084607.1:38517265-38868654 GCF_033807715.1 Cololabis saira | reverse complement strand
CTCCATTTTCCAGGTTATACTATGAATTCTGTACTGAGTGAGTCATGTGACCAGTTCTGGGTCAGTCTAATCAGTCAACAGCTGAGCTCTGGTTGCTAGGGGCAACAAGAACCTGATACAGAGGGAGCGGGAATGACTCAGCTGGATTTTTGGTTGTGACAAACCTGAAATCCCTCCACTTTGCGCTCAAACCGTAGCTCTTAGCAGAAAAACGAAAACATTTTGAGAAACAGAGAACCTACCAGATTATCTAAATGTTATTTTCATACAGATATTCCTTAAAATGTGTTAGTAACGGCAATTCGAAAACAAAAATGAGATTTTTTTTAAGAAAACTTCATTTAACATGGGAGTCAATGAAGAGAGAGACAGGAATTGGCGTGTCTGTTGGCTCCTCCGTTAAAATTTTGTGCACACCACGCCTGTCAAAGTCACATTTTATGAATCACAACACCTATGTCTATATTCTGACCAAAAATTATCTGTCTACCTTTTACGGTTTGCCCGTGAGCTCGAGTTACAAATAAGAAATCATGTTTTTTTTTCAGTGTAACTACACTCTAGCAAACTGACTCCCGTGCTCTAGATTTGAAAAAAAGTGATTTCCAGTCCTCGCTTGAGGGCTCATATCTTGAAAAGTGTACATTTTAGGAAAAAACAGTCCGGGGTTTGGAGAGAGAAGAGAAGTTTTCCTCCGTTTTGAAGTTTGAATGACGTTTCTACGTCCAAGTATGAGAAAGATACGTGACTCGGAAAAAAGGTGAATTTTGTCTTTTTTTTCTCAACATTTTCCCATCCGCTTATAATGGCACCATTGTAATGCATGGGAAAATCTTCCCCATTAGTTTGGAAATTTGGAAATGTTTTTGCACTTCGTGCAAAAACTATTCGTGCCATCGTTCTGAAAATCCACAGGACTGTAGTTAAATTCAGGGCCTACAACTTTCTAAATCGGTTCAGAATTTTTCGAGTAACGGTGTGCGAGTGGTGAGGCCCCAAACTTCACGCAATGCGTTCCGGATGGGGCAAAAAGCGCACGTTTGTGCACGTTGCGCAAAAACGTGCACGCCAATCGCTAATAAAAGTCATACCCATCGATTCCCGATTAAGGCGCACGTTTCTACGTTTTTACTTTTCGCGTTTTCTCAAAGCTGTAGGAGGAGTAGCCGGACAAAGTTTTTACGGAAGAATATATAAATAATAATAAGCCTGAGCAATAGTATGAGTGCCTCGTGCTGCGCACGAGGCACTCCTCCTCCATTGAGCTTGCGCAGCTCAATGGAGGAGGCGTGCCACGTGGCGCAGCCGTGGCACTAATAAGCCTGAGCAATAGTATTAGTGCCTCGTGCTGCGCACGAGGCACTCCTCCTCCATTGAGCTTGCGCATCTCAATGGAGGAGGCGTGCCACGTGGCGCAGCCGTGGCACTAATAAATAAGCCTGAGCAATAGTATGAGTGCCTCGTGCTGCGCACGAGGCACTCCTCCTCCATTGAGCTTGCGCATCTCAATGGAGGAGGAGTGCCACGTGGCGCAGCCGTGGCACTAATTAGAGAACACGTGTATGTGTGAGCTGACGCCAGTTTGAACAAGAACTTGTATCTGTGTGAGAGGTAATTTTGTCCCGGAAAAGGCGGGGCTACAGCCTGGATTGCCTAGAGCGCAGGCATGGATCCTCTTCAATAGTAAACTGTGTAACGTAATGTACAGTAGGTGGCAGAGTTGGTCTGCCAATAGTGTCAAACCAGCCCGGTAAAGTTGGACAGATATTCGCAGATTCCTACTTCTGCGGTCAATATCTTCTAAATAGAGTCGTCAAAGCACGAATGTTTCCTTTGTCCAACCACTGAAACAGAGTGTAAGACAGTAAGTTACAAGCCTATTATCATCAAGCCCTCAATGAGCATTAAAAAGGCACTAAAGACATTGATGTGAATAAGTAACTGGCTGTATTAGGCGTACTTAGGGACTGCCTACAAATTGAAACCCCCAAATAAAAATATTTAATAACTTTATTCAAATGTTGTAATGCATCAGTGTCGTGGCTTAGAACAGTGGTCCTCAACCTGTTTCAGTGATGTTCCCCCTGTGAAATATTTTTTCAGCTAAGTACCCCCTAACCAGCGCAAAGCACTTTTGGTTGTAAAAAAAAAAGACCTAACAGACCTACAGCACTGTGCCATCAGTAACTGATTTATTAAACATAAAAATATTGCTGCTACGCTTCAACCACGACTCCATCGTTGGTCCAAGTGATTGACAGGTGAAGCCAGGTGATTGACAGGTTAGGTGGAACCATCCTGGTGTGGGGGATACTCCGCGGTTTTAGGATAATAAGTTGAATAGCCTACTCCTGAAGATAAAATTCATTTTATGAATTTAGACTTATATTTTCCTCAATTATTCATGAAATATTTATTTTTAAAGGATTTTTGCATGGATGCTACTTTTTGAATATATTTTTTATTTTAAAATCTCATGTACCTCCTGGAGTGCCTTCACGTACCCCCAGGGGTACGCGTACCCCCATTTGAGAACCACTGGACTAAAATGGTCCAGTTACCAATTTTCTGATTTTTGAGAATTACCGTAACCTGGATGACTGATAGTCATCATATAGCCATAAATAGTTTGTTTGCCATATTATCAAACCAATCCTTTTTTAATATTTAAAAAAGCCCTTCTGCTATTTGTCATCAATTTTTCTTTAAACAATTTGTAGACCTCCATTGTCACATCAGTACATACAGGACTGTCTCAGAAAATTTGAATATTGTGATTTTCTGTAATGCAATTACAAAAACAAAAAAAATCATACATTCTGGATTCATTACAAATCAACTGAAATATTGCAGGCCTTTTATTATTTTAATATTGCTGATTATGGCTTACAGCTTAAGAAAACTCAAATATCCTCCATCCATCCATTATCTATACCCGCTTTATCCTTTTCAGGGTTTTCAGGGTCACGGGGGTCTGCTGGAGCCTATCCCAGCTCATTTCAGGTGAGAGGCAGGGGTTCACCCTGGACAGGTCACCAGTCCATCACAGGGACACATATAAACACACAAACCATGCACACTCCTGGTGTGCATGTGCACTGGTCCCTCAGTGAGGGTAGTGGTAGTGGTCAGAGAGACCATTGGTGCCTCAGTGAGGGTACGGGTAGTGGTCAGAGAGACCATTGGTGCTTCAGTGAGGGTACCGGTAGTGGTCAGAGAGACCATTGGTGCCTCAGTGAGGGTACGGGTAGTGGTCAGAGAGACCATTGGTGCCTCAGTGAGGGTACCAGTAGTGGTCAGAGAGACCATTGGTGCCTCAGTGAGGGTACCTGTAGTGGTCAGAGAGACCATTGGTGCCTCAGTGAGGGTACGGGTAGTGGTCAGAGAGACCATTGGTGCCTCAGTGAGGGTACGGGTAGTGGTCAGAGAGACTATTGGTCCCTCAGTGAGGGTAGTGGTAGTGGTCAGAGAGACCATTGGTGCCTCAGTGAGGGTACCGGTAGTGGTCAGAGAGACCATTGGTGCCTCAGTGAGGGTACGGGTCGTGGTCAGAGAGACCATTGGTGCCTCAGTGAGGGTACGGGTAGTGGTCAGAGAGACCATTGGTGCCTCAGTGAGGGTACGGGTAGTGGTCAGAGAGACCATTGGTGCTTCAGTGAGGGTACCGGTAGTGGTCAGAGAGACCATTGGTGCCTCAGTGAGGGTACGGGTAGTGGTCAGAGAGACCATTGGTGCCTCAGTGAGGGTACGGGTAGTGGTCAGAGAGACCATTGGTGCCTCAGTGAGGGTACGGGTAGTGGTCAGAGAGGCCATTGGTGCCTCAGTGAGGGTACGGGTAGTGGTCAGAGAGACCATTGGTGCCTCAGTGAGGGTACGGGTAGTGGTCAGAGAGACCATTGGTGCCTCAGTGAGGGTAGTGGTAGTGGTCAGAGAGACCATTGGTGCCTCAGTGAGGGTACGGGTAGTGGTCAGAGAGACCATTGGTGCTTCAGTGAGGGTACCGGTAGTGGTCAGAGAGACCATTGGTGCCTCAGTGAGGGTACGGGTAGTGGTCAGAGAGACCATTGGTGCCTCAGTGAGGGTACCAGTAGTGGTCAGAGAGACCATTGGTGCCTCAGTGAGGGTACCTGTAGTGGTCAGAGAGACCATTGGTGCCTCAGTGAGGGTACGGGTAGTGGTCAGAGAGACCATTGGTGCCTCAGTGAGGGTACGGGTAGTGGTCAGAGAGACTATTGGTCCCTCAGTGAGGGTAGTGGTAGTGGTCAGAGAGACCATTGGTGCCTCAGTGAGGGTACCGGTAGTGGTCAGAGAGACCATTGGTGCCTCAGTGAGGGTACGGGTAGTGGTCAGAGAGACCATTGGTGCCTCAGTGAGGGTACGGGTAGTGGTCAGAGAGACCATTGGTGCCTCAGTGAGGGTACGGGTAGTGGTCAGAGAGACCATTGGTGCTTCAGTGAGGGTACCGGTAGTGGTCAGAGAGACCATTGGTGCCTCAGTGAGGGTACGGGTAGTGGTCAGAGAGACCATTGGTGCCTCAGTGAGGGTACCAGTAGTGGTCAGAGAGACCATTGGTGCCTCACTGAGGGTACGGGTAGTGGTCAGAGAGGCCATTGGTGCCTCAGTGAGGGTACGGGTAGTGGTCAGAGAGACCATTGGTGCCTCAGTGAGGGTACGGGTAGTGGTCAGAGAGACCATTGGTGCCTCAGTGAGGGTAGTGGTAGTGGTCAGAGAGACCATTGGTGCTTCAGTGAGGGTACGGGTAGTGGTCAGAGAGACCATTGGTGCCTCAGTTGGGGTACGGGTAGTGGTCAGAGAGACCATTGGTGCCTCAGTGAGGGTACGGGTAGTGGTCAGAGAGACCATTGGTGCCACAGTGAGGGTACGGGTAGTGGTCAGAGAGACCATTGGTGCCTCAGTGAGGGTACGGGTAGTGGTCAGAGAGACCATTGGTGCCTCAGTGAGGGCACCGGTAGTGGTCAGAGAGACCATTGGTGCCTCAGTGAGGGTACCGGTAGTGGTCAGAGAGACCATTGGTGCCTCAGTGAGGGTACCGGTAGTGGTCAGAGAGACCATTGGTGCCTCAGTGAGGGTACGGGTAGTGGTCAGAGAGACCATTGGTGCCTCAGTGAGGGTAGTGGCAGTGGTCAGAGAGACCATTGGTGCCTCAGTGAGGGTAGTGGTAGTGGTCAGAGAGACCATTGGCGCGGATTGGCTGCTACGTTTCCCTCAGTCTGCCCCAGGGCAGCTGTGGCTACTCACGTAGTTTACTATCACTATCTATGAATTAAGAGTGAATGACTATGGAACTATTGTGAGCACTTTGAGTGTCCTTAGAAAAGTGCAATATAAATCTAATTCATTATTATAATCAGGGCCGCCGCAAGGGGTGTGTGAACCGTGCGACCGCACGGGGCCTCGCGCTATGGGCAGTTTTTTTTTTTCCTTATAAATATCAACAGTCACGTTCCATTACAGACCTAAATGTGTGCTAGTCTGTGCATATCAATAAATATATGTGCAATTCATATGTCATCATAAATTGTAGGCTATAATAACGATAAAATGTTTTAATTCTTAATTTACAACCATCCTGAACGCATCGGGGCCGTGAGCCAACGCAGATTGGGTGTAAAGCCTGATTTATGGTTCTGCGTTAAATCGACGCAGAGCATACGCCATAGGGTACGGCGCAGTCTACGGCGAGGTTATGCGGCGACGCGCAACCTTCGCCGTAGGCGCTGCGTTGGTGTAACGCGGTACCATAAATCAGCCTTAACAGTCACAGCAAATTTGCCGTGAAGGAGATTAGCGCTAAAGTTTAAAGAGGACTAAATTTGTACAAAGTTTTGAATGTTACCCCGTTTTCCATGTTACCCAGATTATTTTGGGTTATGGAAGAGTCAACTACCGTTGGTGAGTCAGTGTAACCTTCTTAAATAAATTCTTTATCAGAATGTTGTGGTATTCTTGACCACCTGCCTATTTTAATGTGCTTTGTGTTGTTGTCAACGAGACAGCCGAGTCTATTCTCTGTTATAGAGCTCAGAAATGATGTTATAGACCGCTGTGTCTATCTATCTAAATAGATTGTGTAATTTTAGACCAGTTATGGTTTTTTTTGTATTTAAGCTGTATCAAAGATGGAACTGAGCCAGTCCGTGACTATCTGAGTTTTCAGCGCCATGTGATTGACAGCTGTCAGGCCGATGTGTGTGTGTGTGTGTGTGTGTGTGTGTGTGTGTGTGTGTGTGTGTGTGTGTGTGTGTGTGTGTGTGTGTGTGTGTGTGTGTGTGTGTGTGTGTGTGTGTGTGTGTGTGTGTGTTCTGCTGAACAAGTTTGTGACTTTACTCTGCTTTCTGCAGCATAGGCCTATAGGCTTGCTTGGCTCAATAAAAGGGAGAATAAATGTTGTTCGAGGGGTAGGATAAGGTGTTGTTGAACGTTAAAATGACTATCATAAGGGCCCATGGAGAATGCTCCGCCCCCTCTGTACTGAGACCCACGCTCCGCCACTGCAGGGGAAGGTGTCCAGTATTTTGCTAATTGGAGAGTTAAAGGTATTGTGACATGAAAAACACATTTTTCTTGATTTTTTGTGTTTTGTTGGGTGTCTTGACATCAATTACACCCAAAAAACAACGAACTTTTAACATTTAGTGTATTGTGTGCTTTCTGGGATTTTCCGCATAACTATGCAAAAACGGCGCATGTGGTTTGGTGGCGGATCGTTACGTAACGACCCGCTAAATCACCGCCCCCTCCACCCAGCTCCCTGCCTCCTCTCCTCTCCAGCGCACCATAAAGGCTGATTTATGGTTCCGCGTTACACCGACGCAGAGCCTACGGCGTAGGGTTACGCGGCGAGGCGCACCGTACGCTGAACCCTACGGCGTAGGCTCTGCGTCGATTTAACGCGGAACCATAAATGAGGCTTAACACAGAGCTGTTTAGAGCCTCTTTTGTTCTAATCACCGGAGGAAAACTGCTAAAAAGACCCGCGGCCACTGACTGGACTTAAGATAAGGGGACAGTGCTGCTTGCATGCCTTTATTTTTATGATTGTTTGCTGTGGTTCGCCCTCCTGCTTTTCCGTGCATGCTTCGCCTGTCGCTCCCGGCTTAACTCTCCGACGCCGCTGTGAGCGTATGGGTGGAGGAGGAGGTTTGGAGGAGGAGCGGCGCAATGATTGACAGGAAAGGGGGGAAAGGAAGCGTTTTTCACGGCGCAAAAAAACACTGTAATAAAAAGCCAGGAATAGAGTACTAGAGTGAAGTTTTTCTTGTTACACTCTTTTAGACACATTTGAGGGATGTTGGCCAAGACTTTTAATAGTGTTAAAAGCATGTTAAAAATGATGTCACAATACCTTTAAAATTGCGCATATAAACACCCGATCTGACCCGAAAAACCCCAAAATTCCGCGCGCGAGGGCCTCCTCTGGCCATTTCGCACAGGGCCTCGCAAATCTCCCAGACGGCTCTGATTATAATATTTAGTTTTATGTTATCACTGTTCTTCTACTATGCCAATTAAGTATTTAAAGCATCTTTTTTCTAGTTTAGAACAAAATCTTTTTATTATTTTACCTCCTTTTCTCATAATTTTATTTACTGTACAATTATGTCTTGCTGCTTTTCTTTTTTTATCCCCGATTTTCTATCACCCAGTGCTCCTTCCTAAGTCAGTCCTGGGCATTGCCATCCTCTACCAACCCTCGGAGTTCCTGCACTGAGCTCAGGTCTCCTCCTTAACCTGAGGAGTGAACAGCTTCTTTTCACCAGACAGGGTGGGGTTTCTCCGTCTGGACGTGGCGCGTGGAAGGATCACGCTATTCCAGCCAGATCCTCCCATCCCATCTGGCGCCCCGGCTGGCCAGTGGGGGCAGTGTAGAGTCCAGGACTGTGTGCATGTTTTTGTGAGGGAAGCTCACATTGCTACCCAAGGGAACACGGGGAGAACATGCAAACTCCACACAGAAAGGCCCTTTCACCAACCCCACCCAGAGTGAAGTCATGGGGGAACTAAAGGCCCTGACGCACCAAGCCGACTGTCAGCCGTCGGGCTGTCGATGAGCGTCGGTGCGCATCTTTCGGCCTAGTTTTCCCGATGTGTCCCGCACGTCGCCACAGGTCGGACGCCTGTCGGTAGCTTTTCAGGCTCACAGCTCACTCTGTGATTGGCTGTTCCCAGAATTTTCCAAACAAACATGGTGGACATTTCTTATTTTTTAGTGAATAAAATCAATATTTTGAGTTAGTTTCTGCATAAAAATGCATTTTGATTACATTTCTAGCGAGAAATATAGATTTTACTTTCATAATATTCACTCAGTGAATGTATATAATCACGCGCTTTCCCGTTGCGGCGAAGTCTTTTTCAAACCTCGCCAGAATAAAGGCTGATTTATGGTTCTGCGTTACACCAACGCAGAGCCTACGGCGTAGGTTGCGTAATCTACCACGTAGGCTCCGCGTGGATTTAGCGCGGACCATAAATCAGCTCCGGAGCAGGCAGGTAGAAATCCCAAAATTTTCGGAGCAAATTTCTTAACAACTGTTAGATTTCATGTATTAAACCAACATTTATCTTCCTAAATGATTTATTTCAGCCAGCGGTAATTCTCCACAGACCTGAAGTTTTCTCCCCAGGACGACGGCAGGTTGACCTGGCGATCTGAGCTGCTGCTGCGCCCCCGGACCGGCGGCTCTTCTCCAAAAACATCGCAGCAAATTGAAACGCAGACTGCGCAGAACGTACGTGCTAGTTGGCCGTTGGGTGTCGTCTTTGCGGTGTGTCTAGTGCTTCTTTTTGAGCCCGACCCAGCCCGACACAGGCGACGCCAGGCGCCACAGCAGTCGGCCGACAGCGGGCAATGTCGGGTTGGTGTGTCCTCGGCTTAACACGCACTTAAGCGTCCCCGGCGGGTATTGAACCCAGGACCTTCTTGCTGTGAGACGGCTGCACTACCAGCTGCACCACCGTGCCCCTCATGTCGTGCTGCTTTTGATGTCGAGCAAAGCACCTTGAATCACCTTGTGTTGTGCTATATAAATAAACTTGCCTTGCCTTGCCTAATGATAAAGAACAGGTAAATAAAATATGCACTCCAACTTCAAATAACAAAATAACATATTTGAACCATTTTTCAGACAATAGAATAACACTTGAACAATTTTTCAGACAACAAATAATACATAATACAAATAATACATTCTTATTTTTGTGAGGGGGGGTATTGTTTTTCGGCACTACCTTGTTCTCTATAGCTGATATATATATATCTATATCTATATATATATATCTATATCTATATATATATATATATATATATATATATATATATATATATATTTTTTTTTTTTTTTTTCTGATGAATAGTAATGCTTGATACCTTTTATATCTGTTTGTCTCATGTTAGCATTATGTCATTTTATTACAACACAATTCTCCATATATTCATTTTGACATTAATGTTTTTATTTCATAAAACTAGATGATGACAGGGTGGACAATGACATGACAGTGTGGACGTTGGCATTCCAGGATGGACAAAAATGTTATTAGGTGAACAAAAGAGAACAAATGATTTAATTTAAAACATAAAACTAATAATTAGAGTGATATTAGTTAACACATAGCTTAAAACTATATTGCATTATAATAAAACTTAATATCCAGAACACAGCCAAAATACATTATACCATTTCCTTTTCAGAAATAGCAGTAAAACAATAGAAAATGGAAGAAAAAAAACTTCAATCTAAGGCTGGCCTTAGGCCTTAATGTACTTTAACACAGTTGTAACTTATTTTTTGTTCTTTCTGGATCAACAACTCAATATCGATATCTCTTTACCATATCAGCTCCAGTTAGAACCACTCCTCTAAAAATCTAATTTGGGCTATTCCGTAAATTGCATAGAATTGCATTGTTATAATTGTTATAATAATAATTTCTGATATATCAAATTATGATCATGATAAAAAGGCCTGCTGATGCTAATACTACTAAAACTAATTGGTTTTAGGTATCAATTAGGTTTCCTTCCATTGTCTCCAATCAGTTCAAAATGCTGCAGCAAGAGTCATTACCACTAGAAAAAAAATTCACTGGCTTCCTGTTAAACTTGATTTAAAAATCCTGCTGATCACCTTTAAAGCCTTTATTGGTGTCGCTCCAACTAAAATATCAAATTTCTTGACCTGGTATATTCCCTCCAGGCCACTGACCCCCACAGATACTGTATGTCCTTCTAACTACCACCAGATCAAAGTTTTTTACAAAAGGGCATCGTGATCAAACACACACAACATCTGAGATATTTTTAGATATCTCCTTAAACTCTTCTTTTTTTGAAGGGTTTTGGTATCGTCTGATGAATAAATTACATATTCTTTGCTCCTGCTTTTTGCAGCTTTGGGCCCTTCTCTTTTAGGTGGGCCTCAGGCAATTTTTAACCTATTGGGATGAGTGTTGTGTAGACAAGACAAGACCTTATTTTAATTTGGCGTATATATATATATATATATATATATATATATATATATTTTTTTTTTTTTTTTTTTTTTTTTTTTTTGTCCTGCTGATTCTAGTTGCCTATTGGCATTAATTCTCTGCTGCTATGTTAAGGATATTTTAACACTGTTATCATTATAACCAAAAAGAAAACCAACGATATCGCAAACTTTGGCCACAGAAACATTTACTGTCATATGTTATATATGTGTAAAATTGTTGTTCTATTGTTAAAGTCATCAGAATATTGAAAAAAAGTTGTTCTGTCCACCCCGTCATGGAGAGATTGATGATGGGGTGGTACATAGTGCTTCTTTTAATTTTTTTTTACTACTTTTAGCTTTAAATCAGCACATGGTAGGCTTATGCTATATACTATACAATACTGAATAAAATTGATTCAGCATTGAAGGTGATTGTATGGTGAATGTTTATCAAATATATTTTGAATTTCTTAATTTTTTTAATATTAATTTACATTTCACCATGACAGTGTGGACACTGTTAAGGAACATGTGAAGTACAATAAGGAAATATATAAACTATTTTAAGGTTTTGTCCATGCAGAAGCATGAGGAACATGGCTGTGGCAGGGTGGAGGAGCTGCAGCCACTCAGGCTGATTAGGGCACAGGTGGGCCCAATCAGCCTCTCCACTCTGCCAGCCTTCATAAGGAGGCTGCCACCTCCACCTTTAAAACTAAACTTAAAACCTTTCTGTTTAGTAAAGCCTATAGTTAGTGTTTAGTAAACCTCTAGCTGGTGTTGGTAAATCTCTAGGTAGTGTAAACTTTAGTGTGTCAGAGTCGCTCCTGTAGTTTCTTGTGCTGGCCCCCCCTTCTCCTCCCTTTTCTCTCTTTTGTCCATGTTGCAGCATCCTTTGCCGGACACCGGAACCTGCAGGTGGTCGTGGGTGGCTTGTAGCTTGCATTACGGAGCACAAGTCTTTCCCTGACCCTGCACCCCAACCTGGGACTTGCTGATTGGGCCGGAGCTTCGGGAGCTGTGTGCTGGCCTGCGGTCCCCACCCCTGGTCATCCCGTTGCTGCCCCCCCCTTCTCCTCCCTTTTCTCTCTTTTGTCCTGCAGGTGGCCGTGGGTGGCTTGTAGCTTGCATTACGGAGCACAAGTCTTTTCCTGACCCTGCACCCCAACCTGGGACTTGCTGATTGGGCCGGAGCTTCGGGAGCTGTGTGCTGGCCTGCGGTCCCCACCCCCGGTCATCCCGTTGCTGCTTCCACCTGCCTGCTGTGCTGTTGCCGTCCCTGACCCACCAGTCTGGCCCTCGGCAGGAGGGTCCCCCCTGATGAGCCTGGTCCTGCTCAAGGTTTCTTCCCTCCTAAAGGGGAGTTTTTCCTTGCCACTGTTTGGCTTAAGGTTTTTCTCCCACTAGGGGAGTTTTTTACCTGCCATTGTTTATGTAATATCTGCTCGGGGGTCATGTTCTGGGTATGGGTCTCTGTAAAGCGTCTAGAGACAACTCTGTTGTATTAGACGCTATATAAATAAAATTGAATTGAATTGAATAAGGCATAGCTGCACAGCAGAAAGGGGCTGTGGAGCTGCTGTGAAGGGGCTTCTGCACTATGTGTGGTGTTTGTGGGTAAATAAAGAGGGTCTGCATTAAACTCTGTGTCTCTCCATCCTGTCGGTCGGGCCCCGTGGCACTCACCGTGCTACACTGGCACCCAACGTGGGGCCCGATGGGAGGAGAGGCATGGAGCGGGCCCTGGACGCGCTCGCCCAGGCCATTGCGGACCTGGCCGCCCTGCGCCGGGACCAGGGCGGGCATCAGCTCGCTGTGTTGGCGGCGCTGATGCCCGCGGACCGACCCACCCCTGCGCCACGCCGGAGGTTCGCCGCAGCAGCGCGGGAGGAGCTGGCGGCGCCGCAGCTGAGAGGCCGTGAGGCAGAAGCTGCGGGCCGCCAGGCGACGGCTCCCGAGGCGGCATGGCCAACGGAGCGACCCATCCCTGCACCCCGTCTGAGGTTCGCCGCGGCAGCGCTGGCGGCGCTGCAGCCGACCGGCCGTGAGGCAGTCGCTGCAGGCCGCCAGGCGACGGCTCCTGGGATGGAGTCGGAGGCGGAGGCGGAGGCGGAGTCGGATGCGATGGCGGAGTCGGCGGCAGAGGTGGAGGCTGACCAGCAGGGCGGCGTGACGGAGGAGGCTGTCCTGGACACGCCAGCTCCAGACCAGGGCTGCGCCGTGGAGGAGGCGGTCCTGGAGGCGGACCAGCAGCCGACGCGGGTCTGCGTCACGGAGGAGGAGGTGGTTCTGGACGCACCGTGTGGCCCGAGGCCACCATGGGCCCGGCCCCGAGAGCAGCTTCCACGGCGGGCGGGCCGACGCCGGGGACGACCCCCCCGACCAGGAAGGCCCGGGGGTTCCGGGCTTCCTCTCCCGCTCCGAGAGGGCGGGGGGGGGAGTAGGCTCGGCCGGACAGACCCCGGCGCGAGTTTGGCGTTGGGGGTGTGTGGCAGGGTGGAGGAGCTGCAGCCACTCAGGCTGATTAGGGCACAGGTGGGCCCAATCAGCCTCTCCACTCTGCCAGCCTTCATAAGGCATAGCTGCACAGCAGAAAGGGGCTGTGGAGCTGCTGTGAAGGGGCTTCTGCACTATGGGCCCGATTTACTAAAGGTTTGCGTGTGTTAAAACGTGTGCAAACTTGACAGCACCCGCAAACCAAAGTGCCAGCTGATCTACTAACAGCGTGCAAACACGACTGCGTCTCTGAAATGCGCAAAATTGCACACGCAATTCAGTTAGTACTTTTGCCCTGATGAATAATCAATATGGGGCGTACCTGCCAGAACGCGCTAAATACTGGGAGGGGAAGATGCAAATTGCTCCATTTACCACGCGCAATGAGATTTACCAAGCCTGAAAGTAATTGCGCGTATTGTGATTGCGTCTGTATTTAATACGTTCGAAAGGAAGGTGCTAATCTGCTGCTGCTGTTATTGTGGCAAGGAGGCGACATCCAAAATCAAAGAATACGCAGAGAGAGAGTCTTTATTCTGCTGCATGCTATTTTAAAAATGGTTGCACAAGTTTTATTAAAGGTCACTTTTTCTTTAGTTCTTCGCCTTATATCTTTGCCACCTTCTCTTATTGTGCCCCCCTCCACTCGCCCACAAGCAGGCCAAGCCTTTGTGCCAAAACTTTGTATTTTATTGATTACTTATCTTATTGAACGTGAAATCATCCTTCGTAAATTACATTTAATTAAAACCCGTGCTTATTAATCACAAAACACAGGTTAAACATCATGACCAAATCCGCTCCGACCCGCTGTGCAGGATCAGCGCAGACAGACTGCAGCTTCGCCTGAATTATGGTTCTGCGTTAAATCGACGGCGTAGCCGACGCGTAGGGTCGCGGTGCGGCGTGCGTCGCCGCGTAACCTACGCAGTCGGTTCTGCGTTGGTGTGACGCGGAACCATAAATCAGCCTGTAGTGTGCGCTGTGCGCTGTTCTGAACACGTCTCTTCTTTCGGATGCTGGTCCCGTCTGTCACACATTTACTGTCAGTGTTTGCTATATAATATATACTATTTGCAATATACTGTGGACATCTGAATAAAAACTTAACTCATAAATAGATGAATCAAAGCGCTCTCCAGCTCTGCGTCTGATAGCCTATAGCTGATGTCTTTTTCTCCTCAGATCATGCCGAGCACCGCCGGATCACGTAAACCCGACCAATTCAATATTAAAATCAAATTCGGTCCTGTGGCCCGTTTTTCTATTTCGTATTTTTGATCTGTGCCTAAAATTGAAATATGAAAAACCAGACGTTTTTCTTTTTTTTGTGTTACCAACTGCATTTATTCTATCGCAGGTTTTCTCCGATATTGCGTTTCTTTTGGTAATGTTTAAATTTCTTTGCTGTAGTTCATGAATGTGTTTATTTGCCTCTTCCACTAATATCTCTAACTCCAACTCGTTCAATTTCATTTTGCGCTTGTGACTTGTGACTGTGCTTTCCATCCAGACTCTCCATGCCGCAAACCTTAAGACACGCAACACCTCATTTAAATACTGCAGTTTGCACCTGTTATCAATTGCGCACGCAATCTTAGTTGATCACTCGCAAAACATGCAACAACTGCACGCGCAAACTTTTTCAGTGCACACGCAATTAAGTACTCTTTATTTAGGATCTTAGTAAATCGGGCCCTATGTGTGGTGTTTGTGGGTAAATAAAGAGGGTCTGCATTAAACTCTGTGTCTCTCCATCCTGTCGGTCGGGCCCCGTGGCACTCACCGTGCTACAATGGCAAAATCATCCAATTAAAGAAAATGGTTTCAAATGGGGAAATTCATTCCAAATGACTTTTGATTGTAATAATTTGTGTGTAAATATTTGGTAATTTATACCACAACCTCAGAATTACATGATTTCATACTACATTCATGATGATTTGCTGAATTTGATGGGGACACCAAAGGCACTTGATCTTGACCCAGGTTATGTGACCTCAACTCAAAGTCTTCTCCATATAGACCCCATATAAACTCAGACAGGACCTGAAAAGGTCATGAAATTTGATATTTCCAAAACTAAAAAAGCTGAGTCAAATAGTATTAGCCCAATGTCTTGTGACTTGATTAAAGTTTGATTAGTTTCTGTAGCTGACAGTGTGAAGTAACTTTCTTTCAAATGGCCCTCAAAGGGCGTTTCTCGACCAACTCAATAGCTGGTGCTAGAACTAGTGCTAGAGCCAGTTCCAAACAGGTTCTGTAAAGAACTGGCTTGCTTTGTCACTGAGCACCAAAGAGCCAGTGCCCTACGCCATTTACTATGTCACCAAAGCGGATGCCATAGATCAGTAAAAAGAGCATGAAATCTCTCAGAAGATCAACAATGGAAATTGAATTTTGGTATGCGCAGACAATGATCCTGACCCTGAAAATATGGTTTGGAGTCTGACTGCTTTGGTGGAAAAGAGCTAGAATTGACTTCATGCAACTTTATGCCATTAACATTGTCAGCATTTACATTTCAGGACAAAAGTAGGAATTTTTAGAACCACATGTTTGCTGTGCAGGACGCATATTTCTGATTGCACGGTTAAAGGTATTAGCACCAGTTCTCTTGGCACCGAGTTGGGGCTTTCCTTGGAGCTGGCGATCGAAAAGCAAAAACTATTGCTGGGTTTGACATTAGCACCAAACCAGCTTTGGTCGAAAAGTCCTAAAAGAGGACAAACCTTTTCAATGGTTTCAACGCCTTGCCGTTGATTTTCAATGGCCAATATATTCAATAAAGATCTCTCAAAACTATGACAAAAAACTGTGGACAAAGACTAACCATAAACTGTAAAATGTAGGGGCCAAAAGTCACCGCAGTTGAGTTCTGAAGCAGCTGTATAATTTTATATCTCAATGGCTGAAATACCATTCAGCCACCTGAGTTAGATGCCAGAAAGTGGTGGTAGATGGAAAAGGATCTCAATTTGTGTGAATGCTGTTTGTATGAGTTTATGTGTGTAGTGTAGTTGTTGTAAAGTAAAGCACTTTAAATTGTCCGCAAAATTAGAAAATCGTGATCATATGAACATCTGGTAAACACTTTGTTGTTATACCATTTAGTTGATACTTTATTTTCATTTATAAGTACACATCTCAAGGTCAAAAGAACCGAATAGCCCATCGGCTCTCTGGAATCCTTAATGTACTGTAAAGGGAAGAGGGGTATTGCAGAAAGACAGAAGTACGCCAGATATGTCTAAAATGGGGGAAAGGACAGGGACATGCCATCGGATTCAAAACTCAGACCTATCAACAATACATAATTATAACGAGCGTCAGCGTCAGCACTTTCAACATCATTGTTGTCATGATTCAGTCCAGAGCTGTTGTGTAGAAGGGAACGCTGGGAACTTGGAGGATTCAGTGCAGTGGACCTGGAAGAAAGGAGATTGTGATGAGATGAATGAGAAATACCACTGTACTTGGACAATTAAGGATTTTAATTTGACAAACTGCAGGAAATGAATTTTAGCTAAGGAAACTCCAACATAAACTGTTGATATGAAACATCCTGCTTTGTAAAATCTTTACATTTTAAGTTGGAGTAGGGCTTCTCAGGATGTTCCGTCAGCAGCAGTCTTCATACACGCAGCAAAGGCCTCCATCAGATCTTTGCAGCCCCCTGCACCCTTCTCTGCCACACTGGAAATACATATTAATTAGATGCAAGTTAAGTTAACCCTTAATACAAAATTGTATTATTTTGGTGTGTGCTCTGTCAGTAGTGGTGGATTCAACAAAATCTTTGCACACAATGTTTTTGTGAAAACAGATTTCAAAAGTAAGCACAAAATCTAAGCAAAGGCTATATTAATACAAAGAAGGCAGAAACAAGAAAGGAACCAATAAGGGATGAAAGAGAGTAAGAGGGAACTCATGCTTGCTGATTAATTAACAGTCCCATTCAGGAGCAAGCAAATTGGCCGACAGTGTCACAGCGCATTAGGGTGATGAAATGAAAGGAAGGGGGAGTGAAAAGAGGAAAATAGAATTGGGGGAAAAAGAGAAGCCATTTATATGAACTCCTAAGAATAAGAGGAAAGAGGTTAGTTAATAATGTCATCTTCTGATGGTTTCTGATGGTTCTGATGGTTTCATGCCCCACAAAGGGGCAATGGCAACATTTGTGAAACCCAAGCATGGTGCTGTTGAGGCAAGATATAAATATATACTTACAGTTTTACTTTCAGCCTTAAAGAAGGGAATGATCTTTGATATCAAAAGTGTGGAAAATTATACCATCATTATATAATTATTTGTATTCTCATTCGGTTGAGCTACATAATTCCTTCACTGTAATGCCTGCCTGAATTAGTTGTATAACACACATGCACCTGCTGCAGATTATCACACTTTACCTCACCAGAATGGACCACATGTTTGTTGTTGATTCCATTAACAGGGTCTGCTAAAACATACTAGCTGTACTAATTCAGCTAGTATACCACGAGACATTGCTTCTGCAAATGGAGAATTGCATTGTTGCAAAGATGTGATTTCAGAGTCGGAGTGGGTTGGTCTGGGTTTTTTTTGCTGCTTCAGGACCCAAATGACATAATTGATGAACCATTTATTTCCACTCTCTACCAGATAATCTTGAAGTAGAACGTTCAGCAATCAATTTGTGATATTAAGCTCAAGCACACTTGAACACTAAAATGAAGGCTTTGCTGTGACCTAGTCAACGTCTTAAATCTGATGAGATGCTATTGCATGACCTTAAAGCTCAAAGCATGACCATCATGCTCAAAAACCCTCCAATGAGGCTAAATTAAAACAATTCTAGAAAGACACGCAGGACAAAATTGCTCCATAGCAATGTGCAAGGCTCATTGGCAGTGATCGTTAATGCGTGATAGCAGTTGTTACCGCCAAGATGGATCAGTTTAGGGAGCCAGTATTTTTCCGGATTTCCAGGTTAGTTTGGATTTTTTTTTCCCTTAATACATGAAATCACTTGGGAGTGATCAAGTGGGAGCAGTCATACTGGTGGGGCTGAAAGATATGGGTTGAGCAGAGGGACCGGATAATAGTGTGGTGTGAGCAGTGAGGAGCCAAGGGTGATGGGGGACAGGGGCAATGGTGTTTGAGAAAGAGGAGAGAACGCTATGTGTAGGAAATTGGTAAAGAGGGCCGAGGGGGTTGGGGAAGGTGTTAAACTTATTGGCTCTACCCTCACCTCACAGTTTTTTTTTTGTCACAGGTTATAGTGGGACAAAAAAGTATTTAGTCAGCCACCAATTGTGCAAGTTCCCCCACTAAAAAAGATTAGAGAGGCCTGTAATTTTCATCATAGGTAACCTCAACTCTGAGAGACAAAATGGGGGGAAAGAAATCACATTGTTGGATCTTTACTGAAGTAATTGGTGAATTCCTGGGTAAAATAAGTATTTGGTCACCTACAAACAAGCAAGATCTCTGGCTTTCACAGACCTGTAACTTCTTCTTTAAGAAGCTCCTCTGTCCTCCACTCATCACCTGTATTAATTGCACCTGTTTTAACTGGTTATCAGTATAAAAGACGCCTGTTTTTACTGGTTATCAGTATAAAAGACACCTGTTTTAACTAGTTATCAGTATAAAAGACTGCTGTCCACAACCTCAAACAGTCACACTCCAAACTCCAGTATGGCCAAGACCAAAGAACTGTCAAAGGACGTGAGAAACTAAATTGTAGACCAGGACCAGCTGGGAAGACTGAATCTGCCATAGGTAGCAGCTTGGTGTGAAGAAATCAACTGTGGGAGCAATTATTAGAAAATGGAAGACATACAAGACACTGATAATCTCCCTCCATCTGGGGCTCCAAGATCTCACCCTGTGGGGTAAAAATGATCACAAGAACGGTGAGTAAAGATCCCAGAACCACACGGGGACCTAGTGAAGGACCTGCAGAGAGCTGGGACCAGAGTAACAAAGGAACCATCAGTAACACATTACGATCAGGGACTCAGATCCTGCTGAGTGCAGACATCAGTGTTGCGTGTAGTCATGGCTCGCGCTCTCTCTCTCTCTCTCTCTCTCTCGCTGTTGTTCGCTTATTTGTTTTTAGTTACTTGGATTTTGAGTTAGGGAGGGGGTCCAGCTTTGACGTCCCTATAAGGGGTGGGCTGCGCCCTCCTCATAGTGCAGCCGGCGTCTCCAGGTCCCCTTTGCCTTATAGTGAGTATTATGATTCATGCTTAGTGCTACTTGCTTAGTGTTATTTGTGGAGGTTGGTTTAATAGGTGTTAAAAGTTGATGTCCTTCCCTTATGTTGAGGTTTCCATTTTGAGCCATATTATTTAATATTATTTCTGTGGAGACCGCAACAGCCAGTCCCGTCTGAAGTTTGCTAGAGAGCATTTGGATGATGCAGAAGAGGATTGGGAGAATGTTATATGGTCAAATGAAACCAAAATAGAACTTTTTTTGGTAGAAACACAAATTTTCATGTTTGGAGGAGAAAGAAAGCTGAGTTGCATCCAAAGAACACCAAACCTACTGTGAAGCATGGGGGTGGAAACATCATGGTTTGGGGATGTTTTTCTGCAAAGGAACCAGGACGACTGATCCGTGTAAGAGATAGAATGAATGGGGCCATGTATTGTGAGATTTTGGGTGAAAACCTCCTTCCATCAGCAGGACATTGAAGATGAAACGTGGCTGGGTCTTTCAGCAGGACAATGATCCAAACACATCACCCGGGCAATGAAGGAGTGGCTTTGTAAGAAACATTTCAAGGTCCTGGAGTGGCCTAGCCAGTCTCCAGATCTCAACCCCATAGAAAATCTTTGGAGGGAGTTGAAAGTCCGTGTTGCCTTCTGGCGCTCCTTCACAAAGAGCTACAGGCTGTGCTTGAATCTCTGGAGTTCAGCCAACAAAAGGTGGATGCGCTGGCAATGGAGAACACCTGCCAAAAGGAAAATAAATCCATAGAGGAGACTGTCATTGACTTGCGGGCAGGTATGAGAGATGAACTGGTATTTTCTGGAATCCAGGCAGAGGAGGACTGAAGATACGGTTAAGAACTTCATCAAAACACATCTTAAACTCTTACGCACCCACCTCACCCCTTTTCACCCTCCCTTTTCTCTTTCTTTTTTTCCTACGTCCCATCCTGCTGCATTTTCTGTTTATTTTAGTAAATCGGTGTGAACACACAAGGCACTTATATAGAATTCCTGTCAGGGAGATGGTTGTAGTAGGACCCGTCAGATGCAGGAGACCAGAAGGCAGGAGTTCTCAAAAACAGTGATTTATTCGTCCAAACAAAACCAAAAGCGCTGCTGAACAGAATACAAAAACCAGGGCGTAAAACAAGAATTAAAAAACTACAAAAACCTGAGCAGAAAACACGGGGAACCAAACAGGACGGACCAGCAGGGAGCAAAGGAAAGACAAGACCAGATATACAGAAGGGTTAACGAGACACAGGTGCAGACAATCAGGGAAGATGGGAAAAAGGAAAGTTAAACAAGAACTCAAACACAAAGACGCAGACTTCAAAATAAAACAGAAAGTCACAAAACCGTGACAAGTACACTTAGTCAGGGGGCCTGGGCAGACCGGCGAGACAGTTCAGAGGGACACTCTCGGGACTGGGCAGACTGGGCAGACTGGGCAGATGGGCGTTCTCGGGACTGGGGTGAAGGCAGAGTCCTAGAGGCCGGCTTCGGGGCGGACAGAATCCGAGGGGCCGGCTTTGGGGCGGACAGAATCCGAGTGGCCGGCTTTGGGGCAGACAGATTCCGAGGGGCCGGCTTTGGGGCGGACAGAATCCGAGGGGCCGGCTTCGGGGGACACTGGGTCCTCGGCGCTGGCTGAGGTGTGTCCAGGACCACCTCGGGAACAGTGACGGGTGTGTCCAGGACCACCTCGGGAACAGTGACGGGTGTGTCCGGGACCACCACTGGAACAGGGACGGGTGTGTCCGGGACCACCTCGGGAACAGTGACGGGTGTGTCCGGGACCAGCTCGGGAAAAGGGACGGGTGCGTCCAGGACCACCACTAGAACAGGGATGGGTGTGTCCAGGACCACCTCGGGAACAGTGACGGGTGTGTCCGGGACCACCTCGGGAACAGTGACGGGTGTGTCCGGGACCACCTCTGTAACAAGGACGGGTGTGTCCGGGACCACCTCGGGAACAGTGACGGGTGTGTCCGGGACCACCCTGGGAACAGGGATCGGTACACAGCTGTATCATGTCCCAACTTAAAGAAAAGTCTCTTGGCGCCATGGCCGAAACCGAACAGGAAGTCGGCCATTTTGAACATTCTGAATTAATCGCGTAATTTTGGAGCAATATATGCCATTCCTTTGAGAATTAATACGGCCCGAACCGTAACGTGCACCCAGATGTGTTATACATTAAAATGTGCGTCTCCATCCTGCGACTACACGCATTACTTTTCTCTTTCAAAAGTGTTACCGTGGCGACGCTAGACGCCAACAAGCGCACCCCCCCTTCATCTGATTGGTCCATATTTGATAGTTCCCCAAAAGGCACAAAATTTGGCATGCAAGCCAGGCCTGGCGGTAAATTTGATATTTTATGGTTTACATTAATGGGCGTGGCAAAATGGCTCAACAGCGCCCCCCGGAAAACTTTGTGCCTCAAGCCCCACGATACGGTTTGATGTACATGCACGAAAATCGCTACACACCTGTATCATGGCACAACTTCAAGAAAAGTCTCTTGGAGCCATGGCCGCCTCCGAACAGGAAGTCGGCCATTTTGAAATCTGATTGGTCCATATTTGATAGTTCTCCAAAAGTCACCAAATTTTGCATGCAAGCCAGACTTGGCGATAAATTTGATATTTCATGGTTTGCATTAATGGGCGTGGCCTAACGGCTCAACAGCGCCCCCTAGAATACTTTTATCTGCCATAACTTTTGAATGGTTTGACATAGGAAGTTGTGGGTGGTGTCATGGGACTCTGTAATGAGTCCTTAAGCTTCGTTGGCCTTAATTAGCCCCGCCCCTTCTTCTGATTGGTTGTCCCTTTTTTCTGCTATAACTTTTGGATGGTTTGACATAGGAAGTCGTGGGTGGTGTCTTTTCTGATATGCTTATGGGGGGCGGTGGCCGTGAGTGCGAGGGCCCGTTCATCGCTGCTTGCAGCTTTAATTATTAGGGCCCGAGCACCTTCAGTGCGAAGGCCCTATTGTATCTGTAGGAATTCTTCGCGTTATTATTATTAGGGCCCGAGCACTTGCAGTGCGAAGGCCCTATTGTAATTGCAGGAATTCTTCTTCTTCTTCTTCTTCTTCTTCTTCTTCTTCTTATTGTTCTGACAAAAGGAAGGCCTTTTTGCCCCCCTAAACGTGCCCAAAAAGTCACCAAATTTTGCATGCAAGCCAGGTCTGGCGAAAAATTTGATATTTAATGGTTTGCATTAATGGGCGTGGCAAAATGGCTCAACAGCGCCCCCTTGAAAACTTTGTGCCTCAAGCCCCACAATGCGGTTTGTCGTACATGCACGAAAATCGGTACACACCTGTATCATGGCACAACTTAAAGAAAAGTCTCTGGGCGTCATGTCGAGAAACTGAACAGGAAGTCGGCCATTTTGAATTAATCGTGTCATTTTGGCGAAATTTATGCCTTCCTTCGGCAGTTAATACGGCCCGAACCGTAACGTGCCCCCAAGTGTGTTATACATCAAAATGTGCGTCTCCATCCTCCGACACCACGCATTACTTTTCTCTTTCAAAAGCGTTACCGTGGCAACGCTAGACGCCAAAAAGTGTGCCCACCCTTCATCTGATTGGTTCAGACAGAAAAAACTTTGCGCCTCAAGCCCCATAATACGGTTTGACGTACATGAACGAAAATCGGTACACACCTGTATCATGTCGCAACTTAAAGAAAAGTCTCTTGGCGCCGTGGCCGAAACCGAACAGGAAGCCGGCCATTTTGAACATTCTGAATTAATCGCGTAATTTTGGAGCAATATATGCCATTCCTTCGAGAATTAATACGTCCCGAACCGTATCGTGAACCCAGATGTGTTATACATCAAAATGTGCGTCTCCATCCTGCGACTACACGCATTACTTTTCTCTTTCAAAAGTGTTACCGTGGCAACGCTAGACGCCAACAAGCGCACCCCCCCTTCATCTGATTGGTCCATATTTGATAGTTCCCCAAAAGGCACCAAATTTGGCACGCAAGCCAGGCCTGGCGATAAATTTAATATTTCATGGTTTGCATTAATGGGCGTGGCAAAATGGCTCAACAGCGCCCCCCGGAAAACTTTGTGCCTCAAGCCCCACAATACGGTTTGATGTACATGCACGAAAATCGCTACACACCTGTATCATTTCACCACTTAAAGAAAAGTCTCTTGGAGCCATGGCCGAAACCGGACAGGAAGTCGGCCATTTTGAATTACTTGTGTAATTTTGGCGCAATTTATGCCATTCCTTCGGCAATTAATACGGACCGAACCGTAATGTGCACCCAGGTGTGTTATACATCAATATGTGCGTCTCCATCCTGCGACTACGCGCATTACTTTTCTCTTTCAAAAGTGTTACCGTGGCGACGCTAGACGCCAAAAGGCGCGCCCCCCCTTCATGTGATTGGTCCATATTTGATAGTCACCAAATTTTGCTCGCAAGCCAGGCTTGGCGATACATTTGATATTTCATGGTTTGCATTAATGAGCGTGGCCTAACGGCTCAACAGCGCCCCCTAGAATACTATTCTCTGCCATAACTTTTGAATGGTTTGACATAGAGAGTTGTGAGTGGTGTCATGGGACTCGATATTGAGTCCTTGACCATAATTGGTGAAAATTAGCTCCGCCCCTTCTTTTGATTGGTTGTCCATATTTCCTGCTATAAATTTTGAATGTTTTGACATAGAGAGTCGTGGGTGATGTCATCTGAATCAGTATTGAGTCCTTGAGCTTCATTGGCCTGAATTAGCCCCGCCTCTTCTTCTGATTGGTTCTCCCTATTTTCTGTTATAACTTTTGAATGGTTTGACATAGAGAGTCGTGGGTGGTGTCATTGGACGCTGTATTGAGTCCTTGACCTTCTTTGGCCTGAATTAGCCCTGCCCCTTCTTCTGATTGGTTGTCCCGATTTTCTACTATAACTTTTGAATGGTTTGACATAGAGAGTCGTGGGTGGTGTCATCAGATTCTGTATGGAGTCCTTGACCTTCATTGGCCTGAATTAGCCCCGCCCCTTCTTCTGATTGGTTGTCCCTTTTTTCTGCTATAACTTTTGAATGGTTTGACATATGAAGTCGTGGGTGGTGTCATTTCTGATATGCTTATGGGGGGCGGTGGCCGTGAGTGCGAGGGCCCGTTCATCGCTGCTTGCAGCTTTAATTATTATTATTATTATTATTTTTCTGACGAAAGGAGGGCCTTTTTGCCCCCCTAAACGTGCCCAAAAAGTCACCAAATTTTGCATGCAAGGCAGGCCTGGCGAAAAATTTGATATTTAATGGTTTGCATTAATGGGCGTGGCAAAATGGCTCAACAGCGCCCCCTTGAAAACTTTGTGCCTCAAGCCCCACGATACGGTTTGACGTACATGCACGAAAATCGCTACACACCTGTATCATGGCACAACTTCAAGAAAAGTCTCTTGGAGCCATGGCCGAAACCGAGCAGGAAGTCGGCCATTTTGAATTAATTGTGTAATTTTGGCGCAATTTATGCCCTTCCTTCGGCAGTTAATACGGCCCGAACCGTAACGTGCCCCCAAGTGTGTTATACATCAAAATGTGCGTCTCCATCCTCCGACACCACGCATTACTTTTCTCTTTCAAAAGCGTTACCGTGGCGACGCTAGACGACAAAAAGCGCGCCCACCCTTCATCTGATTGGTTCAGACCGAAAAAACTTTGCGCCTCAAGCCCCATAATACGCTTTGACGTACATGAACGAAAATCGGTACACACCTGTATCATGTCGCAACTTAAAGAAAAGTCTCCTGGCGCCATGGCCGAAACCGAACAGGAAGTCGGCCATTTTGAACATTCTGAATTAATCGCGTAATTTTGGAGCAATATATGCCATTCCTTCGAGAATTAATACGGCCCGAACCGTATCGTGCACCCAGATGTGTTATACATCAAAATGTGCGTCTCCATCCTGCGACTACACGCATTACTTTTCTCTTTCAAAAGTGTTACCGTGGCGACGCTAGACGCCCACAAGCGCACCCCCCCTTCATCTGATTGGTCCATATTTGATAGTTCCCCAAAAGGCACCAAATTTGGCATGCAAGCCAGGCCTGGCGGTAAATTTGATATTTTATGGTTTACATTAATGGGCGTGGCAAAATGGCTCAACAGCGCCCCCCGGAAAACTTTGTGCCTCAAGCCCCACGATACGGTTTGACGTACATGCACGAAAATCGCTACACACCTGTATCATGGCACAACTTCAAGAAAAGTCTCTTGGAGCCATGGCCGAAACCGAGCAGGAAGTCGGCCATTTTGAATTAATTGTGTAATTTTGGCGCAATTTATGCCATTCCTTCGGCAATTAATATGGCCCGAACCGTAATGTGCACCCAGGTGTGTTATACATCAAAATGCGCGTCTCCATCCTGGGACTACACGCATTACTTTTCTCTTTCAAAAGTGTTACCGTGGCGACGCTAGACGCCAACAAGCGCACCCCCCCTTCATCTGATTGGTCCATATTTGATAGTTCCCCAAAAGGCACCAAATTTTGCATGCAAGTCAGACTTGTCGATACATTTGATATTTCATGGTTTGCATTAATGGGCGTGGCCTAACGGCTCAACAGCGCCCCCTAGAATACTTTTATCTGCCATAACTTTTGAATGGTTTGACATAGGAAGTTGTGGGTGGTGTCATGGGACTCAGTAATGAGTCCTTAAGCTTCGTTGGCCTTAATTAGCCCCGCCCCTTCTTCTGATTGGTTGTCCCTTTTTTCTGCTATAACTTTTTAATGGTTTGACTCCCGCTTCCTGATTCAAACGTCTGCCGGCCCCGCCCCCCGACCAATCAGTGGCGAGTAGGGTGATGACGGCCCCGCCCCCCGACCAATCAGTGGCGAGTAGGGTGATGACGGCCCCGCCCCCCGACCAATCAGCTGTTGTAATGTGGTGACGTTAGAAACAGTCCCGTGCTCAGCCCGGTTATAACCTCGGTAGAATGGTTACAAAAAAAGTAATAATAAAATAGTAGTGTTTTACTAATATTTATACCTTACAAATATTTAAAAAATTAGGAAAAAAAAGTTTTAGACATAATATCGCTATCTTGGTCTGTCCTAAGCCAGTAAGTCAAAGTGATGTATGAGCTGAGATATAGCTTAGCCAGATCATTGTGGTCTTTGGTGCCGGTGGTTGGGAGTTCGAGCCTGGCAGGATGCTGAAAATTTTGTAAGCAAATTTTGTGTTTTTTTTACATCAAGATGTGCGTCTCTTTCCTGCGACGACGCACATTACTTTTCTCTTTCAAAAGTGTTACCGTGGCGACGCTAGACGTGAAAAAGCGCTCGTCCCCTTCATCTGATTGGTCTATATTTGATAGTTTTCCAAAAGTAATCAAATTTTGCATGCAAGTCAGACTTGGCGATACATTTGATATTTCATGGTTTGCATTAATGGGCGTGGCCTAACGGCTCAACAGCGCCCCCTAGAATACTTTTATCTGCCATAACTTTTGAATGGTTTGACATAGGAAGTTGTGGGTGGTGTCATGGGACTCAGTAATGAGTCCTTAAGCTTCGTTGGCCTTAATTAGCCCCGCCCCTTCTTCTGATTGGTTGTCCCTTTTTTCTGCTATAACTTTTTAATGGTTTGACTCCCGCTTCCTGATTCAAACGTCTGCCGGCCCCGCCCCCCGACCAATCAGTGGCGAGTAGGGTGATGACGGCCCCGCCCCCCGACCAATCAGTGGCGAGTAGGGTGATGACGGCCCCGCCCCCCGACCAATCAGCTGTTGTAATGTGGTGACGTTAGAAACAGTCCCGTGCTCAGCCCGGTTATAACCTCGGTAGAATGGTTACAGAAAAAGTAATAATAAAATAGTAGTGTTTTACTAATATTTATACCTTACAAATATTTAAAAAATTAGGAAAAAAAAGTTTTAGACATAATATCGCTATCTTGGTCTGTCCTAAGCCAGTAAGTCAAAGTGATGTACAAGCTGAGATATAGCTTAGCCAGATCATTGCGGTCTTTGGTGCCGGTGGTTGGGAGTTCGAGCCTGGCAGGATGCTGAAAATTTTGTGTTTTTTTTACATCAAGATGTGCGTCTCTTTCCTGCGACGACGCACATTACTTTTCTCTTTCAAAAGTGTTACCGTGGCGACGCTAGACGTGAAAAAGCGCTCGTCCCCTTCATCTGATTGGTCCATATTTGATAGTTTTCCAAAAGTAATCAAATTTTGCATGCAAGTCAGACTTGGCGATACATTTGATATTTCATGGTTTGCATTAATGGGCGTGGCCTAACGGCTCAACAGCGCCCCCTAGAATACTTTTATCTGCCATAACTTTTGAATGGTTTGACATAGGAAGTAGTGGGTGGTGTCATGGGACTCAGTAATGAGTCCTTAAGCTTCGTTGGCCTTAATTAGCCCCGCCCCTTCTTCTGATTGGTTGTCCCTTTTTTCTGCTATAACTTTTGAATGGGTTGACATAGAGAGTCGTGGGTGGTGTCATTTCTGATATGCTTATGGGGGGCGGAGGACGTGAGTGCGAGGGCCCGTTCATCGCTGCTTGCAGCTTTAATTATTAGGGCCCGAGCACCTTCAGTGCGAAGGCCCTATTGTATCTGTAGGAATTTTTTTTTTTCTTTTTCTTTTTCTTTTTCTTTTTCTTTTTCTTCTGACGAAAGGAGGGCCTTTTTGCCCCCCTAAACGTGCCCAAAAAGTCACCAAATTTTGCATGCAAGTCAGGCCTGGTGAAAAATTTTATATTTAATGGTTTACATTAATGGGCGTGGCAAAATGGCTCAACAGCGCCCCCCGGAAAAATTTGTGACTCAAGCCCCACAATACGGTTTGACGTACATGCACGAAAATCGCTACACACCTGTATCAGTACACAACTTAAAGAAAAGTCTCTTGGCGACATGGCCGAAACCGAACAGGAAGTCAGCCATTTTGAATTAATCGTGTCACTTTGGCGCAATTTATGCCATTCCTTCGGCAGTTAATACGGCCCGAACCGTAACGTGCACCCAGGTGTGTTATACATTAAAATGTGCGTCTCCATCCTGCGACAACACGCATTACTTTTCTCTTTCAAAAGCGTTACCATGGCGACGCTAGACGCAAAAAAGCGCGCCCACCCTTCATCTGGTTGGTTCAGACCGAAAAAACTTTGCGCCTCAAGCCCCAGAATACGGTGTGACGTACATGAACCAAAATCGGTACACACCTGTATCATGTCGCAACTCAAAGAAAAGTCTCTTGGAGCCATGGCCGAAACCAAACAGGAAGTCGGCCATTTTGAACATTCTGAATTAATCGCGTAATTTTGGAACAATATATGCCATTCCTTCGAGAATTAATACGGCCCGAACCGTATCGTGAACCCAGATGTGTTATACATCAAAATGTGCGTCTCCATCCTGCGACTACCCGCATTACTTTTCTCTTTCAAAAGTGTTACCGTGGCGACGCTAGACGCCAACAAGCGCACCCCCACTTCATCTGATTGGTCCATATTTGACAGTTCCCCAAAAGGCACCAAATTTGGCATGCAAGCCAGGCCTGGCGATAAATTTGATATTTCATGGTTTGCATTAATGGGCGTGGCAAAATGGCTCAACAGCGCCCCCCGGAAAACTTTGTACCTCAAGCCCCACAATACGGTTTGACGTACATGCACGAAAATCGCTACACACCTGTATGATGGCACAACCTAAAGAAAAGTCTCTTGGAGCCATGGCCCAAACCGAACAGGAAGTCGGCCATTTTGAAATCTGATTGGTCCATATTTGATAGTTCTCCAAAAGTCAACAAATTTTGCATGCAAGACAGACTTGGCGATAAATTTGATATTTCATGGTTTGCATTAATGGGCGTGGCCTAACTGCTCAACAGCGCCCCCTAGAATACTTTTCTCTGCCATAACTTTTGAATGGTTTGACATAGGAAGTTGTGGGTGGTGTCATGGGACTCTGTAATGAGTCCTTAAGCTTCGTTGGCCTTAATTAGCCCCGCCCCTTCTTCTGATTGGTTGTCCCGATTTTCTGATATAACTTTGGAATGGTTTGACATAGAGAGTCGTGGGTGGTGTCTTAAGATTATGTATGGAGTCCTTGACCTTCATTGGCCTGAATTAGCCCCGCCCATTCTTCTGATTGGTTGTCCCTTTTTTCTGCTATAACTTTTGAATGGTTTGACATAGGAAGTCGTGGGTGGTGTCATGGGACTCTGTAATGAGTTCTTAAGCGTCGTTGGCCTTAATTAGCCCCGCCCCTTCTTCTGATTGGCTGTCCCTTTTTTCTGCTATAACTTTTGAATGGTTTTACATAGAGAGTCGTGGGTGGTGTCATCAGATTCTGTATGGAGTCCTTCACCTTCATTGGCCTGAATTAGCCCCGCCCCTTCTTCTGATTGGTTGTCCCTTTTTTCTGCTATAACCTTTGAATGGTTTGACATAGAGAGTCGTGGGTGGTGTCATTTCTGATATGCTTATGGGGGGCGGTGACCGTGAGTGCGAGGGCCCGTTCATCGCTGCTTGCAGCTTTAATTATTATTATTTTTTTTCTGACGAAAGGAGGGCCTTTTTGCCCCCCTAAACGTGCCCAAAAAGTCACCAAATTTTGCATGCAAGGCAGGCCTGGCGAAAAATTTGATATTTAATGGTTTGCATTAATGGGCGTGGCAAAATGGCTCAACAGCGCCCCCTTGAAAACTTTGTGCCTCAAGCCCCACGATACGGTTTGACGTACATGCACGAAAATCGCTACACACCTGTATCATGGCACAACTTCAAGAAAAGTCTCTTGGAGCCATGCCCGAAACCGAACAGGAAGTCGGCCATTTTGAATTAATTGTGTAATTTTGGCGCAATTTATGCCCTTCCTTCGGCAGTTAATACGGTCCGAACCGTAACGAGCCCCCAAGTGTGTTATACATCAAAATGTGCGTCTCCATCCTCCGACCCCACGCATTACTTTTCTCTTTCAAAAGCGTTACCGTGGCGACGCTAGACGACAAAAAGCGCGCCCACCCTTCATCTGATTGGTTCAGACCAAAAAAACTTTGCGCCTCAAGCCCCATAATACGCTTTGACGTACATGAACGAAAATCGGTACACAGCTGTATCATGTCCCAACTTAAAGAAAAGTCTCTTGGCGCCATGGCCGAAACCGAACAGGAAGTCGGCCATTTTGAACATTCTGAATTAATCGCGTAATTTTGGAGCAATATATGCCATTCCTTCGAGAATTAATACGGCCCGAACCGTAACGTGCACCCAGATGTGTTATACATTAAAATGTGCGTCTCCATCCTGCGACTACACGCATTACTTTTCTCTTTCAAAAGTGTTACCGTGGCGACGCTAGACGCCAACAAGCGCACCCCCCCTTCATCTGATTGGTCCATATTTGATAGTTCCCCAAAAGGCACAAAATTTGGCATGCAAGCCAGGCCTGGCGGTAAATTTGATATTTTATGGTTTACATTAATGGGCGTGGCAAAATGGCTCAACAGCGCCCCCCGGAAAACTTTGTGCCTCAAGCCCCACGATACGGTTTGATGTACATGCACGAAAATCGCTACACACCTGTATCATGGCACAACTTCAAGAAAAGTCTCTTGGAGCCATGGCCGCCTCCGAACAGGAAGTCGGCCATTTTGAAATCTGATTGGTCCATATTTGATAGTTCTCCAAAAGTCACCAAATTTTGCATGCAAGCCAGACTTGGCGATAAATTTGATATTTCATGGTTTGCATTAATGGGCGTGGCCTAACGGCTCAACAGCGCCCCCTAGAATACTTTTATCTGCCATAACTTTTGAATGGTTTGACATAGGAAGTTGTGGGTGGTGTCATGGGACTCTGTAATGAGTCCTTAAGCTTCGTTGGCCTTAATTAGCCCCGCCCCTTCTTCTGATTGGTTGTCCCTTTTTTCTGCTATAACTTTTGGATGGTTTGACATAGGAAGTCGTGGGTGGTGTCTTTTCTGATATGCTTATGGGGGGCGGTGGCCGTGAGTGCGAGGGCCCGTTCATCGCTGCTTGCAGCTTTAATTATTATTATTTATTTTTTTTTTCTGACGAAAGGAGGGCCTTTTTGCCCCCCTAAACGTGCCCAAAAAGTCACCAAATTTTGCATGCAAGCCAGGCCTGGCGAAAAATTTGATATTTAATGGTTTGCATTAATGGGCGTGGCAAAATGGCTCAACAGCACCCCCTTGAAAACTTTGTGCCCCAAGCCCCACGATACGGTTTGACGTACATGCACGAAAATCGCTACACACCTGTATCATGGCCCAACTTAAACAAAAGTCTCTTGGGGTCATGCCCGAAACCGAACAGGATGTCGGCCATTTTGAATTAATCGTGTCATTTTGGAGAAATTTATGCCATTCCTTCGGCAGTTAATTCAGCCCGAACCGTAACGTGCACCCAGGTGTGTTATACATCAACATGTGCGTCTCCATCCTCCGACACCACGCATTACTTTTCTCTTTCAAAAGTGTTACCGTGGCGACGGTAGACGCCAAAAAGCGTGCCCACCCTTCATCTGATGGGTTCAGACAAAAATAACTTTGCGCCTCAAGCCCCATAATACGCTTTGACGTACATGAACGAAAATCGGTACACACCTGTATCATGTCGCAACTAAAAGAAAAGTCTCTTGGCGCCATGGCCGAAACCGAACAGGAAGTCGGCCATTTTGAACATTCTGAATTAATTGCGTAATTTTGGAGCAATATATGCCATTCCTTCGAGAATTAATTCAGCCCGAACCGTATCGTGAACCCAGGTGTGTTATACATCAAAATGAGCGTCTCCATCCTGCGACTACACGCATTACTTTTCTCTTTCAAAAGTGTTACCGTGGCGACGCTAGACGCCAACAAGCGCACCCCCCCTTCATCTGATTGGTCCATATTTGAGAGTTCCCCAGAAGGCACCAAATTTGGCATGCAAGCCAGGCCTGGCGATAAATTTGATATTTAATGGTTTGCATTAATGGGCGTGGCAAAATGGCTCAACAGCGCCCCCCGGAAAACTTTGTGCCTCAAGCCCCACAATACGGTTTGACGTACATGCACGAAAATCACTACACACCTGTATCATGGCACAACTTAAAGAAAAGTCTCTTGGAGCCATGGCCGAAACCGAACAGGATGGCGGCCATTTTGAATAAATTGTGTCATTTTGGCGAAATTTATGCCATTCCTTCGGCAGTTAATTCAGGCCGAACCGTAACGTGCACCCAGGTGTGTTATACATCAAAATGTGCGTCTACGTCCTGCGACACCACGCATTACTTTTCTCTTTAAAAAGTGTTACCGTGGCGACGCTAGACGCCAAAAGGCGCGCCCCCCCTTCATGTGATTGGTCCATATTTGATAGTTCTCCAAAAGTCAACAAATTTTGCATGCTAGCCAGACTTGGTAATAAATTTGATATTTCATGGTTTGCATTAATGGGCGTGGCCTAACGGCTCAACAGCGCCCCCTTGAATACTTTTTTCTGCTATAACCTTTTAATGGTTTGACATAGGAAGTTGTGGGTGGTGTCATGGGACTCTGTAATGAGTCCTTAAGCTTCGTTGGCCTTAATTAGCCCCGCCCCTTCTTCTGATTGGTTGTCCTGATTTTCTGCTATAACATTGGAATGGTTTGACATAGAGAGTCCTGGGTGGTGTCATCAGATTCTTTATGGAGTCCTTGACCTTCATTGGCCAGAATTAGCCCCGCCTCTTCTTCTGATTGGTTGTCCCTTTTTTCTGCTATAACCTTTTAATGGTTTGACATAGGAAGTCGTGGGTGGTGTCATGGGACATTGTACTGAGTTCTTAAGCTTCGTTGGCCTTAATTAGCCCCGCCCCTTCTTCTGATTGGTTGTCCCGATTTTCTGCTATAACTTTTGAATGGTTTGACATAGAGAGTCGTGGGTGGTGACATCAGATTCTGTATGGAGTCCTTGACCTTCATTGGCCTGAATTAGCCCCGCCCCTTCTTGTCATTGGTTGTCCCTTTTTTCTGCTATATCATTTTAATTGTTTGACATAGGAAGTCGTGGGTAGTGTCATCAGATTCTGTATGGAGTCCTTGACCTTCATTGGCCTGAATTAGCCCCGCCCCTTCTTCTGATTGGTTGTCCCTTTTTTCTGCTCTAACTTTTGAATGGTTTGACATAGGAAGTCGTGGGTGGTGTCATGGGACTCTAATGAGTTCTTAAGCTTCGGTGGCCTTAATTAGCCCCGCCCCTTCTTCTGATTGGTTGTCCCGATTTTCTGCTATAACTTTGGAATGGCCTGACATAGAGAGTCGTGGGTGGTGTCATCAGATTCTGTATGGAGTCCTTGACCTTCATTGGCCTGAATTAGCCCCGCCCCTTCTTCTGATTGGTTGTCCCTTTTATCTGCTATAACTTTTGAATGGTTTGATATAGGAAGTCGTGGGTGGTGTCATGGGACTCTAATGAGTTCTTAAGCTTCGTTGGCCTTAATTAGCCCCGCCCCTTCTTCTGATTGGTTGTCCCGATTTTCTGCTATAACTTTGGAATGGTCTGACATAGAGAGTCGTGGGTGGTGTCATCAGATTCTGTATGGAGTCCTTGACCTTCATTGGCCTGAATTAGCCCCGCCCCTTCTTCTGATTGGTTGTCCCTTTTTTCTGCTATAACTTTTGAATGGTTTGACATAGGAAGTCGTGGGTGGTGTCTTTTCTGATATGCTTATGGGGGGCGGTGGCCGTGAGTGCGAGGGCCCATTCATCGCTGCTTGCAGCTTTAATTAGGGCCCGAGCACTTACAGTGCAAAGGCCCTATTGTATCTGTAGGAATTCTTCGCGTTATTATTATTATTTTTCTGACAAAAGGAAGGCCTTTTTGCCCCCCTAAACGTGCCCAAAATGTCACCAAATTTTGCATGCAAGTCAGGCCTGGCGAAAAATTTCATATTTTATGGTTTGCATTAATGGGCGTGGCAAAATAGCTCAACCGCGCCCCCTTGAAAACTTTGTGCCTCAAGCCCCACAATGCGGTTTGTCGTACATGCACGAAAATCGGTACACACCTGTATCATGGCGCAACTTAAAGAAAAGTCTCTGGGCGTCATGTCGAGAAACCGAACAGGAAATCGGCCATTTTGAATTAATCGTGTCATTTTGACGAAATGTATGCCTTCCTTCGGCAGTTAATACGGCCCGAACCGTAACTTGCACCCAGGTGTGTTATACATCAACATGTGCGTCTCCATCCTCTGACACCACGCATTACTTTTCTCTTTCAAAAGCGTTACTGTCGCGACGCTAGACGCCAAAAAGCGCGCCCACCCTTCATCTGATTGGTTCAGATAGAAAAATCTTTGAGCCTCAAGCCCCATAATACGGTTTGATGTACATGAACGAAAATCGGTACACACCTGTATCATGTCGCAACTTAAGGAAAAGTCTCTTGGCGCCATGGCCGAAACCGAACAGGAAGTCGGCCATTTTGAACATTCTGAATTAATCGCGTAATTTTGGAGCAATATATGCCATTCCTTCGAGAATTAATACGGCCCGAACCGTATCATGAACCCAGATGTGTTATACATCAAAATGTGCGTCTCCACCCTGCGACTACGCGCATTACTTTTCTCTTTCAAAAGTGTTACCGTGGCGACGCTAGAGGCCAACAAGCGCACCCCCCCTTCATCTGATTGGTCCATATTTGATAGTTCCCCAAAAGGCACCAAATTTGGCACGCAAGCCAGGCCTGGTGATAAATGTGATATTTCATGGTTTGCATTAACGGGCGTGGCAAAATGGCTCAACAGCGCCCCCCGGAAAACTTTGTGCCTCAAGCCCCACAATACGGTTTGACGTACATGCACGAAAATCGCTACACACCTCTATCATGGCACAACTTAAAGAAAAGACTCTTGGAGCCATGGCCGAAACCGGACAGGAAGTCGGCCATTTTGAATTAATTGTATAATTTTGGCGCAATTTATGCCATTCCTTCGGCAATTAATACGGACCGAACCGTAATGTGCACCCAGGTGTGTTATACATCAATATGTGTGTCTCCATCCTGCGACTACGCGCATTACTTTTCTCTTTCAAAAGTGTTACCGTGGCGACGCTAGACGCCAAAAGACGCGCCCCCCCTTCATGTGATTGGTCCATATTTGATAGTCACCAAATTTTGCTCGCAAGCCAGGCTTGGCGATACATTTGATATTTCATGGTTTGCATTAATGAGCGTGGCCTAACGGCTCAACAGCGCCCCCTAGAATACTATTCTCTGCCATAACTTTTGAATGGTTTGACATAGAGAGTTGTGAGAGGTGTCATGGGACTCGATATTGAGTCCTTGACCATAATTGGTGAAAATTAGCTCCGCCCCTTCTTCTGATTGGTTGTCCATATTTCCTGCTATAAATTTTGAATGTTTTGACATACAGAGTCGTGGGTTATGTCATCTGAATCAGTATTGTGTCCTTGAACTTCATTGGCCTGAATTAGCCCCGCCTCTTCTTCTGATTGGTTCTCCCTATTTTCTGTTATAACTTTTGAATGGTTTGACATAGAGAGTCGTGGGTGGTGTTATTGGACGCTGTATTGAGTCCTTGACCTTCTTTGGCCTGAATTAGCCCCGCCCCTTCTTCTGATTGGTTGTCCCGATTTTCTACTATAACTTTAGAATGGTTTGACATAGAGAGTCGTGGGTGGTGTCATCAGATTCTGTATGGAGTCCTTGACCTTCATTGGCCTGAATTAGCCCCGCCCCTTCTTCTGATTGGTTGTCCCTTTTTTCTGCTATAACTTTTGAATGGTTTGACATATGAAGTCGTGGGAGGTGTCATTTCTGATATGCTTATGGGGGCGGTGGCCGTGAGTGCGAGGGCCCGTTCATCGCTGCTTGCAGCTTTAATTATTATTATTATTTTTTTTTTTTTTTTCCTGACAAAAGGAAGGCCTTTTTGCCCCTCTAAACATGCCCAAAAACTCACCAAATTTTGCACCCAAGCCAGGCCTGGCGAAAAATTTGATATTTAATGGTTTGCATTAATGGGCGTGGCAAAATGGCTCAACAGCACCCCCTTGAAAACTTTGTGCCCCACGCCCCACGATACGGTTTGACGTACATGCACGAAAATCGCTACACACCTGTATCATGGCCCAACTTAAACAAAAGTCTCTTGGGGTCATGCCCGAAACCGAACAGGATGTCGGCCATTTTGAATTAATCGTGTCATTTTGGAGAAATTTATGCCATTCCTTCGGCAGTTAATTCAGCCCGAACCGTAACGTGCACCCAGGTGTGTTATACATCAACATGTGCGTCTCCATCCTCCGACACCACGCATTACTTTTCTCTTTCAAAAGTGTTACCGTGGCGACGGTAGACGCCAAAAAGCGTGCCCACCCTTCATCTGATGGGTTCAGACAGAAAAAACTTTGCGCCTCAAGCCCCATAATACGCTTTGACGTACATGAACGAAAATCGGTACACACCTGTATCATGTCGCAACTAAAAGAAAAGTCTCTTGGCGCCATGGCCGAAACCGAACAGGAAGTCGGCCATTTTGAACATTCTGAATTAATCGCGTAATTTTGGAGCAATATATGCCATTCCTTCGAGAATTAATTCAGCCCGAACCGTATCGTGAACCCAGATGTGATATACATAAAAATGTGCGTCTCCATCCTGCGACTACACGCGTTACTTTTCTCTTTCAAAAGTGTTACCGTGGCGACGCTAGACGCCAACAAGCCCACCCCCCCTTCATCTGATTGGTCCATATTTGATAGTTCCCCAAAAGGCACCAAATTTTGCATGCAAGGCAGGCCTGGCGATAAATTTGATATTTCATGGTTTGCATTAATGGGCGTGGCAAAATGGCTCAACAGCGCCCCCCGGAAAACTTTGTGCCTCAAGCCCCACAATACGGTTTGACGTACATGCACGAAAATCGGTACACACCTGTATCATGTCGCAACTTAAAGAAAAGTCTCTTGGAGCCATGGCCGAAACCGAACAGGAAGTCAGCCATTTTGAATTAATTGTGTAATTTTGGCGCAATTTATGCCATTCCTTCGGCAGTTAATTCAGCCCGAACCGTAACGTGCACCCAGGTGTGTTATACACCAAAATGTGCGTCTCCATCGTGCGACTACACGCATTACTTTTCTCTTTCAAAAGTGTTACCGTGGCGATGCTAGACGCGAAAAAGCGCACCCACCCTTCATCTGATTGGTCCATATTTGATAGTTCTCCAAAAGTCACCAAAATTTGCATGCAAGCCAGGCCTGGCGATAAATGTGATATTTCATGGTTTGCATTAATGGGCGTGCCCTAACGGCTCAACAGCGCCCCCTAGAATACTTTTCTCTGCCATAACTTTGAATGGTTTCACATAGAGAGTCGTGGGTGGTGTCATGGGACTCTGTAATGAGTCCTTAAGCTTCGTTGGCCTTAATTAGCCCCGCCCCTTCTTCTGATTGGTTGTCCCGATTTTCTGCTATAACTTTTGAATGGTTTGACATAGAGAGTCGTGGGTGGTGTCATCAGATTCTTTATGGAGTCCTTGACCTTCATTGGCCTGAATTAGCCCCGCCCCTTCTTCTGATTGGTTGTCCTTTTTTTATAATAAAATCGCCGCGAGCCGCCAGTCGCTCTCGCGCTGACTCCCGCTTCCTGATTCAAACGTCTGCCGGCCCCGCCCCCTGACCAATCAGTGGCGAGTAGGGTGATGACGGCCCCGCCCCCCGACCAATCAGTGGCGAGTAGGGTGATGACGGCCCCGCCCCCCGACCAATCAGTGGCGAGTAGGGTGATGACGGCCCCGCCCCCCGACCAATCAGCTCCCTGTAATGTGGTGACCTCAGAAATATTCCCGGCTCAGCCCGGTTACAACCTTGGCAGAATGGTTACAGAAAAAGTAATAATTAAAATAGTAGGGTTTTACTAATATTTATAACTTACAAATATTTAAAAAATTAGGAAAAAAAAGTTCCAGACATTTTATCGCTATGTTGGTCTGTCGTGAGCCAGTAGGTCAAATGAAAGGAATAGCTGAGACTTAGCTCAGCCAGATTATTGCGGTCTTTGGTGCCAGAGGTCGCGAGTTCAAGCCTGGCTATATGCCGAAATTTTTGTAAGCAATTTTTGTGTTTTTTTTACATCAAAATGTTCGTCTCTGTCCTGTGTCCTCTGTCTCTTTCAAAAGTGTTACCGTGGCGACGCTAGACGCGAGAAAGCGCTCGTCCCTTTCATCTGATTGGTCCATATTTGATAGTTCTCCAAAAGTCACCAAATTTTGCATGCAAGCCAGGCCTGGCGGTAAATTTGATATTTTATGGTTTACATTAATGGGCGTGGCAAAATGGCTCAACAGCGCCCCCCGGAAAACTTTGTGCCTCAAGCCCCACAATACGGTTTGACGTACATGCACGAAAATCGGTACACACCTGTATCATGTTGCAACTTAAAGAAAAGTCTCTTGGCGTCATGGCCGAAACCGAACAGGAAGTCAGCCATTTTGAATTAATTGTGTAATTTTGGCGCAATTTATGCCATTCCTTCGGCAATTAATACTGCCCGAACCGTAACGTGCACCCAGGTGTGTTATACATCAAAATGTGCGTCTTCATCTTGCAACTACGCGCATTACTTTTCTCTTTCAAAAGTGTTACCGTGGCGATGCTAGACGCCAAAAAGCGTGCCCCCCTTCATCTGATTGGTCCATATTTGATAGTTCTCCAAAAGTCACCAAATTTTGCATGCAAGCCAGGCCTGGTGATAAATTTGATATTTCATGGTTTGCATTGATGGGCATGGCCTGACGGCTCAACAGCGCCCCCTAGAATACTTTTCTGTGCCATAACTTTTAAATGGTTTGACATAAAGAGTCAAACCATTCAGAGTTTATTGACAACTGGGAGACATTCTGGGGAAAGCCCGGTCTGATTAGAAGGGACGGCATTCATCCCACCGGGGATGGTGCAGCTCTTATGTCTAGAAATATGGCCAATGTTATTAGACACTCCCCCTGACAATGCAGGGTCCAGGCCAGGATGCAGAGCTGTAGTTTAACACACTTCTCTGCTGCTTCTCGAGGACCAACGCCTGCCAACAAAACTGTAGGATTGCATTATGTAATTAGCGACTCTAAAACTGTAGGATTACATGATATTGGCGACTCTGGCCAGGTGCCTAGCAAAATAGAAGTGGTTGCAGTTCCCCGCCCTCCAAAAGTTCACCAGGTGCAGCGTTATAGAGGCGTTAACCAAGATAACCTTGTAAAAATTAAAACCAATGTACATTTGGTACCAATTACAGACCGAAAAATTAGATGCGGACTACTAAATATACGATCATTAAGCTCTAAGTCTCTGTTAGTAAATGATATAATTACAGAGAGCAGGAGTGATATTTTCTGCTTAACAGAAACATGGTTACAGGAGGAAGAGTATGTTAGTTTGAATGAATCAACTCCGCCCGGCTACTTTAATCATCACATTCCTAGAAGCACGGGCCGAGGCGGAGGAGTCGCAGCAATTTATAACTCCGGTCTCCAAACAAAAATTGAACCTAAGTGCAACTATAATACATTTGAAAGCCTCATGCTTGGTCTGAAATTTCCGAGCTGGAAATCAGAGAAGCCAGTTGTGTTAGTGGTAGTGTACCGGCCCCCTGCTGGTGCGTATCTAGAGTTTTTGTCTGAATTTTCAGATTTCCTTTCTGGATTATTGATCAGCACAGATAAATTCATCATAGTGGGTGATTTTAACATTCATATGGATGTTGAAAGCGATAATCTTAAATTAGCCTTCGATTCTCTTCTAGAATCAATGGGTATCTCACAAAAAGTGGATAAACCGACGCACTGTTTTAATCATACTCTCGATCTCGTTCTCACCTACGGTGTTGAAACTGATGGTCTGTTGGTGTCACCTGTAAACTCCCTTTTATCCGACCATTACTTAATAACATTTGAATTTAATTTTGTTGATGTTGAAGTGCAAAATAGGAGGTATTATTTTAGCAGATGTTTGTCTGATGAAGTTATTGTTAAATTTAGGGAGGCCATTGCTTATCTTACGACAGTGCGAAATAGTGATGTAATCGAGGCCAGTGACCTGGGTTCTACCTCTGCAGATGTTGATTTCCTTGCTAGTAACACTGCTGATTTGTTGCATTCAGCTTTAGATGAAGTTGCTCCTTTGAAAAGGAGGGTTTCTAGCCACAGGAGCTTAACTCCCTGGTATAATTCAGATATCCGCATGTTGAAACAAAACGTGCGTAAAATGGAAAGGAAGTGGTACTCTTGTAGGTCTGTAGACTCTTATCGTGAATGGAAAGATATTCTAATAGTATATAAAAAAGCCATTCGCAAAGCCAGAACAGCTTATTATTCAACGTTGATAGAGGATAACAAAAGTAACCCACGTTTTCTGTTCAGCACTGTAGCCAGGCTGACAAAGAGTCACAACTCTGTTGAGCCGTGCATTCCTGCAGCTCTCAGTAGTGAGGACTTTATGAGCTTCTTCAACAGTAAAATCGCGAGAATTAGAGAAGAAATCAACCAGCCGGTTGTAGGTGTTTCTTCAGCTTTAGCGACTTCCCTAGGCTCTGACTTGACTCTAGACTGTTTTGATCCTATAGACCTCCCTGAGCTGACCTCACTCGTCAATAGAGCTAAGTCAACCACATGTATGTTAGACCCCATCCCGACTCGACTATTCAAACATATTTTTTCTCTTATTGGTACGACAATACTGGACCAAATTAACCTATCCCTAAGTTTAGGATATGTACCACAGGTTTTCAAAGTCGCAGTAATTAAACCTTTACTTAAAAAACCTTCTCTTGACCCAGACACCTTAGCTAATTATAGACCAATTTCCAACCTTCCATTTGTGTCTAAAATTCTGGAAAAGGCAGTTTCAAGCCAGTTATGTGACTATTTGTATAGAAATGATCTGTTTGAAGTCTTTCAGTCAGGGTTCAGAATGCATCATAGCACAGAGACAGCACTGGTTCGAGTCACGAATGACCTCCTTATGGCCTCAGATAAGGGATTAGTGTCCATACTGGTTCTACTGGACCTCAGTGCTGCTTTTGACACTATAGATCATGGCATTTTACTGCACAGGTTAGAGCATGTCGTTGGGATTAAAGGGACAGCTCTATGTTGGTTTAAATCATATCTATCTGACAGGTTCCAGTTTGTTCATGTACATGAGGTTTCTTCAGAACAGTCAAGGGTCTGTTATGGTGTTCCGCAGGGTTCAGTGCTAGGGCCAATCTTGTTCAGTTTATACATGCAGCCATTGGGAAGTATAATCCAGAATCACGGCATACACTTTCATTGTTATGCTGATGATACGCAGCTCTACTTGTCTATGAAGCCGGATGAAACAGAACCATTAGTTAAACTTCAGGCATGTCTTAGGGACATCAAGGACTGGATGTCCAGAAATTTCCTGCTTCTAAATTCAGATAAAACAGAGGTTATCATTCTTGGTCCAGAGCATCTTAGGAAGGGATTAGATGGTGTTGCAGTGGCTTCCAGTGCAACTGTGAGAAACCTTGGTGTTATTTTCGATCAGGATTTGTCGTTTAAACCATATGTCAATCAGGTTTGTAAAATAGCCTTTTTCCATCTCCGTAATATTGCAAAGATTAGGAAAATCCTCTCGCAGAGTGATGCAGAAAAACTAGTTCATGCGTTTGTATCTTCTAGACTAGATTACTGTAATGTGTTGTTAGCAGGATGTCCAAGTAATTTGCTGAATAGGCTCCAGCTGATCCAAAATGCAGCAGCACGAGTACTGACAGGAATTAGCAGGAGAGACCACGTCTCTCCAGTGTTAGCGTCGCTCCATTGGTTACCCGTAAAATTCAGAATCCAATTTAAAATTTTATTACTTGCGTATAAAGCCCAAAACGGCTTAGCTCCGCATTATTTGCAAGACCTGATAGTGCCTTATGTTCCTGTCAGAGCTCTCCGTTCTCAGAGTGCAGGTTTACTCGTAGTTCCTAGAGTATCTAAATGTAGATTTGGAGGGCGGGCGTTCTGCTATCAGGCACCACTACTATGGAACCAACTTCCAATCTGGGTTAAGGAGGCTGACACCACCTCCACCTTTAAAACTAAACTTAAAACATTTCTGTTTAGTAAAGCCTATAGTTAGTGTTTAGTAAACCTCTAGCTGGTGTTGGTAAATCTCTAGGTAGTGTAAACTTTAGTGTGTCAGAGTCGCTCCTGTAGTTTCTTGTGCTGGCCCCCCCTTCTTCTCCCTTTTCTCTCTTTTGTCCATGTTGCAGCATCCTTTGCCGGACACCGGAACCTGCAGGTGGTCGTGGGTGGCTTGTAGCTTGCATTACGGAGCACAAGTCTTTCCCTGACCCTGCACCCCAAACTGGGACTTGCTGATTGGGCCGGAGCTTCGGGAGCTGCATGCTGGCCTGCGGTCCCCACCCCTGGTCATCCCGTTGCTGGCCCCCCCTTCTCCTCCCTTTTCTCTCTTTTGTCCTGCAGGTGGTCGTGGGTGGCTTGTAGCTTGCATTACGGAGCACAAGTCTTTCCCTGACCCTGCACCCCAACCTGGGACTTGCTGATTGGGCCGGAGCTTCGGGAGCTGCGTGCTGGCCTGCGGTCCCCACCCCTGGTCATCTCGTTGCTGGCCCCCCCTTCTCCTCCCTTTTCTCTCTTTTGTCCTGCAGGTGGTCGTGGGTGGCTTGTAGCTTGCATTACGGAGCACAAGTCTTTCCCCGACCCTGCACCCCAACCTGGGACTTGCTGATTGGGCCGGAGCTTCGGGAGCTGCGTGCCGGCCTGCGGTCCCCACCCCTGGTCATCCCGTTGCTGCTTCCACCTGCCTGCTGTGCTGTTGCCGTCCCTGACCCACCAGTCTGGCCCTCGGCAGGAGGGTCCCCCCTTATGAGCCTGGTCCTGCTCAAGGTTTCTTCCCTCCTAAAGGGGAGTTTTTCCTTGCCACTGTTTGGCTTAAGGTTTTTCTCCCACTAGGGGAGTTTTTATCTGCCATTGTTTATGTAATAACTGCTCGGGGGTCATGTTCTGGGTATGGGTCTCTGTAAAGCGTCTAGAGACAACTCTGTTGTATTAGACGCTATATAAATAAAATTGAATTGAATTGAATTGAAAAAAGAGTCGTGGGTGGTGTCATGGGACTTGGTATTGAGTCCTTGACCATAATTGGTGAAAATTAGCCCCGCCCCTTCTTCTGATTGGTTGTCCCGATTTTCTGCTATAACTTTTGAATGGTTTGACATAGAGAGTCGTGGGTGGTGTCATCAGATTCTGTATGGAGTCCTTGACCTTCATTGGCCTGAATTAGCCCCGCCCCTTCTTCTGATTGGTTGTCCCTTTTTTCTGTTATAACTTTTGAATGGTTTGATATAGGAAGTCATGGGTGGTGTCATTTCTGATATGCTTATGGGGGGCGGTGGCGGTGAGTGCGAGGGCCCGTTCATCGCTGCTTGCAGCTTTAATTATGGGCATGCCAAGTAGTGGCAGGACCATATTGCAATCGTCCAGAATGGCCCAAAAGGCAATGTTGCTAGCATTTTGCTAACAAGCTAAAGTCGCAAAAGTCCCACTTCGCACCAGCGGGTGTACAGCATGACCCCGCACTGATGTGGAAAAAAAAAATCCCCCAAAAATTAAACACGGCCGGAAAAACCTGAAAAATGAAGGCGATATATTAGTATACAGAAAAGGTTTCCCTTTTTTTATTATTATTCCGCACTCTTTTTTCGTCCGTTAATACGGCCCGAACCACAACGTGCACCCATGCATGGCATACATCGTTGGATGTGTCTCCATCGTGCCTCGATGGGCATTACTTTTCTCAGTAATAGGGGTTACCGTGGCAACGCTAGTTGCCAAAAAGCAAAAAAAAAGGCGAAAATTCGAACACTTATTGCTCGGCCGAACTTTATCGTAGAGACATTGTTCAAACTTTCAAACATTCGGCCCGATTGTGCCTAACAGTACGTACAACCTCATTATGCCAAGTATTACAGTTTTTGCGAAATTTACCTTTCAGGTTTTTTTTTATTTCTGTTTAACTTTGGACGCTTGTTGCTAGGCAACAGGTTATCGTAGAGACATCGTAAAAATGTTCCCTAACTCGGCACGCTGTGGACTTCAACATATTCAAATTTCATGAAGCTGTGATTTAAGGAAATTTTTTTATCAAAATCCAGGCCAAATGGCCCCATTCATTCGGATGGGGTTTTTTACCATGGTGAAAAAAAGACCTATCCGTTAATGTAGGCTGAACCAGAACATGCACCCATGCATGGCATACAAGTAATGCCCATCGTGCCTCGATGGGCATTACTTTTCTCAGTAATAGGGGTTACCGTGGCAACGCTAGTTGCCAAAAAGCAAAAGAAAAGGCAAAAAATTGGACGCTTATTGCTCGGCCGAACTTTGTCGTAGAGACATCGTTCAAACTTTCAAACACTCAGCCCGATTGTTCCTAACGGTACGTACAAGCTCATTGTGCCAAGTATTACAGTTTTTGCGATATTTACCTTTCAGGTTTTTTTTAAATTTCCGTTTGACTTTGGACGCTTGTTGCTAGGCAACAGGTTATCGTAGAGACATCGTACAAATGTTTCCCGACTCGGCACGCTGTGGACTTCAACATATTCAAATTTCCTGAAGCTGTGATTTAAGGAAATTTTTTGTCAAAATCCATGCCAAATGGCCCCATTCATTCGGATGGGGTTTTTTACCATGGTGAAAAAAAAACGTATCCGTTAACATAGCCTGAACCGGAACATGCACCCAGGCATGGCATACACCGTTAGATGTGACTCCATCGTGCCTCGATGGGCATTACTTTTCTCAGTCATAGGGATTACCGTGGCACCGCTAGATGCCAAAAAGCAAAAAAAAAGGTGAAAATTTGGACGCTTATTACTCGACCGAACTTTATCGTAGAGACATCGTTGAAACTTTCAAACACTCGGCCCGATTGGCACTAACGGACCCTACAACCTCATTATGCTAATTATTACAGTTTTTGCGATATTGACCTTTCATTTTTCTTTTTATTTCTGTTTGAATTTGGACGCTTGTTGCTAGACAACAGGTTATCGTAGAAACATCGTACAAATGTCCCCTGACTCGGCACGCTGTGGACTTCAACATACTCAAATTTCATGAAGCTGGAATTTAAGGAAATTTTATGTCAAAATCCAGGCCACATGGCCCCATTCATTCGGATGGGGTTTTGTACCATGGTGAATAAAAAAACCTATCCGTTAACGTAGCCTGAACCGGAACATGCACCCATGCATGGCATACATCGTTAGATGCGTCTCCATCTTGCCTCGATGGGCATTACTATTCTCAGTCAAAAGCGTTACCGTGGCAACGCTAGATGCCAAAAAGCGCGCCCCATTAATAACTATTGGGAGCACAGGAATGAATGAAATACAAGCGTAAAAACACCTCAAACTGACATAGAACCACCCCGAACACAACCACTACAGCCCCAAACCAAAGCAGCGAGAGGGGACGAATGGGCGGTAGGGCATGCCCATATCAAAATTTCCAGAAATTTTCTAGTTATTATTATTATTTTCCTGACAAAAGGAAGGCCTTTTTGGCCCCCTAAACATGCCCAAAAAGTCACCAAATTTTGCACCCAAGCCAGGCCTGGCGAAAAATTTTATATTTAATGATTTGCATTATTGGGCGTGGCAAAATGGCTCAACAGCGCCCCCTTGAAAACTTTGCGCCTCAAGCCCCACAATACGGTTTGACGTACATGCACGAAAATCAGTACACACCTGTATCATGGCCGAACTTAAAGAAAAGTCTCTTGGCGTCATGCCCAAAACCGAACAGGATGTCGGCCATTTTGAATTAATCGTGTCATTTTGGCGAAATTTATGCCATTCCTTGGGCGTGGCAAAATGGCTCAACAGCGCCCCCTTGAAAACTTTGTGCCTCAAGCCCCACGATACGGTTTGACGTACATGCACGAAAATCGGTACACACCTGTATCATGGCCGAACTTAAAGAAAAGTCTCCTGGTGCCATGCCTAAAACCGAACAGGATGTCGGCCATTTTGAATTAATCGTGTCATTTTGGCGAAATTTATGCCATTCCTTCGGCAGTTAATTCCGCCCGAACCGTAACGTGCACCCAGGTGTGTTATACATCAAAATGTGCGTCTCCATCCTGAGACACCACGCATTACTTTTCTCTTTCAAAAGCGTTACCGTGGCGACGCTAGACGCCAAAAAGCGTGCCCACCCTTCATCTGATTGGTTCAGACCGAAAAAACTTTGCGCCTCAAGCCCCATAATACGGTTTGACGTACATGAACGCAAATCGGTACACACCTGTATCATGTCGCAACTTAAAGTAAAGTCTCTTGGCGCCATGCCCAAAACCGAACAGGAAGTCGGCCATTTTGAACATTCTGAATTAATCGCGTAATTTTGGAGCAATATGAGCCATTCCTTTGAGAATTAATACGGCCCGAACCATAACGTGCATCCAGGCTTGTTATACATCAAAATGTGCGTCTCTATCCTGCGACTACGTGCATTACTTTTCTCTTTCAAAAGTGTTACCGTGGCGACGCTAGACGCCAAAAACTGCGCCCACCTTCATCTGATTTGTCCATATTTGATAGTTCCCTAAAAGTCAACAAACTTTGCATGCAAGGCAGGCCTACCGATAAATTTGATATTTCATGGTTGGTATTAATGGGCGTGGCAAAATGGCTCAACAGCGCCCCCCGGAAAACTTTGTGCCTCAAGCCCCACAATACGGTTTGACGTACATGCACGAAAATCGGTACACACCTGTATCATGTTGCAACTTAAAGAAAAGTCTCTTGGCGTCATGGCCGAAACCGAACAGGAAGTCAGCCATTTTGAATTAATTGTGTAATTTTGGCGCAATTTATGCCATTCCTTCGGCAATTAATACTGCCCGAACCGTAACGTGCACCCAGGTGTGTTATACATCAAAATGTGCGTCTTCATCTTGCAACTACGCGCATTACTTTTCTCTTTCAAAAGTGTTACCGTGGCGATGCTAGACGCCAAAAAGCGTGCCCCCCTTCATCTGATTGGTCCATATTTGATAGTTCTCCAGAAGTCACCAAATTTTGCATGCAAGCCAGGCCTGGTGATACATTTGATATTTCATGGTTTGCATTAATGGGCGTGGCCCATTGCGTGGCCTATTGAGTCCTTGACCATAATTGGTGAAAATTAGCCCCGCCCCTTCTTCTGATTGGTTGTCCCGATTTTCTGCTATAACTTTTGCATGGTTTGACATAGAGAGTCGTGGGTGGTGTCATCAGATTCTGTATGGAGTCCTTGACCTTCATTGGCCTGAATTAGCCCCGCCCCTTCTTCTGATTGGTTGTCCCTTTTTTCTGCTATAACTTTTCAATGGTTTGACATAGGAAGTCGTGGGTGGTGTCGTTTCTGATATGCTTATGGGGGGCGGTGGCCGTGAGTGCGAGGGCCCGTTCATCGCTGCTTGCAGCTTTAATTATTATTATTATTAGAACTAGAGGCAGGGCCAGTACCACTGGCCCTGCCTCCTGGCTTTGGCCTCCTCTCCTCCTCCTGCCCCCCCCACATGACTCACGCACACATAGATCCGAGGGGTTGGGGGGTCCGGGCGTGGGGGACACTGTCCCACGTGCCCCGGGACTGCCCACCCCTCGGTTTTAATAACATCTTAGACACCCTACACTCAACACTTAACATATATACACTTAACAAGGACACTTAGGGTCTTTGGAGGGGGGAGGTGGGGGGGCATTGTCAAATGTGATACCCTGACCTCCCCATCCCTGTTTTTATCGCATCAGTCACATCCACTCAACACCAGGTGCGGAGCAGAGCTTACTCCACCCGTCTTCCCGCGTCGGCCTGGGGTGGGGTGGTCATGGTGCCCGGGTCCTGGCGTGGGCTCGCCACACTGCCTGGAGGGGGCTGCCTGGCAGTGCCGGACCCCTGGGAGTGGGGAATGGTGACAGAATGAGTGTCTATATCTTTGTCGGTGAGTTTGGGTATGCATAGGGATGGGAATCGAAAACCAGGTCCTGTTGAGAACCGGTTCCCAGTGTTTAGCGACAAAGCGGCATAAATGCTCGAAAGTTTGGTTACATTTTACCAAAAAGGATGACAACAGGGCGACAATACTTCCATTGTGGACGTTTCAACAAAGCTTTCCTCCGCAACCTGGTCGCACTGGGAGCACGGAGTCGGCGCAGCGTGTGGCCAGAAGAGCTGCGCCGGGCGCGCTCCGGGGGACAGCGGAACGCACTCCTGACACAGGTGCAGTGCATCAGCTCATCCTATGGGAGAAGTTAAAGACAGTAGCTCGGGTCGTTTTGTTTTGTTTTGTTTTGTTTTGTTTTGTTTTGTTTTGTTTGGTTTTGTTTTCGTTTTGTTTGTTTGCTTGTTGCTCTGGTCCTTGTCATTTTTGAGTTCCCTGTGAGGAAGGAGTTTGTTCATACATCTCTCTGTGGATTCCCTGTGGGAGTTTTTGTGTTCTACAATTAAGCTCCAGTCACCGCTAGCTTCTCTTTTCATCAAGGCAGGGAAGAGTATGACCCGCGCCAGAAAAGATGAATGTCACCAGCAGTGACTAAGTTTGAACATGTTACTGGACATTCTTGTGTAGTTGCCACAGAATAATTTGTTGTATTTAGTTAATTTCTACAGAAGAACATTTATATTATTAGGGCCCGAGCACTGACAGTGCGAAGGCCTTATTGTATCTGTAGGAATTGTTTTTATTTTTATTTTTTATTTTTTTATTTTTGTTTTTCTTCTGACCAAAAAACGAGCCCCCCCTTCATCTGATTGGCCCATATATGATAGTCCCTATTATCTGCCATAACTTTTGAACGGGTTGTGATAAAGACATGTGGGTGGTGTCATCTGACTTGGTTTTGAGTACTTGACCTTCATTGGCATGAATTAGCCCCGCCCCTTTTTCTGATTGGTCGATATGTGATCCTATTTTCTGCCATAACTTTTGAATGGTATGACATACAGAGTCGTGGGTGGTGTCATCGGACTCGGTTTTGACTCCTTCACCTTAATTGGTGAAAATTAGCCCCGCCCCTTCTTCTGATTGGTCGATATGTGATAGTTCCTACTTTCTGCCATAACTTTTGAATGGTTTGGTATAGAGAGTCGTGGGTGGTGTCATCCACTAAATGTCCAGGCCTGAAGAATCTACATGTAAGTCATACAAGCGTTTTTACTGCAGACTGAACATGCACAAGGGTGCAAGGATAAATGCTAGCAACCTAATGTAAATCCTGTGTGTGTGTGTATTTATATATATATATATATATATATATATATATATATATATATATATATATATATATATATATATATATATATATATATATACACACACGGATATTCACACACATTAGGCTTTCTCGTAATGCATGGAATAACACTGTGAGCTGGTGGGAAGAGTCTGTTGACTCCCTGATACAACACCAGTAAACTGCTCAGATTTCTGCCGAGTCACCAAATTCCAATGTGGAACACCAGGATAGTTTCTACTTTCAGGATGGGTTAAAGCGCTGTGAGTTTATGTTAAACCCTGTGAAAAAATATTGAGTCTCAAATCCTCAAAGACTTAAATCAATATGTCTGCAAAGCTCTTGAAAATAAATGTCAAATATAGCATCTACCAGAAGTAATTTTTGCCTTTGGTGTTCAAGGTTTATTCAAAAAGTAAAAAACAACAACCAACAATTATATAATGTAAAAATCTATTAATAAATTAAATGCAGTGAGTGAGCCAATCTGTGGTTCTGTTAGAAATGTCAACCACAGCTTCATCTATTAAATACAGTTGTCCAAAATGTTCATATAATACTATATAAGTAGCATATAAAGTGGATGCTACATTGGCTGAAATATCATCCACTGCTGCCTAAAACCAGCAGGTATGGAACCCGTGTGTGTCAATTTCTGTAGCAATTATCTAATTTAGTCTTTTTTCCTCTCCTAAACTGAGAGGAAAAACACTATGAAATAATAAGTGATCATTTAAGTCATTATGAGGGCCAAAAGTCAGTATTCATATAGTATGTATGTTTGTGACTATGCTTGTTTGGGTTTGAGTTACAAGAAGCTGGTATCAAATTACATGGCAGTTACATGATCTACGCAAGGAACATGTACAGTAAAAACAAGTTATAAATACACTTGCTCCTTATATTCATTACCCTTACCATGCATTCACACCGAAACCGTCACGGGCGTCCGGCTGCCACTCATTTTCTATGAAAGCGCACTGCAAGAGGCGTCGGAGGCCACAGAGGCCCCGGAGGCCACAGAGGCCACGGAGGCAACGGAGACCACGGAGGCCCCGGAGGCCACGGAGGCCACGGAGGCATCGGGAGCAGCGCAATGGAGGTGTCCAGAGCGTCAATCTGAGAGAATCTCAACTTTATGCAAATGAGCAGCGGCGACGCCGAGGCAGTGTCCAATCACAGACTGGGATTCTCAAAGCAAGAACCCTCAATACAGAAGAACCCTCAATACAGATTATACACGAATCCGGCGACCGGTTTGTGTGTGCCGCCATCACGCTGTTATTGTAACCTGACGCTCTCTACAGCATCATTATAGCTGGATTGATGATGTTAGACAGTGGCCTTCCATAAATAATGAAGGTATCTTAAATTAATGCTGATGTTAATTTATAAATAATGATTTGTTTGAGCGATAAGCAGGAAAGAATAGAGGAATAGGGAGATAAGGGAGTGTATGATTAAACACTGTAATATAGCATACGTTACGTGTGACGTTAGCAGCGCGAAATGTAATCATTATGGAAAGGCTACGTCATTAAAAAAAACAACAACAACAACACCTGTTTATGTTTTGTTTTATTTTAGGTATCCAAGAATATTTTATTGATCGCCTGGCGTCTGATGACCAAAAAGAACGCAATTACAGGTCTCTAATTGAAGGGCAGAACTATCTCAGCTCCGGATGATACAGAATACATACATACATAACCCCAATCTTCAGATAAAACTAGTTTGTTGAGGAAAAAATATCAACTCTATTTGTAGCTGCAGAAGAAAAAAATAATCTCACGAGGAAAAGAAAAATATTGAGAAGAAAAGAAAGAAAAGAGAAGTAAGAGTAATAAAAAAGATGTACTGTATGTTGTACTATTATACAAATTTATTGAAACACATGGCGAGTCAAACATTTACCAAAGCAGCTGCCAAACACTAAACAAGGTAGTAAGACGTGGGTTGTGCAGAACTGCGGCAGTAAATCCTCATCGGAGCTCCATTCTTTAGTAGTGATTTCATATGGATCCAGACCGTTAATAATCATTATTTTCTCCATATACCGCTCCCTGGCTTCCTTGTTTAAGGTATCCCGGTAAATTCCAGTTCCTTTCCAGCAGTTTAACATCTTTTTTTTGCGTTCCGTCTGTTCACTTGGTGAAACAGAAAAGTAGTTTTGAAAGTCCGTCCCATCTTCATTCACTATCAAAACAAATGCACGTGACCGGGACAGGAGTTTTCCGATGATACAAATACATTAAGAGAGCCTGGCAGGGAGCGGAGTAATAGATCCATGGGAGCGGAGCATGGATCTATATACGTATATATGTCTATGGGCTGGAGCGGAGGAGCGGAGCCGCCACCGCAGTAATGGCGGCCGCTCGACTTCCGGGTTTTGCTGGATTCGTGTATACTTCCATGTACATACAAACTTACACTTGTTCACATGCACAGCCATGTGAGCATACTGTAGCTGTGCACTAACAAACTTATTTTATCAGGAATTAATATATTTTATCTAGCAAACTGACATTTTTGCTGATTTGACTGCCGTTTTTACCTGAACTGCTCATGTGAAACACGTATCTGATGGTTGAGGAGCTGGATGGTCCGAAAGATTTTATTTGCTACATCGATCCAATGCAGAATAATTAAAAACTGTGCTTATTAATCACAAAACACAGTTTAAATAATATGACCAAATCCGCTACGACCCGGTGTGTCAGTGTTCACCGCTGACAGACTGCAGCTTCGCCGGGACCAATGGCTCGCCGATAGATGCAGTTTATCCACGGACCAAGGAGAGCATCAAACTCACTCTCGTCTATGTGGAAATAACGCCGAAATATAAAGGCGTTATAACAAAGGCTTCCCAAAGTGTGATCCATGGTGAAAGAGGAAACTGAAGATGTGCACGCTATATATAGATATATGTAGGCTATATGCACTTTATTCCCTCCAGGTCCCACTGCAGGCGTCGGCAGGCATCGATAGGCTTTGGTAAGCAGCGCGATGCAGGCGTCCTGAGCTACCACAGGTGATTTGTGACGCTTTCGGTGTGAATCTACAGTTAGCTTGAAACTGCTAGAGATTAAATTTGAAATCCAGGTGTGGCCAGCGGTGTGTTCTGATTATACCTACATGGAATGTGGTGCAACATTCGTCATGGATGATGATCACATACAGAGTGGGAAGCAGCAGTCCAGAGGAGAGTTGATTATGTAAAACTTGAATGCTTGATCTTAAGAAAACCTAATAATATAATGGAAGTAATTATAAAACCAGGATAAAAAATATTCAATTTACTTTCATAAAGATCAAAGGATTCCAGCACTTCACACTGGACAGATTAAGAAAATGTTTTCCTGACCATTTGCCAAAAGATCTGAAAAGATTTTGAAAAGCAGTAAGGGAGAAAAGAATCATGGACTAACACGTACAGTAGCTGCTTTAAAACGAAACAACACGTCCAAAATCTGTTAATGGCTAATAGCGATTGACAATGTAGATGATGCTGTTGTTTTTTATTTTAAAACTTGATCACACTGGCAACAATATAACATTAATCTTTACACTGTACCAAGCTAGTTTGTTTGAACAGTTTATAGCAGTTTATTTGAAGTTATATGTGTGTCTATCTAATTAATGTAGCCTGAAAGTTTACTCAATATAGCTCAGGTTCTGTTCACTGCATCATAAAATTTGTAGAGAGAAAGTTTCATGCAACTGTGAAATATTTAAGACCAACTTAGTTAGTCTCTATAGATGTTTTTTAAAACTCCATATTGCTCACTACACATGCATACAGTGTACATAAATTGTTTAAATCATGTGTCCTGCAAGCTATGTTTTGGTCAAATCAGTATCCACTAGTAATGCGACATGTGGTTTTCAAAGATGGATTAGACTAAAGTACAAATGATGTACATATCATCAAATTGATATTGACTAACAAAAATATGAATAAAATATATTCTCAAAATGGGCCCTGGATAGCTCAGTTGGCTAGCGTCCTCGTGCAGGCAGTGTAGGTTCAAATCCTGAGCTGTTGCTCTTTACTGGCGTCTCCCCCCTCTCTCTACCCAGGTTTCCTGTCTAGTCACTTTAAAAATGAAGGGCACTAGAGCTACAAGAAAAGAATCTTCATAAAAACACACACAATGCTTTATTTAATTTATCTTTGGAAATTAACCTATGAGCTATGTAATGTCTTGCATAAACTTGAAACCATGACAAAGTGTTTGATAAAAATTATAACTTGTTAACATAGTAATAGTAGCTAGATTACCCAATTTAAGCCCATTCAAGCGAAATAAGTGCAAAAATAACCCACATTTCTATCAATAATGTGATATGTATGAAACGTAAAAAAAAGACTGATCCGAAAGGTTTGCAACAAAAAAATTGGGACTTTTGAAATTATAACATCATTACCTAATCTATACCACTCCCACACCCAAGCTGTTTTATCTAAAGCGGTCACACACCCTTATCAAGGCCCAAACGTCTGGACATGACATTGGCTTTCAGTTTTGGATTGCTGTTCAAGCTTTATTCAAAAAGTAAAAAACAACAACAAACAATTATACAACTAGTAACTTCCAACTTTACCTCTATGCATCTAAAGTCAACAAAAATATTGCTCCTGCTTTGATCAGATATCAAAAGTGCTGAAATGTAAAATGAGTCTGGTCCGTCTGATCTGAAGAAGTTTTGAGTGACTACAGTGTACTGTGATATCACCACACAGACACTCTCACAAACATTATGTTGCTGCCATCACAGAATAAAACAGCAAATAGCAACAGAAGATAGCACAGCAAAGTGGATCAAGCTAACGCAAAGTATTCTGGGAAGTCTAGTGATGGAAGGGCAGATTCCGAGCCTTCATTCATGCGTATAAATAAACATCAAACATTATCCCACTGTCAAACATCGTTTAACCCTCAGGTCACTCTTCCATACACAGGCTACCCGAAAGGTTTTCAAAACCCTTTCTTTACAAGTCGCATGTCGGATCCGTTTACATCTCATAACGAAAGATGTAGCAGTTTTCAGTGCTAATCTCTGTGTCCGCTGATGAGACTCCATTTTATTATGACGCATTTGAGGATGCTGCATCCTATGGCTGAACCGCTGTACAAGCCTCAATTTTTCTTTTCTCTTCTTCTTGTTTATTTCATTTATTTTGCTTTAGTAATTTTAGATCATTAATTTTTTGTGAGTCACTGGACAGATAATTAGGTACATTAAGTACTACCTTAGCACTTTGCAAATAATTAAACTAACCACTGTCAGGTCAGCCCATTGCTCCTCTACGTTACACTGTAGAAATGTGTGAAGGTGACTCTGGAAGCCAGAGAAATCGGTAAATTTGGTACGATGAGTTTGGTTGCTGGGAAGAAAAAGCTTTCTTGCTAAATGGATAAAGAGTCACCTACCATTTGTCCAGCTCTGCCTTGATGTTGGCACAAGCAGCAGGGACAGGAGCCTCAGCAGGGACAGCGTTGGTCTCAGAGTCTGACATGTCAACGGTGGTGCTGATGTGTGGTGTCAAGGGTTTGTGTCCTTGTCCTGGTCCTGGTCCTGTCTCCAGATGCCTATGGAGCCAAGTGTCACGGGCAGAGAGACATCACAGGGACAGAGAGAGAGGGAGAAATCAAGAAAGGGGAGGGATAAGGTGGGAGGAGTTAAAAACATGTGAGAGCATGCATATACTGTATGTACAAAGCAGCAAGGGTTAGGAGGAAGGAGATGGATGGGTTAAGGCAGTGGTTCTCAAACTTTATCTGTCGTGCCCCCCTTTTGAGGAAGCAGATTTTTCATTCCCCCCGCCACGACAAACTGGTGACAAAATAGGCTGTTTTTAACTTTATTGATACAACATCAAAAAAATGAACACTTGTCTCACCTGTTTTAGTCATTTCCGTTGTGCAAATAACATATGTTGTGCAAATAACATTTAACACACCACTTTTGTAATATCAAAATCAACCTTAGTTTGTTTTTTTTTATCATGAACATTCCTTTTTTAATTTTTTTATTACGAACATTCATTTCACTTGTCTCTTGTAATTTATGTTGTGGAAATAACTAACTTCAGCAAACTTTTCTGGTGTGCAAAGAACTATTTGGCAAACCACTTTTGTGACATCAAAATGAATGATTAATCCACTTTGCAAGAACAAAAACAATTTAGTTAAATATGTAGAAACAAAGAACAAATGCAAATATTTGGCAAGAGTTGTGAGACAGTTTGTGAGAGTCACTTATCAGTGTATTAGTGGCTGCAATGAGCCTGTTTTGCTCTACACATCATCTCAAAACGGGGTTGAGGCTTGATCCTGCCACTCAGGTCAGACTCAATGTGGAGCTTAGATCTGTACTTGGTTTTCAGTGTCGCAACAGCTGAAAAGCCAATCTCATAGAGATAAGATGTGGCGAAAGGAAGCGGAATTCCCACAGCCCTCTGCCCAATGAGTGGATGCTCTCTCTCCACACCAAGCCAGAATTCAGTCAGTGTAAGGGATGTAAACTCATCCTCAGGGTGGAGTCTGATGTGTCAGGGATGTAAACTCATCCCCAGGGTGGAGTCTGATCTCCATTAACTGTTTCTCCTCGGCAGAGCTGAATCAGCAGGTGCCGCTGAGTTAAAACGATCTCTCACCCAGTCATACTCCCCTCAGGGAAGAGCTGTGCTCCTGAATACATGGAATCACGGAGGTGGCTCCAGATTCACTTGTTTCAGCAAATTCAGTCAGATCCTCAAAGCAGCCTCTGTTCCCCTGATCAAGTCTCCTGCCCCACATCTCCAGCTTACCAATGATCTTGTCTGCCAGGTGAGGGAGGTGCTTGTCTCTCCCTTGAAGCTTTCATTCAGCTTTCCAAATATATCGCTAAGATAGTCCAGTTTCATCATAAATTGTTCATCACCAAATTTGCTTGCAGCTTCATACATTTTCTCCTCTTTCAAAAACACCCAAATTTCCTCTCTAAGCTCGTAGAGGCGTGACAACACTTTCCCCTCGGGACGGCCGCCTGGCCTCGCTGTGGAACAGCACAGCCGGATGTGGCGCTCCCATCTCCTCACAAAGTGCAGAGAACAGCTGGCTTTCATGGGTCTTGTTGGTTTCATGTCTATAGTCCATTTTATCGCAAAATTATAACCCTTTAAAAATGCATCAAGGTCAAGGTTAAATGGTCATTATTTCAAAGCAGGAGGCATGTATGAGCTTCATTCTGACTTATGTCAATCTACAGGTCAAGGCCTTTCCAAAAATGTATTTGGTTTTGTCATAGGATTAAGTTTCATTTTTACCCCTGTTGGGCCGTATGACCTGTGAGGTGTAAATTCTGACCCTCATAGCTCCAGCCTGGACAAAAATAAAAAAAAATGTTTTTCTTTATTCTTTGGTGGGACTAATCTTTCAATGTATTGATGTTTTTATTAAAATTAATTTTAACCAAGTTTTACCCCTTAACCATGTAATACCCTACAATATTCTATCATCCTGACCATGTAGGATCATTCTGAGGGTTTTGTGTGTGTGTGTGTGGGGGAGGGGTAAATCACTTCAAATACAGCAATGTTACTGTATGTCATTCTGACCCAGGATTTACACATGTATTTGTTAGGTAAAATAAGGTATATTCTAGCCCAAAACACAATATATGACTGTAATTAGGAAAAACATCAATACATTGAAAGATTAGTCCCACCAAAGAATAATAAAAAACAACGTTTTTTTAATTTTTATCCAGGCTGGAGCTATGAGGGTCAGAATTTACACCTCACAGATCATGCGGCCCAACAGGGGTAAAAATGATTAACATTAACATAAGTCAGAATGAACATTAATTAACATTAACATAAGTCAGAATGAAGCTCATACATGCCTCCTGCTTTGAAATAATGACCATTGAACCTTGACCTTGAAGCATTTTTAAAGGGATATAATTTTGCGATAAAATGGACTATAGACATGAAACCAACTGTTATGGAAACCTCTTGATCTAATGTATCATGCCAGAGTAGTCATCACAAGGTGGGGCTATAATATAAGGGTAAAACATGGTTAAAATTAATTTTCACACATTTAACAATTATATATTTACACAAATGTGTGTATCATGCCCTTAAACTACTATGTACACTTTTATTTTAGTATCAACAACCTCCATTACTGTGAAAAAAAAACATAATTAGCTAAGAACTACATTTCCCTAGAGTCGTGCTATACAGCTTTATGCTAATCAGCGCCATATTTGTAGTCACATTGGTTTGGTTAACGTGTAAAAACGTGTAAAAACGTTTCAAAAAACACATCAATTGAATATATCTATTATGTAGTGCATCTGAAATAGTAACTTAATTTTATAGAGATGATGTATGTTAAGGAATTGTAAATATGTTTGTTTATTAGGATACTTTATTTATTTATTATCATGACTGATGTATTCACAGTGATTCAATATAAGTTGTAAATGTACCTGTGTATGGTTTATTTTAATATTTATCGTTCAAAAGCACTATATTTAACAGTTTAATTCCACGTCCATTGAAATGTTAAATAAAGTTTATAAAAAAAAAATTAAAAAAAACGATCCGTGATCAGGATCTACACTCGTCACTCTATGACGTAGAGGGGATGCCCAGGGAATTCCCTGTGTTTGACGGAATGGGAGAATGGTTAAAACAATTAGTTTAAATATCGCCTGTCTCCACTTCCTGGTTCAAAAGCAATTAAAAATGATATTTTGTGGCTGGACGACGCTCCGGCTAAGGTCTGGTTAGGTTAATGCATCACTTATGATTGGTTAGAAGTTGGAAACGCTTGTGGTTTTTGCTAAAAATAATAATTTCACATCACTTACGCCACCTCCGTCGTCATGGCAGCAGCAAACAACATGGTTAAATTCCTCGAATTTACGTTAAATACTAGAAAACACGGTTAAATACTTGCCGTCGAAATACTGTTAAAAATCATCAAAACACCATTTAAACACTGTTAAAACAGCGTTAAAAACATGCTTTTACAAACTGACAGTAACAAACAGTAACTTGCGCGTCAAAAACGTATAACTTAGCCACTATAATAATATATACATAATAATAATGTAATAATCCGTGTATATATCACGACCACGGATCCCATTGACTTCCCATAGTACGATATCCGTGGTGCTCCCATTAAAACCTCAATAAAACACTGCTAAAACAGCGTTAAAAACATGCTTTTACAAACTGACAGTAACAAACAGTACCTTGCGTGACAAAAACTCATAATTTAGCCACTATAACAAAGAATAATACATAATAATAATGTCATATTCCGTGTATATATATCACGACAACGGATCCCATTGACTTTGCATGGTACTATATCCGTGGTGCTCACGCGGAATTATACCACTTTCCGTGTTGGTACCACAGAAAATAGTGGTGAGAGGTCGTGGGCATTTCACGGATTTTTGTGAGATCAGGTTGCGTGTACCTCTATGTAGTCTAAAATAGTCGGACTTGATGGAGTTTGTACGTATTGAAGCCGTTGGCGAGGCGTATAGTATTCTGATCCATGAGGTGAAAGAGGGGCCAAAACCAAATTTATTAAGTACCATAAATAAGTAATCCCACTCAACCCGGTCAAATGCCTTCTCTGCATCGAGTGAAAGCACAACCTCTGCTTGCTTGAGTGGGTAGAGTAAAGCACATTTAACAAATGCCTCATATTATAGAACGACTGCCTCCCTGGTATAAACCCCGTTTGATCTGGATCGATCATTTTTGGCATCACTTTTTCTAGTCGATGTGCTAAAACTTTCGTAAGGAATCTTATAATCACAACACAATAGACTGATTGGATGATACGAACCACAATCCAATGGGTTTCTACCTTTTTTCAACAAAACTGATATGGTAGCCTGTGTCATAGTGGGAGGCAGTTTCCCGTCCAAAGTGATTTCTTGAAACAATAAGCTCAAAAAGGGTGCCAACTTAGCTGCAAATGCCTTGTAAAATTCTACAGGGAATCCATCGGGACCAGGAGTTTTCCCGCTTTGCATGGATCTTATTGCCTGTGTTATCTCCTCGGTCGTTATGGGAGCATCAAGCATAGTTTTATCCTCTGTAGTAACATTTGGTAGTGTCAAGCTGTCTAACAAGTTGTGGAGGTCTGCAGCGTTCACAGAAGCCTGTGATCTGTAGAGTTCAGTGTAATATGCTTTGAAGTGGTCATGTCAAGAAATACCACATTTGTTTAATTGTTTATTTACTGCCTAAAGAGCGAATTTACCGAAGTCAAATTCCTTGTTGGACAATGTTCGAACCTGGCCAATAAAGATGATTCTGATTCTGATTCTGATGCTTGTGGGTGTGAAGAGGTCGAGTCTGATCGACGCGAATTTCAGGAATTGCACTCTGCGCCATTATTTGTTTAGCATAATAACTTCCCGGCCTTCTCACCATGCCCGTAGTATGATTGTCTTGTTTTAAGCATCATCCGCTCAGTCTGTCTTATAGAAAGGTTGTCAAATTCCGTTTTTAGTAATAACTGTTCCTTGAAAAGCTTGGGTGTATAATTACGGGCCAATTGATTGTCTATATCGAATATCTTTTGGTTTAGTTCGCTAAGGCGTTTATTTCTTTTTTTTAATATTTTTATCCCGATTTTTTCCCCACTATATCACCCAGTGCTCCTACCTAAGTGACAGTCCTTGGCATTGCTCCCTCTACCAACCCAGGGAGGGATCCTTCCTCCTTAACCTGAGGAATGAGCAGCAGCTTCTTTTCACCAGACAGGGTGGGGCTTCTCTGGCCGGACACACACACACACACACACACACACACACACACACACACACACACACACACACACACACACACACACACACACACACACACACACACACACACACACACACACACACACACACACAGGTTTATAGACACGTTATTGTAGAGAGAAACGACAGAGTGATGTGGTTATAGTCTATATTCAAATGACCTGTAATGCTGGCCATGCCACACAGGCTGTTGTCAACAACTTATTCTGTTGCATATCGTTGCCATGACGACTGTACTGTTTAGGCTACAGTAGTCGCCTGTCGATGACGTCACTGGGTGGGGACAGACGTAAAACATAAACATATAACATAAAACATATCACGGTTAAGTTATTATCCTGTTAGCAAATAAAGACTGAGGCCGTTTCCGAACTCGCATACTGTACTACTAGTATGTACTGATTTTGCCAAAATGTAGTAAGTAGTATGCTGTATGTGAACAGAAGCAAAATCGGCAGTATGCAAAAAAATACCCGGATGTTTTACTGATTTGGAAAAAATCTGCAGCATGCATCAGACCAGTTTACCTCGCCTACTATATCCCAGAAAAGCAATGCTGCATCAGGCCAGTCTACCTCGCCTACTATATCCCAGAATGCAATGCTGCATCAGACCAGTCTACCTCGCCTACTATATCCCAGAATGCAATGCTGCATCAGACCAGTCTACCTCGCCTACTATATCCCAGAATGCAATGCTGCATCAGACCAGTCTACCTCGCCTACTATATCCTAGAATGCAATTTGCCCTTGGTCGGACAGCGCATATTTTTTTTTTTTTTTTACAAGCTTTATTGAGAAAACACAAGTGCAATACAAAACAGCGGTGACCGGACGGCACAATTTTGTGATGGCGGAAAGGACTAGTTGCACCGTGGAGACGGAGAAGGAGGAATATAAATGTAAGTAACGTTAATATATAACTTCTTTAATTCAATTTAGTGTAAGGACAACGATTAAAAATTGTGACAAAGCTACGTTGCCCATTTGTAATGAATGTAGAACTTGGCATATTTGTCCTAATAACGTTAATACAAAGCGATAACGTAACGCTAAGTCGGCTAAAGTAACGTAACCGTTAACAATAGCGAGCTGTCAAGAAGAAAACAACATACAACTTCAAATTCATTTGTTGTTATTAGAGACAGAGCAGACACCGAGGCGCTGATAATCTGGCGATCCGCCGACGACGCCTCTTCAGTGGGCGGCCAAATGCTGCCCAAAAAGGATTTACAGCAGCAGTTTGGCGGCATCTTTTGGACAAAAGCGGTAGTGCTTTACCAGAAAGAACAGTACGTTTCCCAAGTCACCTTTTGGGTACATTCATTTTTTTTGTCAACAGGCTAGGTAGTAGAAGTGAATGAAGAGGGTTTTAGTTTTGTACGTTGTCACCTTTTTCACTTTGCAGGCTGAACTATCATGAAACAGCATCCAATGTGTGATGTCTCATTTATTGTGTCAAGTTACTGAGATAATTTGTGAAACCATTTCCATCATATGACAATATGAATGCTATCAATAGCACTGCACCATGACAACGTAAATACAAGAAAGAGAAAAATGTCAATGTTGAATCTGAATAAAAATTACATCAAATAAAGTCATAACATTCCTTTGCGGATAATACATATGTTCTTATTGTTCTTATGTTTCAGGATTTTGATTCGAGCTTCGAGCTGCCAGCTTAGCTGAGATGCAGGTTGGTTATAGCTATTATTTATAATAATCTTGTTATATGAATGAGTCTAGGAGCACACATAATTGAAATATTAATCTATCTCTGTAAATCTATTTCCTTGATCAATTTCTAGACGGCTTTACAGCATCTGAGCCAGGAGGAGAGGGATGTCCTCCTTCAGTCGGTGGTGACTCGTCTTCCAGGGGTGATGCTGGACATCCTCGAGTTCCGGCACCAGACACCAGGACCACATCATCCAGACACAGGGCAGCCTGCGTGGTGCACCTGCTTGAACTGCCGACGCATGCCAACACAGTTGGAAAACCTGTGCTGTCGGCAGGCTCCAGACCACTGTCTGAGCAGGAGTGCCCACCTGGAGCTGTACTGTCTGGATGAGGGTATGCTGCGTCTGGTGAGGATGACGTGGAACGACATCTTCGCTCTGGAGGACAGTCAAGAAGTGGGCAGTGACAATCGAGAGTTTCGGTTCGCTGCCTACCGGCAATTCACCATCTGGCAACATGGGCGTCTGGGAGGAGGCAACCGGAGACCAATACCAAGCTGCTGTGTCCTAAGAATCAGGGCTAAATTTCCCAACCCATTTGGGCAGTACACGGGATACAAGGAAGCCCCATTTAGGGTGGCTGACTAAAAGATAAAACAGTTATGTGCAATATATATTTTTTATTTTCATTATTTATTGGAAATGCACGTTGTTGAATTTTTTTTTATTATTTATTTATATGTTCATAATAAAAAATGTGTGGAAGATAATACTGTCTTGTCTTCTCCCTTTCTTGCTTCATGTAGCTGAGGCCTTTATGGAGAGAAGAGAACAGTAGCGTTAGAACAAACAAAAATGCCTCATAATCTAATCTGGTGATTGTTATTTTCAATAACCTTGGGATATCAGATATAAATAATTGCTTGGTGCAAATAATTTTACCATTAGAAATGGAAGTTCCTGACTTGAAAATGAATTAGCAGTGTATTACAAATGGTGATAGTGAGCAGAAGATTTCAAAGAGGTATTGTTTGACCTGAGCTCCACAACAACAACAATTATTTTCAGACAGGAACATGTGCATGGAGTGCTGCTTGGGTATTGCCAAAAAGTGTATCCCTCAGGTGCTCTTCATTTTCAAGTTTTCACTTCTGTCCTGACGAAGGCCAGTTTCAAGATATTCAGTATTATTCAGTTGTCCTGTACATCAATAAAATGTAAGACTTACGATAACTCATTATTCCGGTCAATGTAATCTGGTCGGTGATTGTGGTGGTTGTAATCTAAAGCAGCGAGAAGACACCTTGCTTCATAAACCGGAGGAGAGAAGGCAAACCTGTGTGTGCGTGGAGTGGGAGGAGACAAGAGAAGTAATATAAGTTCAACCAAATAAATTCTTCCATCCTCTTGGGCATAAGGCTCGCTTGTCACATGTCTTTTCATTTGTATGGGACCAGGATAAATCAATAATTTCAAATCAGTAATTATAATAAAGACTGAATAAATCATCACAAAATCAAATTACCTTTTTCCAGCATACATCAAGATGCAGTTCTGGAAACTCTCCAGTTCTGAAGTTGACCTGTAATGTAAAACAAAGCTAAAACTTTAGAAGATTATTGTTATAATTCCATCTTTTTATGATTTGTAATGTGTCAGGTTTCATACTGATACTATAGCTGTTCTGCTAATATAAAAAATCTTATTAATTTACTGTTGTATTGGAACCATTTACATCCAGTTCTATTCTGTAATCAAAAAACCAAAATATAAACATGAATGTGCAATAAAGTAGACATTGGAGATGAAAAGATGTGGAGATTTGTTGAATTTTTCAACTCACACACTGTTGAGCAAGTTGTTCGCTCGTTCCTCATCCAGTATAATAGCATCCACTGCAAGATCCATGGATTTGAAACTACAGACAATACAAGTATGTTCATAAAGATTATTACTGGTATCGTTACTACAAAGCAAAAATGGAGCAAAATCCATCTCCCCTAAACTCACTCAACGAATACCACAAACCTGCCCTGGATTATAAATAAAATAAATAAATAAATAAATGTACTATAACATTTGTCATGAACACATTTACCTTTCTTCCAAAGGATCCAAAGCTTGGTCCTCACTCATTGCCTCCCTGTCAAGACAATGTCAAGAATGTAATCAGTGATGTTTGTGTAGTTGTCAAGTGTGGCTAAATACATGATTACTATGTGTAATGTAATATCAGCACTTTATGCTGTTTTAGTCATTTTTTTTCAATGTTTGTCTAACTAAAAACATACTCTCATACCCTCAGACACAGGTTCAATTGGAGATAACCGATGACAGAGTTTAGCAGCTTTTCCCTTGCTGGGTGTTGAGACTTTCCTCTCCATACTTCCCAGAGTAGCTGCTTCAGGGGGGTCCTTCTTCTTATATCTTAAAAAAAACAACATTTTACACTCAGTCAGACCGCATATGTAAACAAGCTGGCTGTAACTAATGCTGCGTTCCATTTGTCCTCGGAAGTCAGAATTTCCCAGTTCCCAGTCGGAATTTTCAACTGGAACGCCCCTCGAAGTGGGATTTCCTACTGGGAAAGTGGGAGAGTCTTCACCACCCCCGAGTTACCATTCCAAGATGGCTGCCATTCCCAGTTCCCAGTTCCGATCTCCGAAGTAAATGGAACGCGGCATTAGCTACCTTTGTGTCTTTCATTTTCGGTCAGAACAAACATGGCTAAATACTTTTGCCTGCAAAAACAAAAACTATAATGATGATGATGATGAACCGAGTCTTGTGCAATACAAAATACGGAGAAAGACCGGAGAATGAATAGTGAATGAACGGAGCGATGAATAAATGAATGTATGGAAACTGAGCTTTTTGCCATTACGGTTGATATAGTGTGAGAGGCTTGGGGTTGATATGTGTAAGCGGCTAATGTTACTACACAACAACAAACAAGTATGCTCCACAGCTGTGGACTAAGTTACTTCTTTGCGGCTAACGCTACTTAGCACGTTAGGCCACTCCGACTCCTTGGTAATCTCATGTGATTTTCAAATCAAGCTCTAAATATGACTTACAATGTTATCTTACCTGGTCAGTAGGAAATGAGCCATGTCAGCATCTGTTTTCAGTCCCAGTTCAAGTTGAAGTTGCCTCCATGACTCAAACGCATATCCAATGTTTACTCGTTTGCTTATCCGTGTTAACTCGTAATTTCTTTTCGACTCGCGACTTGTCTCTGATAAAGGCTTCGTTTTCTTCTTGGTAGCACTTTTTAGTGGGCTTTGAGTGGCGCTGGGTCGTTTGCCGGCTGTGGAAGAATCCATGTCTACCCAAACAGAAGTTTGGATCCACCGCGCTCGTCTTCTTCCTGAATCTAAGCCCAGCGCCGTCGAGAACGCGCATACAGCATCATGTCACGTCACATCCGCAGCCCAGCGCGGGAAAATCGGGACCGACTTGCAGCACATTTTGAAAAAAAAAAAAACAGCCCCAAGCTCCTTTAAACAAGGAAGCGGTATATGGAGAAAATAATGATTATTAACGTGTTGGGTCCATATGAAATCCCTTCTAAAGAGTGGAGCTTCTCATCGGAGCTCCACTCTTTATTAGGGATTTACTGCTGCAGTTCTGCACAACCCTTAGGCTACCTTGTTTAGGAGTGTTTGGCAGCTGCTTTAGTAAATGTTTGACTCGCCATGTGTTTCAATAAATTAGTATAATAGTACAACATACAGTACATGTTTTGTATTACTCACTTTTCTTTTCTTTTTGACTGCTATATTATGCTGAAGAGGCTCCGAGGCGTGAGCAATATTTTTGTTTTCCTCATGAGATTATTTTTTTCCTCTGCAGCTACAAATAGAGTTAATATTTTTTCCTCAACAAAATTAATCGCACCGCAGAGAGCTGGCCAGCAACTGCGTTTAGCTGGAGAAGTGGGGAATAAAACCCGTGTTTTGATCCAACCCCGGTCTGTGAGTGTTTGTTTGTGGTTTAATAAACCCATGTTTTGATCTGTCTTTGTGAGTGTTTGTTTGTGCTATATATGCAAGGTTATGTTTGGTCATTACAGCCGCGATCCAACCGAGCCGACGACTCTCTGTTATCCCCGATACTCGGGCTCCGTGGTTCTGCCTCCGAGCAGGAAAGCGGTGAAAAGTTAAACCATTAGCGATCTTTTCCCCACGTCTGTTGTGTGGAGCTGCTGCAGCTACAACACAGCAACGGGTTACCAGCTTCTGCGGAGCTCTGCGCTCCAAGCCCCGCCCATTTTCGTCTGGACTACGAATCGGGAAGGAGGGAGAAGTGACGTATGCCGTAAAGCAGTCAAAGCCGTAAAAATGTGTAGTTTTTTAGTTTGGCAGGGTTCCTACCATGCACCTCAAAGTTACATAGTGCCAGTGAAGGCGATACAGACCCCTCAGACCATGACAGAGGTTCATTAAACCTGTTGGAAGTTGATGTACCATCACAATGATGATGATGAAATATTAGATTAAGCTGGAAAAGTTACAAAGTGCTGCTTTAAGTTAGGTTTTTAATAGTATGTTAGGTTTTTGTTAGTTATCTTAGCGTGCTTGCTAGGTAAATAAAAGTGATTTAAGTGTTTTGACAATGTTATATATCAGGAGTTCGTTGAATTTTCATGAAATAACTACTTTTCATTGCTGTGTTTTGACAGAGAATTTGTCCGGGAGCTGAAATAAGATGCAGGAGATGGAGATGGAGATGCAGAGAGAGCGTATGGACAAGGAGGAGAAGAACTTTGTTAATAATAAAATAAAATGAAATTCAATAGACTGATATGTTCATTTTAATACATTTATTAAAATTGTGACGGCTATGATGTACAGACAGTGCAGGAGCGCTGCTTCTGGGGCTCCAGTATCAATAATCTAATAATCTATAATATATATATATATATATATATATATATATATATATATATATATATATATATATATATATATATATATATATATATATATATATATATATATATATATATATATATATATATATATTAGGGGTGTAACGATACACTAATCTCACGATACGGTACGATACACGATATTGAGGTCACGATAACGATACGATACAATATAGCAGTATTTTTTTAACAACCTTGAATGAGGTAGTCATGAGGAAATTGTCTTTTATTTGAAAGACACAAAATACAAAATAATGCTGTGCGTTTGCCCTATTGTTACAGTTTGTAATGCTTTATAACTGTTTAAGTTTTAAAGAGAAAGGCAGTCCATCCATTTTCCACAAACTGAACTAAAAGTAAATGTCAGGTTTGCATTATGCATCTTCAGTTTCATACAAGTACAAATATTTTGCCACAAACTGAATAGTTTCTCTCATGTATGATTTGACTTTTTTCTTTTCCAGAAATTTAACAACTAAAATTAAATAAATAAATACAAGTAAATAAATACATACAATTTTACATCATAAAAAAGATTGATTCATGCTCACCTTATAAGTGTAAGAGGAGATTTATTTTTGTTAAGAAGGTTATTTTGTTAATTCAGGGTTCATTATTTTATAAATATATTCTTTATATTCTGTAAATCAGGGACTATAATTACACTAGTCCAATAGTATACAGCTGCAGGCTCGGAGGCTGCAGTTCCAGGACCCGCAGTTCCAGGACCCGCAGTTCTAGGACCCTCAGTTTTTGCAACAGCGCCACTCAGTGAATTGGAGTTGTCATTGCAGAGGCTGCAGTTCCAGGACCCGCAGTTCCAGGACCTTCAGTTTTGCAAATTAAACGTTTATTACGCCAAAAGATTACATAACATGATGAATTGAAGTATAACTTTTTTTAAGTTTTAGTTAGAAATTCTTATTTAAAGCTTGTTTAAGTTAATAATCAGGTACGGATAATTAATAAACAAGCATTTTTATGTGTAAAGGTTTATTCCACCAGATTAATACTTTTACTTCATGTGTAGTAAATAAACAAGGATAATTAACCAATATTTTGATTTCTTGAGGTTAATCCCGTCAAATTATTACTTTGTATGGACTTGATAAACAAATAATAATAGTTAACAAGTACATTGGTTTACTCCAACCAAATATTAATTACTTTGAACAGCCTACTCTGCAATACAAATCAAATAGGTTGCTAAGAGTTGCAAACAAATTGCAAATTTGTGATCAGCATAATTAGCTCATTACAGGTAAACTTAAGATGGAATCATATTTGGCCAGATACTATTGAGATATTTATAAGGTTTGAAAGGCACACAGCTGGGCCTCTAAGGGCAGATTTAAGATTATGTCTCTATATTTGTAATATAATCAAATAATTACTATTAACAACCAGGGTTCCTACACATTCTCAAACATCAAATTCATAGACCCTACAATGTATAATTTGAGACAGATAATTATGATTTCCTATTACAAGATTAGGTAGTACACTTCAGCAGGTTTTATGGAAGCCTTTCTGAAGTCAAACAATATATCAAAGGAACCTACATTTCTATTCTAGCATACATCTTAATCTAAACGCATTAAATGACCCAGGTCTATTTTTTTAAGACTTTAAATGTTTCCCCATCAAATTCACAAACTCTTTTTCCAATCATATTTTTTATTTCATTTTAAACACACGCACGCACGCACGCACGCACGCACGCACGCACGCACGCACGCACGCACGATTTCCTATTACAAGATTAGGTAGTACACTTCAGCAGGTTTTATGGAAGCCTTTCTGAAGTCAAACAATATATCAAAGGAACCTACATTTCTATTCTAGCATACATCTTAATCTAAACGCATTAAATGACCCAGGTCTATTTTTTTAAGACTTTAAATGTTTCCCCATCAAATTCACAAACTCTTTTTCCAATCATATTTTTTATTTCATTTTAAACACACGCACGCACGCACGCACGCACGCACGCACGCACGCACGCACGCACGCACGCACGCACGCACGCACGCACGCACGCACGCACGCACGCACGCACGCACGCACGCACGCACGCACGCACGCACGCACGCACGCACGCACGCACGCACGCACGCACGCACGCACGCACGCACGCACGCACGCACGCACGCACGCACGCACGCACGCACGCACGCACGCACGCACGCACGCACGCACGCACGCACGCACGCACGCACACACACACACACACACACACACACACACACACACACACACACACACACACACACACACACACACACACACACACACACACACACACACACACACACACACACACACACACACACACACACACACACACACACATTATTTCAACTTTATACAGACCAAAAGCAACCCAAAAAATCTCCCTCAGTGTCTCCCTTGTTGGAGCAGTTGTTTTTGGAGCTTCCTTTTAAATTCCTCCCTTTCACTGAAATAGTAGACATAAAAATCACAGCTTTATTGTGTTTAACATTTAAAACATTAAGTGCTACAGGAATTACAATAATTATGCACATTTCTTAATTATAGTATGTAACGCATTGCATAAATTGATTAAGACTTAATGTCATTCTGTTAGAAATATATTTATATTTTATTCTCTCACCTTGGATGTAAAGGTTGCCCAGCAAGGAACAGCTGTTCCGCCTGAAGCATGGGCATGTTATGTGTCCTCGCAAGACCATAAATGATCGCCTACCAAGAGAAATGTAATTTAATGTATCAATAAATGTATTAGTATTATCAAAAATCTATTTTTAAAAATCTATTCCAGTCTATCGATATAGATATATTGTATAGTAATATAGTAGTAATATAGTGCAACTATAATACATTCGAAAGCCTCATGCTTGGTCTGAAATTTCCGAGCTGGAAATCAGAGAAGCCAGTTGTGTTAGTGGTAGTGTACCGGCCCCCTGCTGGTGCGTATCTGGAGTTTTTGTCTGAATTTTCAGATTTCCTTTCTGGATTATTGATCAGCACAGATAAATTCATCATAGTGGGTGATTTTAACATTCATATGGATGTTGAAAGCGATAATCTTAAATTAGCCTTAAATTCTCTTCTAGAATCAATGGGTATCTCACAAAAAGTGGATAAACCGACGCACTGTTTTAATCATACTCTCGATCTCGTTCTCACCTACGGTGTTGAAACTGATGGTCTGTTGGTGTCACCTGTAAACTCCCTTTTATCCGACCATTACTTAATAACGTTTGAATTTAATTTTGTTGATGTTGAAGTGCAAAATAGGAGGTATTATTTTAGCAGATGTTTGTCTGATGAAGTTATTGTTATATTTAGGGAGGCCATTGCTTATCTTACGACAGTGCGAAATAGTGATGTAGTCGAGGCCAGTGACCTGGGTTCTACCTCTGCAGATGTTGATTTCCTTGCTAGTAACACTGCTGATTTGTTGCATTCAGCTTTAGATGAAGTTGCTCCTTTGAAAAGGACGGTTTCTAGCCACAGGAGCTTAACTCCCTGGTATAATTCAGATATCCGCATGTTGAAACAAAACGTGCGTAAAATGGAAAGGAAGTGGTACTCTTGTAGGTCTGTAGACTCTCATTGTGAATGGAAAGATATTCTAATAGTATATAAAAAAGCCATTCGCAAAGCCAGAACAGCTTATTATTCAACGTTGATAGAGGATTTTCTGTTCAGCACTGTAGCCAGGCTGACAAAGAGTCACAACTCTGTTGAGCCGTGCATTCCTGCAGCTCTCAGTAGTGAGGACTTTATGGGCTGCTTCAACAGTAAAATCGCGAGAATTAGAGAAGAAATCAACCAGCCGGTTGTAGGTGTTTCTTCAGCTTTAGCGACTTCCCTAGGCTCCGACTTGTCTCTAGACTGTTTTGATCCTATAGACCTCCCTGAGCTGACTTCACTCGTTAATAGAGCTAAGTCAACCACATGTATGTTAGACCCCATCCCGACTCGACTATTCAAACATATTTTTTCTCTTATTGGTACGACAATACTGGACCAAATTAACTTATCCCTAAGTTTAGGATATGTACCACAGGTTCTCAAAGTCGCAGTAATTAAACCTTTACTTAAAAAACCTTCTCTTGACCCAGACACCTTAGCTAATTATAGACCAATTTCCAACCTTCCATTTGTGTCTAAAATTCTGGAAAAGGCAGTTTCAAGCCAGTTATGTGACTATTTGTATAGAAATGATCTGTTTGAAGTCTTTCAGTCAGGGTTCAGAATGCATCATAGCACAGAGACAGCACTTGTTCGAGTCACGAATGACCTCCTTATGGCCTCAGATAAGGGATTAGTGTCCATACTTCTACTGGACCTCAGTGCTGCTTTTGACACTATAGATCATGGCATTTTACTGCACAGGTTAGAGCATGTTGTTGGGATTAAAGGGACAGCTCTATGTTGGTTTAAATCATACCTATCTGACAGGTTCCATAATCCATTTTGTTCATGTACATGAGGTTTCTTCAGAACAGTCAAGGGTCTGTTATGGTGTTCCGCAGGGTTCAGTGCTAGGGCCAATCTTGTTCAGTTTATACATGCAGCCGTTGGGAAGTATAATCCAGAATCACGGCATACACTTTCATTGTTATGCTGATAATACGCAGCTCTATTTGTCTATGAAGCCGGATGAAACAGAACCGTTAGTTAAACTTCAGGCATGTCTTAGGGACATCAAGGACTGGATGTCCAGAAATTTCCTGCTTCTAAATTCAGATAAAACAGAGGTTATCATTCTTGGTCCAGAGCATCTTAGGAAGGGATTAGATGGTGTTGCGATGGCTTCCAGTGCAACTGTGAGAAACCTTGGTGTTATTTTCGATCAGGATTTGTCGTTTAAACCAGTGATTCTTAACCATAGGGCCGCGGCCCACACTTGGGCCGCGAGCGCCATCTAGTGGGCCGCAAAAGAAAAATCAGTTTTGTACATGTGGGCCGCGGGGGCCGCGGGACTGCATAGCAACTCCCGACCAAATGAGGAGAAGACACTCAGCTAGCTGTACGTGTAATAGTAAGAGAAATGGTGTGTATTTACAGAGTAAATCCTTAATTTTGCACAGAGTAGGTTTAGATCCGCCAGTATCAGGGATCGATTACTTGGGTCTGCGCCCAGAGCAAGCGAGCGCGGTCTGATCATTTATCCCGACGCGTCCCCGCGGCCGGGGAGGTCGGTGCCGCTCGGGCTTGCGGGCTCCGTCGTTACTGCTGAAGGATTGTACATGTAGATGCGTGGGCTGACGTGTCTGCTGGACTGGGCTGTTCGGGCTTTCTCAAAAGCATCGGAAAGACTCAGGTGCTCCGCATCCCGAGAGCTGCGGGCTGTGCCCGTCTCAACTGATCAGGCTCGGATGAAACCTGACGCGCTGAGTCCTCTGACAACTGATTAATGTAATATTAATGTAATATCTTAAATAAAGTACAATCAAACTAAGTTTTGCTTTGTAAAACTAAATATCGTTCCAGGCTCACCAATGTTTATATTAATTTATTATAAAAATGTGTTGAGACAATTAACAAAGAAAAGGGGAAATTCAAACTGCTGGTAGAGAAATAAAATAAGATAGCATTTGAAAAATAAAATAAAATGTATTTTATTTTTAAGAGAAAAAAATGTGTGCAATTCAAGTTACACATGTTAAGTGGCAAATATGTACTTTTTTTTAATATACCAGTCAGATGCAGATGTATATACAACTATGAGGCTACTTGAATATATACATACACATACACACACACACATTATATATATATATATATATATATATATATATATATATATATATATATATATATATATATATATATTATGATGTTCTGGACCTTCGCTTGAGTAAAGTAAGTGAGTAAGTTTTAGTTGAATACCCCTGCTATAAAGTGTTAATATTTAATGGGCCCCGGGCCACTCTGTACTGAAAAAATTGGGCCCCAAGGTCAGAAAGGTTAAGAACCCCTGGTTTAAACCATATGTCAATCAGGTTTGTAAAATAGCCTTTTTCCATCTCTGTAATATTGCAAAGATTAGGAAAATCCTCTCGCAGAGTGATGCAGAAAAACTAGTTCATGCGTTTGTATCTTCTAGACTAGATTACTGTAATGTGTTGTTAGCAGGATGTCCAAGTAATTTGCTGAATAGGCTCCAGCTGATCCAAAATGCAGCAGCACGAGTACTGACAGGAATTAGCAGGAGAGACCACGTCTCTCCAGTGTTAGCGTCGCTCCATTGGTTACCCGTAAAATTCAGAATCCAATTAAAAATTTTATTACTTGCGTATAAAGCCCAAAACGGCTTAGCTCCGCATTATTTGCAAGACCTGATAGTGCCTTATGTTCCTGTCAGAGCTCTCCGTTCTCAGAGTGCAGGTTTACTCGTAGTTCCTAGAGCAGTGATTCTTAACCATAGGGCCGCGGCCCACACTTGGGCCGCGAGCGCCATCTGGTGGGCCGCCAAAAAAAATTCAGTTTTGTACGTGTGGGCCGCGAGGGCCGCGGGACTGCATAACAACTCCCGACCAAATGAGGAGAAGAAGACACTCAGCTAGCTGTACGTGTAATAGTAAGAGAAATGGTGTGTCTTTACAGAGAAAATCCTTCATTTTGCACAGAGTAGGTTTAGATCCGCCAGGATTAGGGATCGATTAATTGGGTCTGCGCCCAGAGCAAGCGAGCGCGGCGTGCTCATTTATCCCGGCGCGTCCCCGCGGCCGGGGAGGTCGGCTGAGGCTGCCGCTCGGGCGGTGGGCTCCGTCGTTACTGCTGAAGGATGGTAGATGTAGATGCGTGGGCTGTCGTGTCTGCTGGACTGGACTGTTCGGGCTTTCGAAAAAGCATCGGAAAGTAACTGCTGCAGCGCGACCAGAGAGCTGCGGTGCTGGCTGTGCCCGTCGCAGCTGATCAGGCTCGGATGAACCCGACACACTGAGTCCTGACAATTTATTAATGTAAATAACTTAAAGTAAAATCAAACTAAGTTTTGTCCTCGCTGTATTTTTAAATATGCAACCCGGAATGGACAAATTCATCCTGTTCAGTCTTCCCACTGGGACAAAACCAGTGTCTCATACGTTCAGAGACCGTGGCGTTCAAAGTGCAAAAGTGAAAGGCCACTGAAACAAAACACAAAGTTTTTCATCAAACATATCCACTCAAGTCTGAACTGAAGTCACAGAAAAATAAGCTGAGCATCTTAAAACACCCATGTTTGGGTCCAGATACAGCTGTGAAGCAGCTTTCTCCACAGTGAACATAATTAAAACTAAATATCGTTTCAGGCTCATCAATGAGCACCTCCACATGCATATGAGAACCTGAACCTGAACCTTAAATTGTTAAGATGTGTTTATATTAATTTAGTATAAAAATGTGTTGAGACAATTAACAAAGAAAAGGGGAAATTCAAACTGCTGGTAGAGAAATAAAATAAGATAGCATTTGAAAAATAAAATAAAATCTACTTTATTTTTAAGAGAAAAAAATATGTTTAATTCAAGTTAAACATGTTAATTGGCAAATATGTACTTTTTTTAATATAACAGTCAGATGCAGATGTTGATACAACTATGAGGCTACTTGAATATATATACACACACACATATATATATATATATATATATATATTATGATGTTCTGGACCTTCGCTTGAGTTTTCTCTAAACGGACCTCTTAAAGTTGAATACCCCTGCTATACAGTGTTTATATTTAATGGGCCCCGGGCCACTCTGTACTGAAAAAATTGGGCCCCAAGGTCAGAAAGGTTAAGAACCCCTGTCCTAGAGTATCTAAATGTAGATTTGGAGGGCGGGCGTTCTGCTAGCAGGCACCACTACTATGGAACCAACTTCCAATCTGGGTTAGGGGGCTGACACCACCTCCACCTTTAAAACTAAACTTAAAACATTTCTGTTTAGTAAAGGCTATAGTTAGTGTTTAGTAAACCTCTAGCTGGTGTTGGTAAATCTCTAGGTAGTGTAAACTTTAGTGTGTCAGAGTCGCTCCTGTGGTTTCTTGTGCTGGCCCCCCCTTCTCCTCCCTTTTCTCTCTTTTGTCCTGCAGGTGGTCGTGGGTGGCTTGTAGCTTGCATTACGGAGCACAAGTCTTTTTCCTGACCCTGCACCCCAACCTGGGACTTGCTGATTGGGCCGGAGCTTCGGGAGCTGCGTGCTGGCCTGTGGTCCCCACCCCCGGTCATCCCGTTGCTGCTTCCACCTGCCTGCTGTGCTGTTGCCGTCCCTGACCCACCAGTGTGGCCCTCGGCAGGAGGGTCCCCCCTGATGAGCCTGGTCCTGCTCAAGGTTTCTTCCCTCCTAAAGGGGAGTTTTTCCTTGCCACTGTTTGGCTTAAGGTTTTTCTCCCACTAGGGGAGTTTTTACCTGCCATTGTTTATGTAATAACTGCTCGGGGGTCATGTTCTGGGTATGGGTCTCTGTAAAGCGTCTAGAGACAACTCTGTTGTATTAGACGCTATATAAATAAAATTGAATTGAATTGAATTGAAATTGAATTAATATGCATCTAGTAAATGAGAGAACATAACAACTTATAACTTGACATGTTACTTACGTTCGTCATCGAAGTCCGGATACAATCTGCAATCTGCGACCTGCAAACCTGCAATGACAATGACAACTCCAATTCATTGAGTGGCGCTGTTGAAAAAACTGCAGGTCCTGGAACTGCGGGTCCTGAAACTGCGGGTCCTGGAACTGCAGCCTCCGAGCCTGCAGCTGGACCCTTCTCCACTAGTCAGTTAATCTGTAGTGATTAGTCTGTTTTAGATTGGGCGGAGAGATACAGCACTAGGTGCTGTGTTGATGTTGTAAAATCCTACGCTGTTGAGCGGACATTGAAGTAGTCAGAAGTAGCAGAAGTTGTCTCCGTGTTTATCCTACTCACGACCCCAAAAAGGTTTAATTTAATAAGGTAAGGCTTAACTCTACACCAACCTTACATAAGTAAAGGTTCATGTCACAGGGGTGGTTCAAGTCCCCAATTAAATACTTTTGAGGGTGAGCAGCGCTTAGTAACCCACAACAAAAAGCAGGGGTGCAGCAACAAACATTTATTGTGCAAAAGACTGTTGTAAAATCGGGGGTGGGGAAAATGTCACTAAAAATAGAACTGTTTCTAAAATGGCCAATCCATAAAAGGTTAAAAAAGGTTAAAGATGAACAGTCTCAGTCTTTCTGGGCTCACTGTCCTCCAGTGCCCTCTCCCTGTTGGCCCACGCCAACAGGGATCCCCGGTCCGAGTCCGCCGGGGGCTCCCCAACCACCTGGGCCCCCATGGGCCTCTGTCCGTCCGTTCAATCTCCCAGCTTGAATGTCTGCCTTGAATATATAAAAGGGGAAGGAAACCCTCCCCTCGTTCACCATTGGTCTAGGGGGGCCAGCCTGCAGTGGTTTATTGGCCACTGCAGCTGTCTGTCAGGATTCAGTTGATTGTGTTCAGCTGTGTCTAATCAACTCAAACAAAAGGTAATTGCATGCCAACTCAAAACACAGAAAAGGTTACATTTCAAACAGTAACAAACAAAACAAAAACATGCAAATAAAATGGTTAACAACAATTCCAAAACAATAAACAAACAATTAGACACAGCCTGGCACTCAGCATGACACCCCCCTACAGTTTATCGTTGGCGGTCCCTGCCAACAATCCCCATGTCCATCACCAGCAGCCTCCAGCGGTTCCTTATCCCAGCAGCTGCAGCCAGCTCTCCGCAGCGTCCAGCAGCCCCACCAGTAGCCTCCGGTGGTCTCGTGCTGCAGCCAGCTCTCCGCAGCGTCCAGCAGCCCCACCAGTAGCCTCCGGTGGTCTCGTGCTGCAGCCAGCTCTCCGCAGCGTCCAGCAGCCCCACCAGTAGCCTCCGGTGGTCTCGTGCCGCAGCCAGCTCTCGGTAGCATCCATCAGCCCCACCAGTAGCCTCTGGTGGTCTCGTGCCACAGCCAGCTCTCAGCAGCATCCATCAGCCCCACCAGTAGCCTTTGATGGTCTCGTGCTGCAGCCAGCTCTCAGCAGCATCCATCAGCCCCACCAGTAGCCTCCGGTGGTCTCTCTTGCTGCATATGGGCAAAGGTCGCATCACTGTTACGACGGGCAAAACATCCTCAGGGCTTGGGGCAGAGGGCCTTCTTTAAGGCCCAACAAAAACGGGCACCAGGATAAATTATCATTTTAAAACTTTGTGGGTACCCAGCACTGCTCACGAACTCGAATCCTGCCGACAACGCCAAATGTCACAGGGGTGGTTCAAGTCCCCAATTAAATACTTTTGAGGGTGAGCAGCGCTTAGTAACCCACAACAAAAAGCAGGGGTGCAGCAACAAACATTTATTGTGCAAAAGACTGTTGTAAAATCGGGGGTGGGGAAAATGTCACTAAAAATAGAACTGTTTCTAAAATGGCCAATCCATAAAAGGTTAAAAAAGGTTAAAGATGAACAGTCTCAGTCTTTCTGGGCTCACTGTCCTCCAGTGCCCTCTCCCTGTTGGCCCACGCCAACAGGGATCCCCGGTCCGAGTCCGCCGGGGGCTCCCCAACCACCTGGGCCCCCATGGGCCTCTGTACGTCAGTCCATCCACTCTCGTTCATCAACTCTCATCCCTCATGGGCCTCTGTCCGTCCGTTCAATCTCCCAGCTTGAATGTCTGCCTTGAATATATAAAAGGGGAAGGAAACCCTCCCCTCGTTCACCATTGGTCTAGGGGGGCCAGCCTGCAGTGGTTTATTGGCCACTGCAGCTGTCTGTCAGGATTCAGTTGATTGTGTTCAGCTGTGTCTAATCAACTCAAACAAAAGGTAATTGCATGCCAACTCAAAACACAGAAAAGGTTACATTTCAAACAGTAACAAACAAAACAAAAACATGCAAATAAAATGGTTAACAACAATTCCAAAACAATAAACAAACAATTAGACACAGCCTGGCACTCAGCATGACATTCAGACCTCAAAACGGGACTGCAAAACGGGACTAGTTTTTTTCTGAGCGAAGGAAGATTTTGGTCCGCGCGGTCCGGCCGCGGTCCGGCCGCGGCCGGATGCGCGTTACTAGTCAACACAATAGATTAATATTAATAACCCAATATCGCGATACACTTTGTCACCTCCACGACACGAATTGTGACATTTTTGTATCGCGAAATTTCGTGGCACGATATATTGTTACACCCCTAATATATATATATATATGCATGTCATGTGTGCATATATGCACACATGCATCTTTGCATGTGTGCACTTTGACGGAGCTGCTGCCTAATTCCACTGTACATGTACATTGATAATAAAGGCTTTCTATTCTATTCTATTTCTATAATCTATTATCTAACAGTTGTAGCTTTGTTTTGTCTGTAGTTTGTAGTTTTGTCTGAATATAAAGTGAAGCTTCATGTTTTTTTTTTACTAGATAGATGAATAAAGTTCTATCTATCTCAGGGGTCCCCAAACTACGGCCCGCGGGCCACATCCGGACGGCCAAAGCAATTGGGGTGGCCCACTTATGATCCCAGGAAAAAAAAAAAAAAGTTTTTTTTTTTAATTTATTTTTTCCTATCATAAGATATCCGTACTTAAATGTTGGCATTCTAATTAAAATTGACCAGAGTTATGAGCTATTTATAACTAATAGTGGCTCATCTTCACCCCCTCACACAATGGTATATTCTGATGTGACTTTTACCGTGACCGAGTGGTGAGCTGACAGAAAAAGACGACATAGGGGCACGGTGGCGCAGCTGGTAGTGCAGCCGTCTCACAGCAAGAAGGTCCTGGGTTCGATTCCCGCCGGGGACGCTTTGGGCGCTGAAGTGCGTGTTAGTTTCCCCATGACTTCAGTGCCCTCACCCTGGGTGGGGTTGGTGAAAGGGCCTTTCTGTGTGGAGTTTGCATGTTCTCCCCGTGTTCCCTTGGTAGCTAATGTGAGCTATCCTCACAAAAACATGCAACAGTCCTGGGCTACACATGCCCCCTCTGGCCAACCGGGGAACAGATGGGGTGGGGAGGATGCGGCCGGAATAACGTGATCCTTCCACGCGCTACGTCGTGAAAAGATGCTGCTCACTCCTCAGGTCAAGGAGGAGACCAGTGCAGGGCCTTCCCGGGGTTGGTAGAGGATGGCAATGCCGAGGACTGTTACTTAGGTAGGAGCACTGGGTGATAAAATAGGGGAAAAAACCGGGATAAAAATATAAAAAAAGAAGACGACGACAAAATGCCGAAAGTTCTGGGGAAAAAATAGAAATAGATAAAAATAAAAATAGATTCAGAGTGCAGAGTTTTCAAACAGCAGTGGACAGATGACTATTTTTTTTTCAGTGCAAGGAAAAGGTAGTTTGTCTGATCTGCAAAGAAACGGTAGCAGTGTTCAAAGAATTTAACATTCGTCGATATTATGAAACCCGCCATGGAGAGCAGTGTGCCAGCCTGCAGGGCCAAGTGAGGAGAGACAAGGTGACTTAAGCTAAAATGTGGATTAGCCCAACAGAGCACATTACTGCGTCAGACGCACATGTCCGTCCGGGCCAGCTTCAAGGTAGCTAAACTGATAGCACGCTGTGGAAAGCCTTCCAGTGATGGGGAGTCTATTAAAAAGTGTTGGAGCACTGCTGCGGAGGTGGTGTGTCCGGACAAGAAAGATGTCCTAAACGCGGTGAGTCAGTCCGCATCTACAGTCACCAGGCGGGATGAAGAAATGGGGGATAATGTACATTACCACCCAGCTGAAAGAAAAAGCTAAAGATTTTGTGTATTTTTCGTTGTCATTGGATGAGAGCAACGACATGCAGGACACAGCACAACTGTTCATTTTTATTCGGGGAGTAAATTCCAACTTTGAAGTTACCGAGGAGCTGGCAGCATTACAAAGTCTCACAGATACAACAACAGGGGAGGATATTTTTGGTAAAGTTTTGCCAAACAATGGAAGAGTTGGATGTGGACTGGTCTAAGCTGGCCAGCATCACAACGGACGGTGCTCCAAATATGACCGGCGCGTCGCGGGGGCTCGTTGGGCACGTGAAAAAGGAAATGGCAGAAAGAGGTCTCACACTCCCGCTACAAGTCCACTGCTTGATTCACCAGCAAGCACTGTGCCGCAAAGAAAAAAGAATCAGCCCACAGAGATGTGCTTTACACTGAAGTCCGCTGGTTAAGCCGGGGCAGATCATTTCCTGTTATAGACTAACCTCGGCTGCTGCTGCTCCCCGGGCCGGCGGCTCTTCTGATCCCCAAACATTGGATCAAATTTCTTAACAGGCGTTATTTGGATAAACTGAGCCCAGGTTGGGGATCTTAACGGTTACTTTTACGCCTGAAAAAATCTCACTCATCTCACTCATCTTCTTCCGCTTATCCGTTCCCGGGTCGCGGGGGCAGCAGCCTCAGCAGGGGTGCCCAGACTTCCTTCACCCCAGACACTTCCTCCAGCTCTTCCTCCAGCTCTTCCTCCATCTCTTCCTCCAGCTCTTCCGGGGGGAGTCCGCGGCGTTCCCAGGCCAGCCGAGAAACATAGTCTCTCCAGCGTGTCCTGGGTCTTCCCCGGGGTCTCCTCCCGGAGGGACATGCCTGGAACACCTCCCTAGGGAGGAGGGACATGCCTGGAACACCTCCCTAGGGAGGAGGGAAATGCCTGGAACTCCTCCCTAGGGAGGAGGGACATGCCTGGAACTCCTCCCTAGGGAGGAGGGACATGTCTGGAACACCTCCCTAGGAAGGCGTCCAGGAGGATCCGGTACAGATGTCCAAGCCACCTCAGCTGACTCCTCTCAATGTGAAGGAGCAGCGGCTCGACTCCGAGCTCCTCCCGGGTGACCAAACTCCTCACCCTATCTCTAAGGCAGCGTCCAGCCGCCTTACGGAGGAAACTCATCTCTAAGGGAGCGTCCAGCCACCCTGCGGAGGAAACTCATCTCTAAGGGAGCGTCCAGCCACCCTGCGGAGGAAACTCATCTCGGCCGCTTGTATCCGCGATCTTGTCCTTTCGGTCACTACCCAAAGTTCATGACCATAGGTGAGGGTAGGTGCGTAGATTGACCGGTAAATCGAGAGTTTCGCCTTTCGACTCAGCTCCCTCTTCACCACGACGGTCCAGTACATCGACCACATAACTGCGGACGCTGCACCGATCCGTCTGTCAATCTCACGCTTCATCGTTCCCTCACTCGTGAACAAGATCCCGAGATACTTGAACTCCTCCACCTGAGGCAGGACTTCTCCACCCACCCGGAGAAGGCACGCCATCCTTTCCCGATGGAGAACCATGGCCTCGGTTTTGGAGGTGCTGATTCTCATCCCTGCCGCGTCGCACTCGGCCTTAAACCGCCCCAGCACATGCTGAAGGTCCCGGTCCGATGAAGCCAACAGGACAACATCATCTGCAAAAAGCAGAGATTAAATCCTGAGGTTCTCAAACCGGATCCCCTCCGGCCCCTGGCTACGCCTAGAAATCCTGTCCATAAAAATTATGAACAGAACCGGTGACAAAGGGCAGCCCTGCCGGAGTCCAACATGCACCGGGAACAAGTCTGACCTACTGCCGGCAATGCGAACCAGACTCCTGCTCCGATCATACAGAGACCGGACAGCCCTTAATAGAGGGCCCCGGACTCCATACTCACTGACCCCCCACAGAATGGCACGAGGGATACGGTCAAATGCCTTCTCCAGATCCACAAAACACATGTAGACGACCGGGACGAAAACCGCATTGTTCCTCCTGAATCCAAGGTTCAACTATCGGCCGTAATCTCCTCTCCAGTACCCTGGCGTAGACTTTCCCGGGGAGGCTGAGAAGTGTGATCCCCCTATAGTTGGAGCACACTCTCCGGTCCCCCTTTTTAAAAAGTGGGACCACCACCCCGGTTTGCCACTCCAGCGGTACTGTCCCCTTCCTCCATGCAATGTCGCAGAGGCGTGTCAACCAAGACAGCCCTACGACATCCAGAGACTTGAGGTACTCAGGGCGAATCTCATCCACCCCCGGTGCCACTGAGGAGCTTATGAACCACCTCAGTGACCTCAGCTTGGGTGATGGATGAGCACGCCCCAGAGTCCCCACTCTCTGCTCCCTCAATGGAAGGCATGTCAGTCGGGTTGAGGAGATCCTCAAAGTATTCCTTCCACTGTCCGACGATGTCAGCAGTCGAGGTCAACAGCTCCCCACCCACACCATAAACGGTGCCGGCAGAGTACTCCTTCCCCCTTCTGAGGCGCTGAACGGTCCTCCAGAATTTCCTCGAGTCCGACCGAAAGTCTTCCTCCATGGCCTCCCCAAACTCTTCCCAAACCCGAGTTTTTGCCTCCAGGACTGCCCGAGCTGCGGCTCGCTTGGCCTGCCGGTACCTATCTACTGCGTCAGGAGTCCCACCGGCCAACATAGTACGACTCCTTGTTCAGTCTGACGGCATCCCTTACTTCCGGTGTCCACCACTGGTTTCTAGGATTGCCGCCACGACAGGCACCGGAGACGCTTGCGTCCACAACTTCGAACCGCCGCGTCGACAATGGAGGCAGAGAACATGGTCCACTCGGACTCAATGTCCCCCGCCTCCCCCGGGATCTGAGAGAAGCTCTCTCGGAGGTGAGAGTTGAAGATGTCCCTGACAGAGGGCTCAGCCAGACGTTCCCAACAGACACTCACAATCCGTTTGGGTCTGCCCGGTCTGTCCAACCTCCTCCTCCGCCAGCGCATCCAACTCACCACCAGGTGGTGATCAGTAGACAGCTCAGCCCCTCTCTTCACCTGAGTGTCCAAGACATGCGGCCGAAGGTCAGATGAAACGACAACAAAGTCGATCATTGACCTCCGGCCTAGGGTGTCCGGGGGCCTGTACTACGAAGCAAGTTCAACATAGCCCAGGATATCTTTTCCTTATCCAGATTCACTAACCCGGACAATTGCAATCACGCTAAGCGGTCACACGACGGTGGTTATCAACTCGGTATATCAACCCAGGTTTCTCCAATCTGGATATGAGCGCGTGCACATAAAAGGGGCGGTGTTTTCAGCGCATGACCAATCGCAAGCATGGAGAAGTCCGCTGTCAGAGCCGCTTATTTCAGTAGCGAAGAGCAAACAATAATTTTACGGAAATATGATGAGTATAGGCATATAATACAGGCAAAAAGCAACACAGTTGCAGCTGCAAAATGCAGGAAAGACAGCTGGCAAAAGATCGCTGACTGTATAAATGCGTAAGTTCATAGGGATATAAACATCACTGCCCCATCATTAGGGCATAAGTAGATCTGACTATAATTACAGTTGTCTATTCTGTTAAATGCATGTGTTGCTTAGATGTATTCGTATGGCGTGTATGACAATTGTAGCCTCATTCCATCAGCTGCAACCCCAGCGGAGTGAAACGCACATGGGAGCAAATAAAAAATAAATATAAAAACATAATTCAAAGCGGTAAGTAGGCTCACTTTCATATCTTAGAAGTACAACAAGTACAAGGCTTTAGTGTTTCTATCACTCTCTGTTTTAGGATGATATCAGTATACAAAAGCACAATGAAATAGCATTGACATTACTTGCAGCAAACAGAAAAAAAAATGACAAGAAGAAGATCGGAGGGATCCTCTCACGATCCGCGCACCGAGCTCCACTGGAGCATGCCAGTGGGCATGCCATTTTCCAAGAGAGCTGATTGGTCAGTGGGCGGTGCTTTTATACCCGGCGATCTGTATCTCGAACATAACCTGCTCCGGAGCAGGTTAGCTGTTCAGCATAAGTTACCATGGCGATGTACCCCGGTAAGAAGTGAACCACCGTTGTAGTCCTGAAAACCCAGGGTTAAACCTGAAGTTACCTCGCTAACCCCAAATCCCGCTTCGTAGTACAGGCCCCTGGTGCCACGTGCACTGATGGACACCTTTATGCTTGAACATGGTGTTCGTTATGGACAAACTGCGACTAGCACAGAAGTCCAACAACAAAACACTGCTCGGGTTCAGATAGGGCTGGGCGATATGGCCTAAAAAGAAAATCTCAGATTTTTTTTCAACAAAATCAGTTTACAGATGACAAAAAAATGTTTAAAACAAGTTTTTATCTTATTTGGCAACAAAAAACGATGGCAAGCCCTGCCTGCCATTGTAAACAGTGAAAATGTAATTTTTCAGTAAGCTTTATCTAGTTTCAAACACAATGCACCCTTAAACTAACTGAAAAAATAAGTAAAACATAAGATTACAAGACCTCTTTTTGGGTCGATAAAATAAAGTGCAAACAAAACTTTTACTTGAACATGTTTTGCATAATAAAAAAGGTGCCTGTGATATACAAAAAGTATTTGGTCGGTCACTATTTTGATTTCCTGAATCATATAAAGAAAATTAAACATCTGCATCAAATAAAAATTAAATAGTAGCCTTATATTGTAAAAAACTTTTCAAGCTTTTATAACTGACAGTGACACAAACATGTTACATTTACCTTAACATATTTTGTGCAGTAAAAAAGTGTAAACAAAATTAAACATCTGCATTCACAGCATATTTAACAGCATCAAATAGTATTGCCTGAGGGGCTTCTTTGCTGTTTGGCTGGTGACGACATCCACTGCCAATCCAGGAAGCAGGAACACACGGGAACACACTTCAAGCACTGGAAATCTGCAACAAAAAACCACAAACAAAACACGAAACCGGCACGGAGCCAACCAAAACAACAACAGCAATCGACCTAAATGTTGAGATCTGATCGCAGTCTGAGCTAAGCTACCGCTACCTAACCCCAAAAACTAGAGAGCCAGCATGCAGGTGAACAAGCCAGTGTGTATGCATGTGACTAAGTGGCTGTGTGTGTGTGTGTGTGTGTGTGTGTGTGTGTGTGTGTGTGTGTGTGTGTGTGTGTGTAATAAACCAAACAAAGCTCTACCTGAAGTGTATCTATAGTGGGGAAAAGGGGGGAGCAACCCCGCCACCCGCGAGACCAGAGGCCGACACGGAAGAGCCCGGAACCCAGGCCACCGGCAACCCCACAGAGGGGAGAAGCAGGAGGGAGGCAACCCACAGCCTGCGAGGTATTATTCTTGAAGAAGGCAGCTAAAGTCATTTTCTTTGGCGGAGGCTGTTCTTCTTTGCACACATGCATAGCTGGACTGGGCTGCTGGGGTGTGCTCTTGTCACCAGGAACAGTAAGGGATAGGAGTTCAGTGACTGCTCTTTTTTTGACTTGTTCCACCTTGTCTGGGTCAATGTAAGTTGTACGGAACCTTGGGTCCATCAGTGAGGACATGTCCAAGAGTTCATCTTGCACAGTGTTGCTGTATTTATCATTAAGGTACTACATTATGTTTGTTTTTATTGTTGCAGTGAGCTCTGTGTCTTTTTCCTCTGGCTGTAGGAGACTGGTTTTGAACAAATGGAGCACCGGTTTAATGCATGAAACGCTAACATATAAGTCCCCAGAGAGTGCGTCGGTAAAGTCTTGGAGTGTTTTTACAGCTTTATTTATAGATTCTAAGACCTCAAGATCTTGCCAAGTGGGCACAAGATGGCGACTTTTCTTGTCCGAACCCAGGACACGGACTATAGCCTTCTCCTGTTCGAGGAACCTCTCAATCATTTTCGGACGTGAGCCCCATCTGGTCGGGGACTCTGTTACTAGCTGATGTGTGGGTATACCAAGCTCGGCCTGCACTTCACCCATCTCTTTCCTTTTTTTCCAGCCTTAAGAAAAGGCAGACACTGTCTTTTTGCAAACCCCAACAGCACGATCGACCCGTGGGTCCTTCACACCATTCTCTGAGAGATAAAGAATATACAAGCAAAACAAATATTAGTGGAAACCTATATTAAAACTTTTTTCACATATCTGCATTTTATTAATGTACACAAAGCACATACACACAAGAGTTATTATAGTTTTGTATATTTACCATTAGTTTCCTTTCCTTGTTTCAGTTTAAATTGTTTAAAATGTTTTAGTTATAGTATTTTTATTATGTGCACACACGTATGCATGAGCGCACGCACGCACGCACGCACGCACGCACGCACACGCACACACACACACACACACACACACACACACACACACACACACACACACACACACATACTGTAATCATACCATTATATGATTAATCATGCAAATTTTGAGGAAATATGTTGGCTTAATACAATGCATCAAATACATCATGCATTAATTAAGCTGTTCGTGTTCAAATGGTGAAATAGATATCACTTGAGTTGATTCTTACCTATAGCACAGTTCAATCTGTGTCCAAAGCACTGAAGGCTGGGCCACCCATTTTCTTTCAGAGCTTTGATCATGTTGGTGCCGCTGTCCGTAGTCATACAGGTGAGTCGGTCCTCTGCAAGATTCCAGGAGCTCAAAGCGTCTTTTAGCCCCTGGGCAATTATTTCGCCTTTGTGCTCATCGGGAAAGTAAGCCGTTTGGAGGCATACACTTCGCAGAACCCAGTTCTCGTTAACGAAATGCACCGTTAAACTTAAGTAGGGCTGCATCACTCTGCTGGACCACAGATCGGTTGTTGCCGAGTAGAACGACACCCCTTCCAGCTCCGTAGCGATTTTTTGGCGTGTATTGTTATACAGCCGAGGCAAGGCAACTTCAGAAAAATGTTTTCTGCCTGGTAGCACGTACCTCGGGTGCAAAACTTTCATCAGGTGAATAAACCCCGGTTTTTCCACGGTGTAAATGGGCACCATATATTTTGCAATATACATTGCGACTGCATCCGTGACCGCTTTCTACCGGGCTCCTTTCTTGTCATAAGGAATACAGTTAGTAAATGTCGCCACGACGCTAGGTTGTGTTTTGGTGGGTGTGCTCGGGCTGCTTCTGTTTGAGGTGCTGCAGTAAATTAGTAGTACTGCTACCTTTGGTAGCAACAGCCCTTAAGCAAACTTTGCAGCGATGCGTTGTTTGTTCAATGTCAGACGCCAAAAACCTAAACCAGTTCCAAATAACCGAGGATACATTTCCCTTCTTCTGGATGAACTCATCGTTTGTCGCCATGTTGTTTGTGAATGAAACGCGAGGGGAGCGCGCACGCGCAGGGGAGCGCGCACTCTGAACTACGGTAGCCCAGCAGGGAGCGTTGGTGGCGGATATTGAAGATAAAATCGATTTTTAATAAAACAAATCGAGGCAAAGTACAAATTCAAATTAATCGATAAAATCGATTTATTGCACAGCCCTAGGTTCAGATCGGGGAGGCCGTTCCTCCCAATCACGCCTCTCCAGGTATCACTGTCATTGCCCAGGTGAGCGTTCCCCAGTAGAACAATGGAGTCCCCAGTTGGAGCACCATCCATAACTCCTCCCAGGGACTCCAAGAAGGTCGGGTACTCTGCACTGCTGTTCGGCCCGTAGGCACAAACAACAGTGAGAGACCTTTTCCCGACCCGAAGGCGCAGGGAAGCGACCCTCTCGTTCACCGGGGTGAACTCCAACACATGGCGACTGAGCTGAGGGGCTATAAACAAGCCCACACCAGCCCGCCGCCTCTCACCCTGGGCAACTCCAGAGTAGTGGAGGGTCCAGCCCCTTTCAAGGAGCTGGTTTCCAGAGTCCTGGAGGGTCAAGAACCTTTCAAGGAGCTGGTTCCAGAGTCCTGGAGGGTCCAGAACATTTCAAGGAGCTGGTTCCAGTTCTGGAGGGTCCAGCCCCTTTCAAGGAGCTGGTTCCAGAGTCCTGGAGGGTCCAGAACCTTTCAAGGAGCTGGTTCCAGAGCCCAAGCTATGTGTGGAGGTGAGCCCGACTATCTCTAGCCGGTATCTCTCAACCTCGCACAAGCTCGGGCACACAAACCCCTCCACCACATTAAGGTGGCAGTTCAAGGAGGGCGTATACTTTTACGCCTGAAAAAATATTTAAACTTAATAAAGTGGCATATTAACAGCGCTACAGTGGAAATTAAAACAGCTCTTATCTCTCAGCTTCCGCTGTCGTTTTGGTGTGCAATGCATTCTGGGATACTTGGCTGCTACTGCTGTGTGAACGGTCTGCTGGAGCGGCTACTGAATCGTTCAATTAGTAGGCAGTATAAAGTACATACTTTGCAGTATATAGCATGTAGTACGTTAGTATCCGAGTTCGGATACAGCCTAAGTTTTACGAGAGCACGTGAAACTTTTTAGTGAGCGCATAAACGTTTTACGTGCTCACGTAAACAACTTTACGTGAGCACGTAAAGGTTTCACGCACGCGCGGAAAAGTAATTTAAAAATTAAAAAAAAAATCTGTGTCCCTTTAGGGGCCCCGTAGTTCCTGATGTCCAGAGGTGTTTTATGCTGTGGTGATTCTCGGCCTTGTGGGTAGGGTCGCCACCCGTCCCGTAAAATACGGAATTGTCCTTTATTTGAGAAAAAAAATGTTGCGTCCCGTATTGAACTAATACGGGAGGCCATTCGTCCCGTATTTTCATTAACGCCCCATACACACGTCTGTCACACACACATCAACACTAAATTTAACAATAATGAACAAAATAAAACACAGGAAACATTAAGGCCAGCAAAATCTTTGTGGCGGGACAACAGGACCTGCTGCGTCTGTGCCCAGATCTTTATATGTTATTATTATTATGGGCATGCCAAGTAGTGGCATGACCATATTGCAATCGTCCAGAATGGCCCAAAAGGCAATGTTGCTAGCGTTTCGCTAACATGCTAAAGTCGCAAAGGTCCCACTGCGCACCAGCGGGTGTAAAGCATGACCCCGCTCTGTTGTGGAAAAAAAAAATCCCCAAAAAATGAAACACGGCCGAGAAAACCGGAAAAATGAAGGCGTTAAATTAGTATCTAGAAAGGTTTCCCTTTTTTTATTATTATTATTATTCCGCACTTTTTTTCGTCCGTTAATACGGACCCAACCGCAACGTGCACCCATGCATGGCATACATCGTTGGATGCGTCTCCATCGTGATTCGATGGGTATTACTTTTCTCAGTAATAGGGGTTACCGTGGCAACGCTAGTTGCCAAAAAGCAAAAAAAAAGGCGAAAATTCCCGCGCTTATTGCTCGGCCGAACTTTATCGTAGAGACATGGTTCAAACTTTCAAACACTCGGCCCGATAGTCTTTAAAGGACCATACAACTACATCATTCTAGTTATTACGGTTTTTGCGATATTTAACTTTCAATTTAAAAAAAAAATCTCTTTTATTTTGGACGTTTGTTGCTAGGCAACGGTTTATCGTACAGACATCATTACAACATTGACAAACCCGGGATGCTTTGTACTGCAACATATTTTAGTCTCGTCAAGCTAGCTATTACGGTTTTTGAGATATTCCACGTTGCTCATTTTGACGCTAAGGGAATTTTGGACGCTTGTTGCGCGGCAACGCGATATCTTAGAGACTTTGATTCAACGTTAAAATACTCAGCTTGATGTGGACTACAACATACTGAGGTCTCATTACGCTGTCGTTTACAGCTTTTGAGATATTGAAGCCAAATTGTCCCATTCTATCCTATGGGGCTTGTTACCATGGCAACAAAAACCAATGCATTTGTATGGGGGACCATGTGAATAAACAATCTGTTAATGCTGCCCGAACCGGAATGTGCACCCATGCATGGCATACATCGTTGGATGCGTCTCCATCGTGCCTTGATGAGCATTACTTTTCTCAGTCAAAAGTGTTACCGTGGCAACGCTAGACGCCAAAAAGCAAAAAAAAAGGCGAAAATTCAGACGCTTATTGCTCGGTCGAACTTTATCGTAGAGACATCGTTCAAACTTTCAAACACTCGGCCCGATTGGCACTAACGGACCCTACAAGCTCATTATGCCAATTATTACAATTTTTGCGATATTGACCTTTCATTTTTCTTTTTTATTTCCATTTGACTTTGGACGCTTGTTGCTAGGCAACAGATTATCGTAGAGACATCGTACAAATGTCCCCTGACTCGGCACGCTGTGGACTTCAACATATTCAAATTTCATGAAGCTGTTATTTAAGGAAATTTTATGTCAAAATCCAGGCCAAATGGCCCCATTCATTCGGATGGGGTTTTGTACCACGGTGAAAAAAAAAACCTATCCGTTAACGTAGCCTGAACCAGAACGTGCACTCATGCATGGCATACATCGTTACATGCGTCTCCATCTTGCCTCGATGGGCATTACTATTCTCAGTCAAAAGCGTTACCATGGCAACGCTAGATGCCAAAAAGCGCGCCCCATTAATAACTATTGGGAGCACAGGAATGAATGAAATACAAGCGTGAAAACACCTCAAACTGACATAGAACCACCCCGAACACAACCACTACAGCCCCAAACCAAAGCAGCGAGAGGGGACGAATGGGCGGTAGGGCATGCCCATATCAAAATTTCCAGAAATTTTCTAGTTATTATTATTATGGGCATGCCAAGTAGTGGCATGACCATATTGCAATCGCCCAGAATGGCCCAAAAGGCAATGTTGCTAGCGTTTCGCTAACATGCTAAAGTCGCAAAGGTCCCACTGCGCACCAGCAGGTGTAAAGCATGACCCCGCTCTCATGTGGAAAAAAAAAATCCCCAAAAAATACAACACGGCCCGAAAAACCTTAAAAATGAAGGCGATATATTAGTATACAGAAAAGGTTTCCCTTTTCTTATTATTATGGGCATGCCAAGTAGTGGCATGACCATATTGCAATCGTCCAGAATGGCCCAAATGGCAATGTTGCTGGCATTTTGCTAACAAGCTAAAGTCGCAAAAGTCCCACTGCGCACCAGCGGGTGTACAGCATGACCCCGCTCTGATGTGGAAAAGAAAAATCCCCCAAAAGTAAAACACGGCCCGAAAAACCTGAAAAATGAAGGCGATATATTAGTATACAGAAAAGGTTTCCCTTTTTTTATTATTATTCCGCACTCTTTTTTCGTCCGTTAATACGGCCCGAACCGCAACCTACACCCATGCATGGCATACATCGTTGGATGCGTCTCCATCGTGCCTCGATGGGCATTACTTTTCTCAGTAATAGGGGTTACCGTGGCAACGCTAGTTGCCAAGAAGCAAAAAAAAGGCGAAAATTCAGGCGCTTATTGCTCGGCCGAACTTTATCGTAGAGACATCGTTCAAACTTTCAAACACTCGGCCCGATTGGCACTAAAGGACCGTACAACCTCATTCTTCCAATTATTACAGTTTTTGTGATATTGACCTTTCATTTTTATTTTTTTTTCTGTTTGACTTTGGACGCTTGTTGCTAGGCAACAGGTTATCGTAGAGACATCGTACAAATGTTTCCCGACTCGGCACGCTGTGGACTTCAACATACTCAAATTTCATGAAGCTGGGATTTAAGGAAATTTTATGTCAAAATCCAGGCCAAATGGCCCCATTCATTCGGATGGAGTTTTTTACCATGGTGGAAAAAAAACCTATCCGTTAACGTAGCCTGAACCAGAACATGCACCCATGCATGGCATACATCGTTGGATGCGTCTCCATGGTTCCTCGATGGGCATTACTTTTCTCAGTAAAAAGTGTTACCGTAGCAACATTAGACGCCAAAAAGCAAAAAAAAAATGGCGAAAATTTGGACGCTTATTGCTCGGCCGAACTTTATCGTAGAGACATCGTTCAAACTTTCAAACACTCGGCCCGATTGGCACTAACGGACCCTACAACCTCATTCTTCCACTTATTACAGTTTTTGTGATATTGACCTTTCATTTTTTTTTTTATTTCTGTTTTAATTTGGACGCTTGTTGCTAGGCAACAGGTTATTGTAGAGACATCGTACAAATGTTTCCCGACTCGGCACGCTGTGGACTTCAACATACTCAAATTTCATGAAGCTGGGATTTAAGGAAATTTTATGTCAAAATCCAGGCCAAATGGCCCCATTCATTCGGATGGAGTTTTTTACCATGGTGAAAAAAAAACCTATCCGTTAACATAGCCTGAACCGGAACATGCACCCATACATGGCATACATCGTTGGATGCGTCTCCATCGTTCCTCGATGGGCATTACTTTTCTCAGTAAAAAGTGTTACCGTGGCAACGCTAGACGCCGAAAAGCAAAAACAAAAGGCGAAAATCCGGACGCTTACTGCTCGGCCGAACTTTATCGTAGAGACATGGTTGAAACTTTCAAACACTCGGCCCGATTGGCAATAACGGACCCTATAACCTCATTATGCTAATTATTACAGTTTTTGCGATATTGACCTTTCATTTTTTTTAAATTTCTGTTTGAATTTGGACGCTTGTTGCTAGGCAACAGGTTATCGTAGAGACATCGTACAAATGTTTCCCGACTCGGCACGCTGTGGACTTCAACATACTCAAATTTCATGAAGCTGGGATTTAAGGAAATTTTATGTCAAAATCCAGGCCAAATGGCCCCATTCATTCGGATGGGGTTTTTTACCATGGTGAAAAAAAACCTATCCGTTAACGTAGCCTGAACCGGAACAGGCACCCTTGCATGGCATACATCGTTAGATGCGTCTCCATCTTGCCTCAATGGGCATTACTTTTTTCAGTCAAAAGTGTCACCGTGGGGGGCGCTAGACGCCAAAAAGTGCACGCCTTTAATAACTATTGGGAGCACAGGAATGAATGCAATACAACCGTAAACACCTCAAACTGACATAGAACCACCCCGAACACAACCACTACAGCCCTAAACCAAAGCAGCGAGAGGGGTCGAATGGGCGGTAGGGCATGCCCATATCAAAATTTCCTGAAATTTTCTAGTTATTATTATTATTATTATATATATGTGTGTGTGCCAGACAGCGGGGAGGACTCGGGCTTCACCTCCAGGTAGGGCTTGGGAATTGGGAATTAAAAGTTGCGTTCCGTATTGAACCAATACGGACATATATTATGCTCTTATTTATTGATGTCATAATATACGGTGAAGGTCGGAACATTTGAATATATTGGAAGACTAATTAATTCGTAGTAAATTTAACTAAAAGGTGAAACAAATATATTACATTCCCCACTACATTCAAAGTGAGATATTTCAAGCCTTTATTTGTTGTGATTATGGCTCACAGTTTATGAAAACCCCAAATAAAAAATAAATTAGAGAATATTTTATTAAAACAAAAAACAATTCCATCATCAAAATTATAACAAATAAAGGTTTAACATATCTTGCTTTGCATGTAATAAGACTAGGTAATATATTAGTTTCACCTTTTAAGTTGAATTATTGAAATAAATTAACTTTTACACCATATTCTAGTTTGAATTATTGAAATAAATTAACCTCTACACCATATTCTAGTTGAATTGTTGAAATAAATTATCTTTAACATATTCTTCACCTGTAGGCTATATTCTACATCTGGGCTGATGTGGACATACGTAGCATAGGAGGATATTTTAGTTGCTATATGGTTGTCTGTCTGTACAATCATGCAAGTTCAATGTTATTAAAGCACTTTAAACTTTAAATCAAAGCATTTTGTTTTTTCATATAAAATAAACACATTTTTATGCAGTTTAGAAGTTTTGGGGCTTTTTTTTGGCGCCTGGGCTGCTGAAATCGGGGCGTCCCTTATTTCTATTTCTGAAAGGTGGGGGTGGTTTCACCTCCACACTGACATGAGGGGACGTGGGCCTGACTGTTGTTACTTGGAGTCGTGTTTAGACTCCAACTACCTGAAACACCAGACACCTGGACACGTTTCTGGGGTTGTCATGTTGGAGAGTCTGATACCCGATGGAAACTCCTGGATGGCCAAATCTGGGCCTGATGGACCTGAACTTCATCTGCTTTGATCTGTGCTGGGGACATGGAGGATGATGTCCAGCGAGTGCTGATCCGGAGAAACTGAAGGACATGTCCTTCTCAGAGACTGAGCAGTGGTAGTCCTGGGGGGTCATGGACACACCAGCTACACCTGGACTGGATAAAGAGCAGCCAAGATCAGCTGACCTGTCCAAGATCAGCTGACCTGTCCAAGATCACCTGACCTGTCCAAGATCAAGTTGGCCCCTTGTTGTCCAAGTCTTCATAACTGGTGGAAAACCAATGATTTCGATTCTAGTAGAGGAAAGGGCACCGTTTATGAACATTCAAATAAGCTTTATTCACATGTTTTCAAATGAATTGAATCACATTAAGATAAACTCAGATTGAAGATAAATGGAATTTAATGTGGTGAACCATGAAGACATTGAGACTCTTCAGTTGACACAATTGAAATAAAATCCACAATTAGTTCACATAATTACTCACAAACTGGCAAAATTGTATTATAATTCTGGTTCAAGCAAAAATCACACCAACTTGAAATATTCAAATATTCAGATTTATCTATATAATATCTATAATAAGATCTGGTCGAGAGACTCCAGTCCCGTCCAAAAAGACTACCTTAAATCCTGGTACTTTGACATGAACATCTAACGACTTATAACTTCACATAAACATAAAAATTAATAACATAAAAACCCTGAATGTTTGAGAGCAATAATTCAAAGACTTTGTTGTTACAATGTTCAGGTTTGGATTACAAATTTAACGTCAGTCATCTTTCATCTTCTGCACTCTCAGGAGTTTACGTCTTACACAGAAGTGAAGCCTCAAACCTCTTCGTTAAGGAGACGCCAGACCTTTATGACATTTCAAGGGGTTTATTTTTTGTTTTGACTGTTGATCTTGGATATTTAAAAGTCAGGAACGTTTTTAGATTTGGATTAATAAAACCCTTGATGCCTGAAACTTGACATAATACACACAATTTTTTGTTCAAAGTGTTTTATTTACAGCGTTTCTTACAACACTGGTATTATTTGTTTATTTTGTTATTTGCAATAGGGCTACAGCTTATTTCCCAAAGTTCCCATCAATTCTTGGATACATGTGAAACATATTGTTGCTGTTATCGCGAAAATCAGCTATCATTGAGAAACCTCTTTATAAATCAGAACTTTAAACATGATTAATTCCAACAAATGAAACATGAATTAGAGCTGAAGAGTTGAAAGAGTTAGTTATTTTGTATACCTGCAGGATTTTGGAGTACAGGAGCACCGGGGGGCAACGAAGGCCGACCAGGGGGAAGATAGGCAAAGTGGAGGAGCAGTTTTAGGAATTGTCTTAACTGGTGTGTCTTTCTGCAGTCCAGCTGTGTGAAGGAGCTTTTTGATCGGGTGACGTGTGACTGGACTGGATGGTTTACCGTGAGCAGCAACCACTCAAGAGGGGAAGGCTTTCTCGGGTTGGGATCTGAGGTTATTTAATGAATTCTGGTATATTTAAAGTTCATTACACCTCTGTAACACTGTCTAGTGTGATTGTTTAAGGGTTTTGGCATCTGGGCACAAATTTCTGCCCGTGAGCGACGTGAGACTATTTAAGTATTGATGATTTATAGAGCATTTGTGTGTGTGCGTATGTATGTATGTATGTATGTATGTATGTATGTATGTATGTATGTATGTATGTATGTATACTTCCATACTGCTGGGATCATACAAACCTCAACCTGATAGTACACATACTGGTAAAAAGGAACCATTATACATTTTAATTCAGGTTTGTTTGTTTTTAACCAGATAAAGTTTCCTTACAGACTTAAGTGTAAAAATGCAAACTCCTAAACTCTTGCAACTTTGTAGTAAACTTGGACACTGATCCAAACTGAATGGAGCCACGTCTGACGCATTAATTAAAACGACGTGTTAAAATGTATATTCTTGGGTAAATACAGTATCTCATGTCCATGTTCTTGCATTGGTCAAACATGTTGGATTTTTGTCTCAGTTAAAAAGAAAAGCTCCATGATGTAGTGAAGTGGAGGCAGCTGCTGGTCCGCAGGAAACGGCTGCCAGTCCAGTCTCTGGAGGAGAAAAAGGAATGAAAGTCATTAGGGGACAGGTTTTGTTTGGATTCGACAAATGTTCATGTAAATGATTCCTCTGTTTTATCAGGCACTTTTTCAGACGTCGGGGGACAATAAGGTCTTCAGGAGAGTTCAGGGTAGGCCATTGCTCTGAGCATTCCACTGAGGTTAATGTTTATCCAGTGATGAGCGATCTTTACTGCCCTACAGTTACAGGAAGTTCTTTTAGTTCCGCATTTAACATTATGATTCCACTCAGGCAAACTCATTTAACACGAAAAGCAGTTTAATATTCAGCTAATGTAGGAATTAAAAATAGAAGGGTATTGTTTGCTTGGGCAGCACTGTTGCCTAACAGCGAGAAGGTTCCTGATTCGACTCCCAGGCCGGCGGGAGTCTGTCTGTGTGGAGTTTGCATGTTCTGTTTGATTAAAAAACACAAATCATAATGTGGTTTTATAAAGTCTAAATGGCACATTTTGGATAGATTTCTCATTTGTGTTTGCCAGTCTTAGCTTTCTAATGTTAACAGGTGAAGGCTTATTTCAGGTGTTGGGCATCTCAGCAAACCTACATTAACCTCCTGCTTTACTTCTGATACTTGAGAGGGAAATACGTTTTAAAAACGACACATGCAAACGGGAGGGCCATAGGGTCGCCAACCGTCCCTTGAAAAACTGAATCATTCCGTATTTACAAACTAAAGTACGTCCCGTATGGAGCTGAAAAGGGACGCACTTTGTCCCGTTTTACTGTGAGAGTCAAAAAATAGTCATAAAATGCCAATGGAAAATGGTATTGAGCTGTTGAGTTCATGAGTTATTTTGTTCTGTTTTACCACAACTGTAGCTACAGCCATTGACTTTGAGGAACAAATATGTTTACAAGTTTTCTACAGACTTTCTGTTTGCACTTTTGTTATTGCACTAAAAACGTTCACTATTTCAGGATGGATGTTCTGTTTTTTTCTATTGTTTTATATTAATGTATACAATTTTAAGTTAAGCAGGACAGGTTTCTGTTTTAAAGATACTTATTTTATTCAGTTGATTTTGTTATTTTGTATTAAACTGAATTGCTGGATAATAATTGTTTTCCATGTGTTCAAAAATATGCATCTAATTCAATTCAGTAGTTAAAATATCATTTCACTCACAAAAAAGGGGCTAAAAAAATGCACCACACCAGGAAGGGTGAAGGCAATCGGGTTGGCCGATGAGGTGTCCCTTATTTATTTTTCAAGGAGTTGGCAACCCTGGAGGCAGAGGTGTATAAAGTACTTGAAAAAAGAACGTAAAAGTAGAAATACCATAACTGACAAAGACTTTGGTAAAAGTTAAAATTACCCATAAGCAAATTACTTGAGTAAAAGTCTTAAAGTAGCTCACATTAAATGTACTTAAGTATCAAAAGTATCTTGTGAAAAAATATACTCAAGTATCAAAAGTAAAAGTACAAGTATTTTATAGTACACATGAAAAGAAGCAACAGAAACCAAAAATTATCCTTCCCTTGTTTTTTTAAATTTCACTTTCAGTTGAATGAAATGTGGTAGAATATACAACACCAAAAATAAACTGTCTTCCTTGAAAAATATAATTCTTTGATTTTAATTTGTAACGAGTAACGAGGTGGCAAATGTTAAAATAACGAAGTAAAAGTATATTTTTTAACTTTTAAATGTAGTGAAGTAAAAGTACTGATTGAAAAAAGAAACGCAAGTATAAATCCTCAAACAAACTACTTAAGTAGTGTAACAAAGTACATTTACTTTGTTACTATACAGCTCTGCCTATAGGGCCATGACTGGTGTCACCTGTTTCTAGGGTTTCCACCTTTCAGAAATAGAAATAAGGGACGCCCCGATTTCAGCAGCGCAGGAGCCAAAAAAAGGGACATCCCCCAAAACTTCTAAACTGCATAGAAATGTGTTTATTTTGTATTAAAAAACAAAATGCTTTGATTTAAAGTTAATTAAGCTTTAATAACATTGAACTTGCATGACTGTACAGACAGACAACCATGTAGCAGCTGGACTAGGGTCCTATGTATGTGTGTCCACATCAGCCCAGATGTAGAATATAGATACAGGTGAAGAATATGCTGGAAACTTGAAATGAAACGAATATATTACCTAGTATTATAACATGCAAAACAAGCCTTTATTTGTTATAATTTTGATGATTGAATTGTTTATTGATTTAATAAAATATTCTAATTTAAAAAAAAAAAAAGTATTTTAGGATTTTCATACGCTGAGCCATAATCACCAACATTCTAACAAATAAAGGCTTGAAATATCTCACTTTGAATGTAGTGGGAAATAATATATTTGTTTCACCTTTAGTTGAATTTACTACGAATGAAGTTTTGCAATATATTCAAGTTTTCCAACCTTCACCTGTAGATTATGACATCAATAAATAAGAGCATAATAATATATATTGGTATTAATATATTGGTTCAATACGGAACGCAACGTTTAATTCCCAATTACGTAACAATTCCGTATTTCAAGGGACGGGTGGCGACTCTACCTGCGGCCTCAGGTGGGCGAAGTCTCCGCGCCGTCCGGGGGACCCTTCCCCGGGGGGCCCAGCGTTGCCATGGCAACGGTGACGTGTCCGGGCTGCGGGTCCACCAGCGGGTCCGCGGGGGACCGGGCTCCTCCGGGGGACCGGGCGGAGCTCCGGGCTCCTCCGGTCCGGCGCAGGGAGGTCCTGAAGCCACTGGACACGCGGCCGGAGAGCCGCGCCACGGCGCCCCGGAGGGCGGTGAAGCCCCGCGGCTTCTTCAGCAGGCCCACGTCGTCCTGCAGCTCCGCCGGCGGCACGTCGATGTTCCCGGAGTACCAGAACACCCACCAGATGAGGCTCAGGAAGATGACGATGGCGCCCGCGTAGATGAGCAGGTCGTAGAAGAAGACGTTGACGAACACCCCGACCAGCAGCACCAGCAGCCCCAGCACGTCGAAGGCCACGGCCAGCCAGAAACACGACGCGCAGCGGCCCAGGCCGCGGACCGGGGGCTCCATGCGGACCGGGCAGGTGCGGCCGCGCAGAACTGGAGCAGGTGCACACCTGTCCGCCTGGGGGCGGGGCTGGGTGCACAGGTGACCCTGGGGGCGGGGCCATGCACAGGTGACCCTGGGGGCGGGGCCGGGCTGCACAGGTGACTCTGGGGGCGGGGCTGGGGTGCACAGGTGACCCTGGGGGCGGGGCCGGGTGCACAGGTGACTCTGGGGGCGGGGCTGGGGTCCACAGGTGACTCTGGGGGCGGGGCTGCCGTGCACAGGTGACCCTGGGGGCGGGGCCGGGGTCCACAGGTGACTCTGGGGGCGGGGCTGCCGTGCACAGGTGACCCTGGGGGCGGGGCCGGGCTGCACAGGTGACTCTGGGGGCGGGGCTGGGGTCCACAGGTGACTCTGGGGGCGGGGCTGCCGTGCACAGGTGACCCTGGGGGCGGGGCCGGGGTCCACAGGTGACTCTGGGGGCGGGGCTGCCGTGCACAGGTGACCCTGGGGGCGGGGCCGGGCTGCACAGGTGACTCTGGGGGCGGGGCCGGATTGCACAGGTGACCCTGGGGGCGGGGCCGGAGTGCACAGGTAAACCCTGGGGGGGGGGGGCCGCCGTGCACAGGTGACCCTTGGGGCGGGGCCGCCGTGCACAGGTGACCCTGGGGGCGGGGTCGGGTGCACAGGTGACCCTGGGGGCGGGGCCGCCGTGCACAGGTGACCCTGGGGGCGGGGCCGGGGTGCACAGGTGACTCTGGGGGCGGGGCCGGGGTGCACAGGTGACTCTGGGGGCGGGGGCGGGGTGCACAGGTGACCCTGGGGGCGGGGCTGGAGTGCACAGGTGACCCTGGGGGCGGGGCTGGAGTGCACAGGTGACCCTGGGGGCGGGGCTGGAGTGCACAGGTGACCCTGGGGGCGGGGCTGGGGTGCACAGGTGACTCTGGGGGCGGGGCTGGGATGTAGGTGACTCTGGGGGCGGGGCTGCCGTGCACAGGTGACTCTGGGGGCGGGGCCGCTGTACACAGGTGACCCTGGGGGCGGGGCTGGGGTGCACAGGTGACCCTGGGGGCGGGGCTGGGGTGCACAGGTGACTCTGGGGGCGGGGCTGCGAGCACCTGCCCACTCAGTACCAGGTAGAGGGTGGACTGTAGTTTCCACTCCTACCGGCCCGTCATGAAACACAACATCTCTCACTCAAGACATGCTGTGCGTCCGAAATGCCGTACTAAACAGTATATACTCAAAAAGTATACTAAAGTTCGGCACAGTTTTGAGTAAATATCAGTAGTATGCATTAATTGGGACGTACTACTCAGAGTCACACGGCACTTCCTGCCGTTGGGAGAGGAGTTGTTACCATGGTAACAACTCCTGCCACAGCAGCAGTAGCAGCTGTTACCATGGTAACAGCAGCAGTAGCAGCACCTCTCCATTCTTTCCCGTTCATCCTGGCCGAAACAAGATGACATTATATAATATTATTATATATGAATATTATATAATATGATTATACTTTATATTATACTTATGACATATACATATCACTTAGCAACCAAACACTGCTGCATTGCATTGTGGGAAGTTTCTGCTTAGCTAGTGTCCATCAATCCACACTAATACATTTCTCCAGAGTGAGTATGGATAGTACATACTATTGTGTACGTACTAATGTTTCGGACGCACTAAAAAAATCTCACATACTGTTTTTGCTACTCATTAGGAGGGAAGGATGGAATTTCGGATGCAGCTTTTGTGTCATTTCCCTTTGGGGATCAATAGAGTAACTATTGTTAGATAAAACTGAGATAAATGAACATTTTACTCTCCAAAACAGTAAATAACTCAATTTTCTGTGAATAAAAATAAAATCCAAATAACATAAAAGCATTTGTGAAACTTTAATTAAAAGTGGCTATATTAGGTAATACACTCTTGCACATTTTCACAGGTTTTATACAGATTGAATCCAAATCTTTGCCACACAGGATTAAACGGTAACATGACACACATCCCTTTATTTTCTTTATCCCTGGTCCCCTCCTCAAATTGACTTACCTTTGTGGCAAAAATATACACGATAATACGCAATAAACTGTTATAAAATTATTATAGCTAAATATTTGTCATATTTTTTATTCATAAGCTCTGAAACAACCTTAAACTCTCTCAAAACAGTTGTTTACGAATTATAAGCCTTTAAACGCCAGTTGATTAGTTGCATTATTTGTTACAAAAGAAAAGGGGGGAAAAAACTGATACATGGTAAATGGTAGGAAGAAGCTTCCTTTGTGGTGATGAGACTTTGATACTCACAGATTAGCAGCAAAATTGGTTTGATTGCATTTGGATTTTTTTGGATGTTGAGCCAGAACTCCCTCTGGACAAAAAGAGAAGGAAAAAAAAACTCCAGTGGACTTAGTCAGTGTGTGTGTGTTTTCATTTTCTTATTTAATTTGCTTTTTGTAATGAATAATGAAAATAATAGACTAAGAATTAACATTTTTAAAATGGAACAAACATCCCATCAGTAGCTTTGAGTGCAATTCAAGTCAAGAGTGTTTTTTTTTTTTTTTTTTTTTTTTTTTAAGCTGAAAAATATTGATCCATAATGATGTTAACTTTTTTTTTTTTTTGGCATATACATTTTTGCTCTAAAAGGTGTCCCATATATCCAGGTGAGAAAATTAAAAAAAGATCAATTTCCCATGTGTATTTTTTGGTTTGTATTTTCGAAACTGTTGGACACTCCTCTGTTGCCAGGGAGTGCTTGTTTAGCTATCAAAGGGTTATCAATAATTGTCTGAAAACAGTTATTAATAACATAAATAATTTACTAGTATTAATGCATCAAAACGAGGCACCACCTGAATATCAAAAATCAATAACTAAACAGCACAATCAGTTTCTAAATATCTGTTATTCTCTGCGTGCCCGCCTGCCACCAGGGGTGGCGCTATAGAGCACCAGAAGGAAGGGGTCCAGCACAGACCTTTAAACCAGAAAATGTTACAAATACATGTAAAATAACTACAAACAACTTCTCAGTAAAAATAATCAGAATGTATTTACACAAGTGTTAAATATGGTGAGACACAATAAAGTTCTCATGTACTCAGGGGGAGTGTTTTATTAGACACTCCCCCTGACAATGCAGGGTCCAGGCCAGGATGCAGAGCTGCAGTCTTACACACTTCTCTGCTCCTTCTCCAGGACCAACGCCTGCCAATAAAACTGTAGGATTGCATTATGTAATTAGCAACTCTAAAACTGTAGGAAACATGATGTTATTGGCAACTCTAACCAGGTGCCTAGCAAAATAGAAGTGGTTGCAGTTCCCCACCCTCCAAAAGTTCACCAGGTGCGGTGTTATAGAGGCGTTAACCAAAATAATCTTGTAAAAATTAAAACCAATGCACATTTGGTACCAATTAGAGACCGAAAAATTTGAATCGGATTACTAAATATACGATCATTAAGCTCGAAGTCTCTGTTAGTAAATTATATAATTACAGAGAGCAGGGGCCTCATGTACTAAGAGTGCGTGGATTTCAACGTGAATCCGTGCGTGGAATTAACAAGACCGCAAAAATTCATATGTACAAAGCTGTGCCTTCGCCCAAATCCACGCAGGTTTCTCTGTACATCCCAATCAGCGTGGATTTGAGCGCACATGCGGGAGCACAACACTCCGCCTTGTCTCCTCCCTCAAATATATGTTTGAATATGATATGAAGATAATTATCCATTAAAAACCGCTCATCGTAACAAGAAAATGCTCTGAGCTGGAATAAATAATTCATTTTGGGGCATTTAGGGGTGTCGGACTCCGGTCCTCGAGGGCCGGTGTCCCTGCAGGTTTTAGATGTTTCCCTGCTTCATTGCACCATGATACAAGTGACTGTGTCATCAACAGAACTATCCAGACTTTGATGACAAGCTGGTGACGATGATTAATTAGAATCAGGTGTGTTAAAGCAGGGAAACATCTAAAACATGCAGGACACCGGCCCTTCTGGGATTCAGTTTGACACCTACATTATGGTGTTCTTTGCTTTGCGTTGCGTTCGGTGAAGAGTTGTGGTTTTATTATGATCGTACGGGTTTGTTAATGTTTATGGGCAGCGTTAGTGCATCATTACACTCTGCTTTTCTTGTTTGTAATTTAAGAGCCGACACCAGAATTTTTGCTGGATGAAAAACGGCTCCTCGTTCCGCTTATTGTCATGCATATTATATACTAACGGATTAAGACCAATGTACACGTTTATTGAGTCTTACACATTATGGATGTCCGCGATCACCTCTCTCATAAGTATAACAATGTGAACAAAATACATTTATATTTAAAACATGAAGCATCATGATCTGATTCCTCTGCTGTAGAAATAAAGACAATTTGTGCCGACGGGATTATCGAGGTGCAAACGTGAGAAATAAAGAGCAAAGTTGCTGTAACTCGGAGTGTTTCATCCGCAGGAGGAGAGACAGGTGTCGTGACAAAAAGTGATTGAAGGCCAAATACAGTTAATGAAAAGTTGTTTCTGCCTAAATATGACTTGATCTCATTCTTGAGTTTCATAATCTGAAAATCTGACGGTTTAGCGCTCTCGCTCAACGGGCTGCTGTGCGCGCTCCCGCGGCCAGAAATCAGAAGAAATCAGATTCTGGCAGGCAATCACTTTTTGGCACAACACCGGTTTTTGCTTCAAAATTAATTTTAATGTATTTCTGTCCAGACACAGTTATGGGATGTTTAGGGTCTGGCTTTTATCTCCAGTAGTCCTCCCATACAGTCGTCATGACGACAGACAGATGTCCGACCTGCAGCTCCAGCTGAAGCATCATGTTGGTCTGAACCGGAGCAGCTGGTCCAGTTCAGGGCAGAGATCCAGGAGGATCCTCTTGGTACCTGAACCAGCTGATGGTCCAGTCTTAGTCCTGGACCAGCAGATCCAGACTAAACCAGCTGATGGTCCAGTCTTAGTCCTGGACCAGCAGATCGGTTTGGTGCCTGAGGACTCGCTCCTGATCCTGCCATCAGCAGGTTCCTCTAACGGAGCCAAAGCTCCATCAGGATTTGCAGGTTCCATCGTTGAGCTCCTGCCTCTAGTTGTTTGTTCAGATCATGTGGTTGATTGTGAGATTGTTGCAGCTCCACTCTTGTGTAAATTATCTGGTGATGTCGGGATTGTCATGTCCTTCACGTGGTCGTGAATTTATTGTTGACGTTAAGTTTCCTCATATTCTGCACTTCACTGCATCACCAGTGAGTGTCGCCAACGGGCAGAACCTCAGAAAAGTGCGTACAACAGCCTTAATGTGTGAGAGAAGGACCACAGCTTTCTACGTTCACGTCATTCTTTGTACATCCGACCGTGAGCGTAGAAAGTGGCGTACGCACGTTTTTTGTGCGCCGCACTCTTAGTACATAAGGCCCCAGGAGTGATGTTTTCTGCTTAACAGAAACATGGTTACAGGAGGAAGAGTATGTTAGTTTGAATGAATCGACTCCGCCCGGCTATTTTAATCATCACATTCCTAGAACCACGGGCCGAGGCGGAGTCGCCGCAGCAATTTATAACTCCAGTCCCCAAACAAAAACTGAACCTAAGTGCAATTATAATACATTTGAAAGCCTCACGATTAGTCTGAAATTCCCGAGCTGGAAATCAGAGAAGCCAGTTGTGTTAGTGGTAGTGTATTGACCCCCTGCTGGTGCTTATCTAGAGTTTCTGTCTGAATTTTCAGATTTCCTTTCTGAATTATTGATCAGTACAGATAAATTCATCATAGTGGGTGATTTTAATATTCATATGGATGTTGAAAGCGCTAATCTTGAATTAGCTTTCGATTCTCTTCTAGAATCGATGGGTATCTCACAAAAAGTGGACCAACCGACGCACTGTTTTAATCATAGGAGGTATTACTTTAGCAGATGTTTGTCTGATGAAGCTATTGGTAAATTTAGGGAGGCCATTGCTCATCTTGCAACAGTGGAAAATAGTGATGTAGTCGAGGCCAGTGACCTGGGTTCTACCTCTGATGTTGATTTTCTTGCTAGTAACACTGCTGATTTGTTGCATTCAGCTTTAGATGAAGTTGCTCCTTTGAAAAGGAGGGTTTGTAGCCACAGGAGCTTAACTCCCTGGTATAAATCAGATATCCGCATGTTGAAACAAAACGTGCGTAAAATGGAAAGGAAGTGGCACTCTTGTAAGTCTGTAGACTCCTATCGTGAATGGAAAGATATTCTAATAGTATATAAAAAAGCCATTTGCAAAGCCAGAACAGCTTAGTAGTGAAGACTTTATGAGCTTCTTTAACAGTAAAATCATGAGAATTAGAGAAGAGTGGGCGTTTTTTCAGCTTTAGCGACTTCCCTAGGCTCTGACTTGACTCTAGAAAGACTCGTCAATAGAGCTAAGTCAACCACATGTACTGTATGTTAGACCCCATCCCGACTCCACTATTCAAAAATGTTTCTCTTATTGGTGCAACAATTCTGGACCAGATCAACCTATCCCTAAACTTAGGATATGTACCACAGGTTTTCAAAATTGCCTAATACAACAAAAGTTGTCTCTAGGCGTTTTCCAGAGATCCAGAACATAAACCCCCCAGCAATTATTACATAAACAATTGCAGGTAAAAACTCCCCTTTAGGAGGAAAGAAACCTGGACCATAAGGGGGGACCCTCCTGCCGGAGGCCAGGTGTGTGTGTGTGTGTGTGTATATATATATATATATATATATATATATATATATACACACACACACACACACACACACACGTATATATATATATACACACACACACACGTATACAGTCAGTCCGGAAAGTATTCAGAACGCTTCACTTTTCCCACATTCTTTTATGTTACAGCCCTATTGATAATAGGAATACATTCTTTTTTTTTCTCAGAATTCTACACAAAATACCCCATAATGACAACATGAAAGAAGTTTTGTTATGATTTTTGTAAATTTATAAAAAATAAAAAACTATAAACATCACCTGTGCATAAGTATTCAGAACGTTTGCCATGAAGCTCAAAATTGAGCTCTGGTTCATTCTGTTTCCACTGATCTCTCTCAAGTTGTTTCTACAGCTTAATTGGAGTCCACCTGTGGTGAATTCAGTTGATTGGACTTGATTTGGAAAGGCACACACCTGTCTATAAGCTCTCACAGTTGGCAGTGCATGTTGCAACACAAACCAAACATGAAGTCAAAAGAATTGTCTTCAGACCTCCGAAACAGGATTGTTTCGAGGCACAAATCTGGGGAAGGGTACAGAAAAATGTCTGCTGCTTTGAAGGTCCCAGTGAGCACTGTGGCCTGCATCATCCTTAAATGGAAGAAGTTTGGAACCACCAGGAATCTCCCTAGAGCTGGCCGCCCGCCTAAGCTGAGCAATCGGGGGAGAAGGGCCTTAGTCAGAGAGGTGACCAAGGACCCGACGGTCACTCTGTCAGAACTTCAGCGTTCCTCTGTGGAGAGAGGAGAAACTTCAAGAAGGACAACCATCTCTGCAGCAATCCACCAATCAGGCTTGTATGGTAGAGTGGCCAGGCGGAAGCCCCTCCACTAAAAAGCACATGGCAGCCCGACTGGAGTTTGCCAAAAGGCACCTGGAGGACTCTCAGACCATGAGAAAAAAAATCCTCTGGTCTGATGAGACAAAGATTGAACTATTTGGCATGAATTCCACGCGTCGTGTTTGGAGGAGACCAGGCACCGCTCATCGCCTGGAGAACACCATCCCTACAATGAAGCATGGTGGTGGCAGCATCATGCTGTGGGGGTGTTTTTCATCAGCAAGACCTGGGCGACTAGTCAGGATTGAGGGAAAGATGAATGCAGCCATGTACAGAGACATCTTGGATGAAAACCTGATCCAGAGTGCTGTTGACCTCAGAATAGGACGACGCTTCATCTTTCAGCAGGACAACGACCCAAAGCACACAGCCAAAATATCAAAGGAGTGGCTTCAGAACAACCATGTCAATGTCCTTGAGTGGCCCAGCCAGAGCCCAGACCTGAATCCCATCCAACATCTCTGGAGAGATCTGAAAATGGCTGTACACCGACGCTCCCCATCCAACCTGATGGCGCTTGAGAGGGTCTGTAAGGAAGAATGGGCAAAACTTCCCAAGAATAGGTGTGCCAAACTTGTAGCAACCTATTCAAAAAGACTTGAGGCTGTAATTGCTGCCAGAGGAGCTTCTACAACGTATTAAGCAAGTTATGAATACTTATGTATAATACTTATGCTCATATTTCTTATTTTTAATACATTTACAAAAGTCGCATCAAAACTTCTTTCATGTTGTCATTATGGGGTGTTTTGTGTAGAATTCTGAGAAAAAAAAATGAATTTATTCCTATTATCAATAGGGCTGTAACATAAAAGAACGTGGGAAAAGTGAAGCGTTCTGAATACTTTCCGGACTGACTGTATATATACACACACACGTGTGTGTATATATATATATATATATATATATATATATATATATACACACACACACACACATACATACATAGTATTAATCAGTAAACAAATTGATAATATACAGACAAAATAAAGCTACATTGTTCAGAACAAACTGTAGAAGCATAAAAGTATTTAGTATAACTTCCCCTCAGTCAGACACAGATTTGACTCCTAAGGCTTTTCTGAAGTTAAATTGCAGAACTTTTGTTAAGGGACTCGCCCGTCAATTTGACGTTTCGCCATAAAAATTCAACTTGCTCTTACTCAGTCCTGCATGGTCCCAGACGCCTCAGAAGTCCTGTGTATGATCAGAGTCCAGCTCTGAACAGATCCATACGGTCATATTAAGTCATACTCATAGCACCTCATGTTGAAGAAGTACTGAATAAGTTGCTCTCTCAGAAATACTGACAACTGTACATGAACGGGCGAGGCTGTCATGGCGTTGGCATAGGACCTATTTAATCCACTACAAGTCTATGTGACAAAAAATATTGTGGGAATGTGTTGACACCTGGGGGGGCGTTGGCAATCAACACTACTCACAACTTTAACTACAAAAGGCTGCATCTCCTTTGAAAATGCAGGTTTGAATCCTGTGATGCTGAACGAGAGCTGAAATTTGCTGAAAAAACAGCTGAACTGCTGAAAATTTAAAGAAATGGCTAAAGCAAGCTGAAAATGTGAAGTTAATGGAAAAGAACGTAGCTCAAACATTTGAAAACTGTTGAGATGATGGAAGAAGAAAGGAATTGAAGACAGGAGGAGACACGGAAAATAAGAATATCTCCTAAAGAGAAGAATATCAGCTGAAGACAAGAAGTTGAGCTGAAAAGTAAAAGATCAGCTGAAAATGAGAATAAGAGCTGAAGACAGGAAGAGAGGCTGAAGAGACGAAGAATAACTTCAAGGCATGTTTTAGACGTTTCCTGGCTTCAACGGGATTTCCCCATCAAAAGGAACAGGAATTTGTTTTCTGCGCATGCTCTGTTCACAAGGAATCCTGGTCTTTTGAGTCCAGGAAGTTCTTATAAACACGGAGAAACCAAGACCAGGAGGAGACTAATCACTTCATAAATGTAATGAAGGATATGAACATTTCTGCATTTGTAGACGGTAGAAAGTACCGGGATAGAAGATTTACAAGAAGGTGAGCGAAGCAGGATTTGTAGGAACGCCAGACCAGAGCAAGCTCCACTGGCAGACGCTGGAAAAGGAAAACTACAGGCCGAGAAACAAAACCACTTCTACTGGGCTGTTGATTATCCACCGTGCTGCTGTTATTGTTGTTGTTTTGGATTTGGATACAGGAAGAAGCGGAAATGAGGAGAATTGTGTCATGATGTTCTCCGTGCGTCGCTGGTTTGATCCAGATATCTCAAATGATTAATCACCATGGAAACAGGGATAACCCTGTTTGCTCACTCATGGAAACAGATTAGTCCCAATGTTTCAGTAACCGGAATATTGACCGTAACCCCAATTTTGACTGCATGTAAACGTAATCACTGTTGATGGCACAGCTACTTGTTGAGTGCTGAAGCAGGGTAGCGTCTGAATCCTGCAGGGCGGGGGGGGCATGGCTGCCTACCCCACTTTACAGCAGTCAAACACTTACTCCTTTTCTTTCAAGTGTTTGACTCGCTGCATTTTAAAAAGAAATGCAATTGTTCTAGTCTTATGTTTTGAGCTCTACAAAATGATCTCCTGGTTCAACAGAAGAAAACTTTATTATTCTTTTTTTTGTCTGCACATATTAATGGTTAATACCATGCTGGTAAGAACCTAAAGGCATATATATGTGCATTGTTAATATAAAATACATATGATATATATCTTTTAATATGTCACATATATTTATGTTATTAATATACATACATATATATACACACATACGTACAAACCCAGTTTTTTTGTTTTGTTTTTTTTGGGGGGGGGAGGGAGGAGGGGTGACATCCGCTGCTAATCCAGGACGAGAGAACACACATGGAGGTGCACATCGAGCGCTGAAAATCTGCAAAAAAACAAAAAAAAAACAGAACAGACACGAAACCGGCAGAAACACGAGCAGAAACTGTCCCAGGTCCCCAGACCCAATCACCACTAAGCTACTGCGATTAACTAACCCCCAAAACTAGAGCCAGCATGCAGGTGAACGGGCCGGTGTGTATGTCTACATGTGTGTGTATATGTCTGTGTGGCTATGTCCGTGTGGCTATGTGTATGTATACGTCTGTGTGGTTATATTGTGTGTATATGTCTGTGTGTCTGTGTGGCTATGTGTGTGTGTGTGTGTGTGTGTCTGTGTGGCTGTGTGTATATGTCTGTGTGGCTATGTGTGTGTGTGTGTGTGTGTGTGTGTGTGTGTGGCTGTGTGTATATGTCTGTGTGGCTATGTGTGTGTCTGTGTCTGATTTTTATTTATTTTTTTTATTAAAACTATTATTCTAGATGGACATCAGAATAGTCTGAGGAGCAGTCCTGTCCAGAGAGAATGTGTGATAGATGCCCGTGTTGTAAACCTGAAAGGTGCTCTACAAGCATGTTGATGTTGACAGAGGAAGCCTGCATTGTAAACTGTAAATTAACTAAAGGATCGTTACCACCAAGCAATAACATTTTCAAACAGACCCTCCCCCCCCCCCCTTTTTTTTTTAAATGCATAGTCCGAGTTGAAGAATTTGTGCTCCCAGAAGTCAGGATCTGGACGAGAGGGACGTTACCGGCAGCCAGAGCTTACACATGTGCCACATCCCAATGAGATGTTCTTTTTTTTCCCTTAATTGAACTGAAATTTAAAAAAAGTGCTGCACACATATCCACAGGCCATGGGTAGTTTTGGTGAGGTGCCCATTTTGGTACTTGGAACTAGGCAGGAAGCAGAAATGCAGTGAAAACATTTGTTGGACGCATATTATCCTCATGCCAACAACAACACAGCTCTGACTTTAGTTTCAGTGTGCAGACACTGCAAATACGCTAGTATCTGTTGTGAAGATGATTTTAATTTCCAGTACAAGTCACCAGTCCAACACAACTAGACATTACGTAGTAGCTACCACTGGCAATCAATCAGTCCTTTCATTCTTTTTAAACAATGACTTAAGACTGAATTCTGGTTCTGCGTTAAACCTGGGCCGTAGGGTACGCGGCTACGTGGAAGTCTCTCCGTAGCCTACGCCGTAGCCTGACATGCACCTCCCAAAAAATGGAACTCCGCGTGGAGGCGACGCAGACCCAACGCAGACCGAGAGGGCTGGGATTGGTTTGCTTGCTCTCCGGCTCCGGTTCGTGAAGCAGTCGTGAACTTTCAGCGCTCTTTTCTTCGCGTGTGTGTGATTTTTTTTTTGGGTTGTTTTGGCTTTTTGCACAATAGTCATCCTTATCTCTTTGATTCACTATGGCCGGAAAAGCCGGAAGCTAAACAAAGTATCAACTAGTACTCTGGGGGGGTATTGCACCGTGGAGAAATGGAGTGATGGAGAAGTCCGAAGGGTTCACTGTGGCGTCACGGCAACAGTGTAGACTCTTCGTTGGTTTAACGCAGAACCTTAAATCAGGCTTTATGGCCAGGAGGCCCAAGAGTGTGACAGGGTTGTGTGCAGGTCCCACCATCATTAACACACCTATCCAGTCGGACCCCCAGACCCATCCCTGCAGTGTGTCATGGCTCTGACATGCACTTCACTGAAACAAGTACATATTCTTCCTGACACCAACTAAAAAAAAACTGTAAAAATATAGTCCCAATTTCTTGTTTACAAATACCCCCCAAATAAACAAAAATAACAAAAGGATAGAGAAATGAAAGGAACGCATCAATAACTCCAATAAGCATCTCCAATCAAGCAAATCATGCAACATATTCAAATAAGTCTCAGCTATTAACATTGTGCAGGCAAAACTGAAGATGGACAAAGGATCTGAAAGTGTCTGAAACTCCAGGTGAATAGTTGTTTTAACATTGAGCTCAACAAAAATGTGAAGGATGGGCTGTTTTATTTATAGCCACACAGACAACAGTCAAGATACAAGACTGTGGTTCCAGCAGACGTCCCAAGAGTCCCCACATTCATGGAAGGAGACGACCTGGTTTTACAACAGAATGACAAGTATTTTATCAGAGTGGATACTGAAAATATTCAATGAATCGGGAGTATGTTGCTTCATAAAAAGAGCCTGCCGTTTGACTGAAAAGCAGAAAAAAATGTGACTCGTATTTACAAAAAGAAAACCAACCAATTAGATCTGCTTCATCTGATTGTGACAGATTAGCTGATCTGGTATGAGATTTGTGTTGCAGCCCTGCATAGCTATTTAAAATCCATTTTACCTTCAGAAAAGTCCTAAGAATAAAATAGAGTTCTTAAAGTGCTCAAACAATCAGCTGCATTGGCGGGGGGCCGTCAGCAGGTCCAGGTATGGACGACGCCCCGAGCAGAGGCACGAGCCTGGAACTGGCTCTCACAATGAACACGCTTTGCTTTTCCCAATTCAGAAGTTTATTCTCGTATTTTTCCTTTAATAACATTTATGCACGCTCAAGCACACAGCTAGAACGCCATATGAAAAAATTACAAAAAGAAAAAGAAAGGAAAAAAATGAGTAAAAGCAAAGGGAAACATGTACACCCAAGTTAAACATTTGGTTTCTACTGGTTAAGTTCTTTCAAGCAATTTCATTTGCAACTTGAATTTGAAAATCTTCAAGCTAAATTCTGGTCCACCTGTGTTAACAGTTATTAAGTTTTCTGCCCTCTGTCAGCGTTATTTTGCGAGCAAGGGGGAAAAAAAAAAAAAAAAAAAAAAAAAAGTAAAAACCTGAAGGAAAATATAAGATAAGGAGAAGGCGAGAGGAGGAATGGAGAGATAAAGGGTGGGTTAACCCAGAATGGCATAACAGAGCTCTCAATATGAGAAAGCTGACTCCTGTGGACATCATCGTTGTCTTTCCTTTAAAAACAGGTTTCTTTATCACGAGCCGTCTCTTCTAAATCTTGGCCACAGCTGTGGGGAGCTGTGACAGGGAGGCGCCGTCACCCTGGTGAGAATGGGGCAGTTATGACTGAGCTTCTCCCACCTCCTCGCCAAGTCTCTCGGGTCTGGGTCTTCAGTCCCGCTCAGCAACCAACTTCAGCACCTTGCCAATAGCAATGGTCTTTCCTGACAAACAAGACCACTTTTAACTCTTTCACTCAAAATTTAAATCCTTACATGCATACGTGTAAATATATATTATATATAACATACAAACATACATGTATACACATACATATACACACACGCAATTGTGTGAAAAAGTTTGTCCCTACCTGATTTTTTTTTTTTTTTTTTTTAACATTTGTCACTTAAATGTTTCAGATCAAACTAATTTCAATATCAGACAAAGCTAACACAAGTAAACACGAAATGCAGTTTTTTATTAGTAAGGGGAAACAAAAAGTGCACGCTTACATAGCTTTGTGTGAATGAGTGATGCCCCCCACAAAAGAAAAAAAAACTTTGGTTCATCACATCTTTGGAAAGCTGAGTTTAATTTCTCTATCCACACCCAGACCTGATTCCTGCTTCATCTGTTCTCAATCAAGAAATCCTTCCTGACAAAGTGAAGTCGACCAAAAGATCCTCAAAAGCTAGACAACATGCTGGCATCCAAAGACATTCAGGAACTAATGTGAAACAAAGTCATTGAGATCTATCAGTCTGGAAAAGGTTCCAAAGCCATTTCTAAAGGCTGAATTATGGTTCTGCGTCAAAACGACGCCGTGCCTACGGCGTGTGGTTTTTGTACACGCAGAGGACACGCCGTCACCTGCGCCGTCAGTGACGTGCACCTCCCGAAAATTGTAACTACGCGTCGAGGAGACGCAGACCACACGCAGACCGAGAGGGCTGTGATTGGTTCGTTTGAAAGCAAAGCATTTCCGGTTTGAATCAGTAGTGAACTTCCAGGGCTCTTTTCTTCGTTTATATGTGATTTTTTTTGTTTTTGTTTTTTGCACAATAGTTGTCCTTATCTCTTTGATTTACTGTGACCGGAAAAAGTCGGATAAACCATTCAGAAAAAGATCGCTAACTAGTGGCCGCGGGGGGTACTGCACCGCGACCAAATGGAGAGACGGACAACTCTGAACAGTTCGTGACGGCGTCACGGGTGCGCCGTGTGCTCTGCGTGTGTGTGACGCAGAAGTATACTCAGCCCTTAAAGCTTTGGGACTCCAGCGAACCACAGTGAGAGCCTTTATCCACAAATGGAGAAAACGTGGAACAGTGGTGAACCTTCCCAGGAGGAACCGACGAAAATGACCCCAAGAGCAGCGACGGCTCATCCAAGAGTCAGAAAAGACCCAGAACAACATCCAGAGACCTGCAGGCTTCACCTGCCTCAATTAAGGTCAGAAAAGACCCAGAACAACATCCAGAGACCTGCAGGCCTCACCTGCCTCAATTAAGGTCAGTAAAGACCCAGAACAACATCCAGAGACCTGCAGGCCTCACCTGCCTCAGTTAAGGTCAGTGTTCATTAGAGTTGTCCCGATCCGATCACGTGATCGGAAATCGGGGCCGATCACGTGATTGCAGACTCGATCCGGACTCGGACGTTATGAGCCGATCAGGAATCGGATATATATATATATATCAGGGTTTCCGTTGTCCGGTAATTGCCGGACTTTGTCCGGTAAAATATGCTGCAGTCCGGTATTTTATAATCTCTCCGGTCAAAATGTCCGGTGAAAATACTCACTGGCGCCGACATCCACGTGTGCGTTGATTTATGGTTCCGCGTCGCACCGACGCAGAGTCTACAGCGTAGGGTTCGCGGCGACGCGCACCCTACGCACACGTGGAGTAGTGGGCTCGGAGCGGCAGCCATACACCGCATGCGCGGAGAGCACCGCATGCGCGCAGAGCACGCCTGTTTGTTTTGAAGCTGAAGCAGCCCTATGCTATCATGTCTGTTGTTGTTGATGTAAATAACCAATCACTGAGATATATTGCGCACGACAGCCAGAACTCAGGTACCAAAGTCAACAAAAAAAAAGTGTTAATTAAATTATGAGAAGAAGAAAAAGAAGGAAAAAAAAGGAAAAGGAGAAGTTCTCCTTTTCAAATAACAATATAAATAAAATGTTACCAAACAAAATGATGAATAAAAATTACCTGTAATGGCAGGCAACACATCAGCTGCAGATGCAGTCTCTCTGCTCATTAAAATTTTTTATACTGACTTAAGAATGTTCAAGCTGCCTACCTCCTATGTGCTCAGTTTACAGTACACATGTTAAAATATAATAAAAGGGTCATCCTGCATCAATTTCTTTTCTCTTCTTCATTTTTTATTGTAGTAGTATCGGATCGGGACTCGGTATTGGCAAGTCCTCAAAATCAAAGGACTCGGACTCGGGGGCAAAAAAACCTGATCGGGACATCCTTAGTGTTCATGACTCCACCTTAAGAAAGAGACTGGGCAGAAATGGCTACATGGCAGAGTTCCAAGACCTAAACCACTGCTGAGCAAAAAGAAGATAAAGGCTCGTCTCAGTTTTGCCAGAAAACATCTTGATGATCCGATACTTTTGGGGAAATACTCTGTGGACTGACGAGAAAAGTTGAACTTTTTGGAAGGTTTATGTCCCATTACATCTGGCGTAAAAGTAACACGGCATTTCAGAAAAGGAACATCCTAGCAACAGTAAAACATGGTGGTGGTGGTGGTGTGATGGTCTGGGCTGCTCTGCTGCTTCAGGACCTGGAAGACTTGCTGTGGTAAATGGAACCATGAATTCTGCTGTCTACCAAAACATCCTGAAGGAGAATGTCCGGCCGTCTGTTGGCGACCTCAAGCTGAAGCCACTTAGGTTCTGCAGCAGGACATTGAGGACAATGATCCAAAAAACACCAGCAACCTCTGAATGGCTTCAGAAAAACTAAATGAACTTTGGAGTGGCCTAGTCAAAGTCCAGACGTGAATCCCATTGAGATGCTGAGGCATGACCTTAAAATGGAGGTTCATGCTCCAAAACCCTCCAACGTGGCTGAATTACAACAATTCTGCAAAGATGAGTGGGCCAGAATTCCTCCACAGCTGGAAAAGACTCATTGCCAGTTATGGCAAACGCTTGATTGCAGTTGTTGCTGCTGAGAGAACAACCAGTTATTAGGTTTAGGGGGAATCACCTTTTCACACAGGGCCATGTAGGTTTGGATTATTCTTTCCCATTATTAATAAAAACCTTCATTTAAAAACTGCATTTTGTGTTTACTTGTGTTATCTTTGTCTAATATTTAAATTTGTTTGATGATCTGAAACATTTAAGTGTGTTAAACATGTAAAAAAAAAAAAGAAATCAGGAAGGGCATGAGGTATGTGCATTTTATTTTTAGCAATTACCACTTTTTTCAAGATTTCCAAATTCATGACACAATCTTAAACATTTACACCATATCCTCAAGACCTGGAGATCTATAGTTGTCCTACCTTCATCCCGTAAGGTAAACCGTCCCATTTGAGGAAACTCTTTAAAGGTCTCAAGGCAAATGGTCCCTGCTGTGCGCAAACGTGCAATGCAGACCTGGTCCTGTTTGACAAACCGAGGTCTTGTCTTACTCTTGTCTCCCGTCTTCTTATCTACCGTGCAGATTAAGGCCTGCCGGGGGAGCAACAACACACACATTATTGTAAGAAGAGAAACTGTCTTCATTAAATCATACTCCAAGGCAGGTTCTACTTTAGGATATTGTTTTCAAAAGAAATAAGCAAAATTAACCATGCATATTACCGTAATTTGCACTTCTTCGATGCAGGTGTGAATGTGAAGGACTGCGTTATAACCTGGACATATGATCGATTTGTGTTCAATGATGACAATCTGTTGAGATCAGATGCAAAGATGAGCAGATGACACTTCCATTTCTTTTTCAATTGAGCTTTCTCAATGCTTTACTGCTGATTCTCTGAACTATACGACTTTACTTCAGCTCAACAATTAAACAACCATAGTATTTATCTGTCATCACAGTGAGACTGAGGTTCATTTGTCCCAATTTACTAAGCTGTAGTCCACTGAATCAAATAAAAAGCTCAGCATTTGCGAACAAGAACTTGCTCTGCCACCTAGCAGTGTGTGTTGCAGTAAGAGCGGCAGCATGGCAACGTACAAGCATAAACGACTAAATCTGAGCAGTGATTGACACTGATCTGGTGTCAAATGCCTCTACAAAAATGTCCATGTCTCTCTTAGTCGATCCGTCAGTTTGGTATATGAACTGCGATGTGGACCAACCTGAGCATCAAAGGTGCGTCCTGAATGACACAGATTCTCAGCATTGCACAGAATAAATCCCGGCAATATCTCCTCCTCCTCAATACCCTTCAGTCGCAGTTTGAGGTTTTCGCCAGGCCCAGCATCATCCGTCTCCACATCATCTGACAAGAGACTCAACACCTCCACCGTATGCTACGGGATAAAAGAAGAGAAGAAGATAAAAGAAGAGATACAAAGAAAAAGACTATTTCAAGCCATTTCAAGGTTAAAAAATGCATGTGAAGTCACTTGCGACCAAGTGGTAAATGTATGAACAATCAGCAAAATGGACATCGCTTTTTAAATGGAAATACAAATCAGTCGCTCCCATTTTCAAATCCGCTAGATTTCTGGTCTTACTCGCCAGCCGCTGTTGCATTTGTGAGCGGGTTTTAAGTACAAGTGCTGCTTGTCCCTGGAGCCTTTTCTTACTATGGTCAGCACATTTACAAGTGATCAGAAGATCAGAAGTTGTTCAATTCTCACACTTCTAACTCAGTTAGTGAATGGGGGGGTGGCCCTTGCAAACACGACCGCTCTCTCCTTTTTCATGCCTTTTAGTTCACCTCGGGAGGGGGAGAAAAAGGGGTGATCTGATTCTACTTCATTCCAGAAAATGGCTGTTACATCCAGGAACATCCAGAAATGCCAGTATGTAAGCGCCTTTTGACTCTCGGGTGTTGACGCATGCGCCAGCGTGTCCAAATCACATGCAGCCTTCCTGAGTCTCCTTTTCAATTTGTAGACTTCAAACTATATGCCAGTTTTAAAAATTGTATTGCCAGGCCAAGTAAAAGCAGAGTTATGATATACAGCAGGGGCGGCCAACCAGTCAGACTCAGAGCCACAACTGGTTACTGTGTTACTGCAAAGAGCCACATCAACTACCCATGATCCCTCACTCCATCAACTACCCATGATCCCTCACTCCATCAACTACCCATGATCCCTCACTCCCTGCTCTCTCTGAGACAGAAAAACACCATTATTAGAAAACGGAAAGGTGAAATCCTGCAATCTGATTGGTTGTTAACTGTGGTATAATGAGCATATTATTTTTCATTCCAATGTATACAGTATACTGTTTATATTTTGTAATTATATATATTTTTACTTTGTTTTAACCTTTCCCTGCGTGTGTTGAGTGTACTGCTGCTGCATAAAGTGAATTTCCCCATTGGGGGAGAAATAAAAGGACAATCTTATCTTATATACCACGGCTTCTATTCTAGTCTTATCACAGCATATTATTCCGTGTCAGGGAAGCAACAATGTATCCATGACAACATTTATTTTCGTTAACAATTAATTTGGTATGTTTACCAAATGAAGTTCCTGTCTCCGACATGCGGAGCTACATCTGGAGAGATGGGACTATTGTTTTCCACAGTGGGGCTATTTTTACTGGATAATATGTATTTCTGATTAATTAAAAACTACATAAAATATTGTGTATTCCTCTTTCATATTTACATTATTGATAACCGTTTTATAAAAGCAATACATCACTTGGCGTCGGGCCGGAGACTCCGCTCAGGTGTGTGATTGTATACCACGGCCGGTCGGGATGTATTGCTTAAATATTAATATTTAATATATATTGTATATATTAAACTCTCCCACTCTGTTAAAAACGTCCCGTGTTTATGTTCATATTTTTGCTTGGCCGTGCATTTTCTCATTTTGATAGTGGATTTTCTTTCCCCCGTCACAAACGCGAGCCCGTATAGCTCAACAGGTTGAACAGACTTATGTACACCTTCCCCTGAACAGCGACGCAGGTTTGATTCCAGTCGCGGCATATTTTGCCCCAACTTCCTACGTGTCTGTCTTTACTTGCACTGCACTTATCAAATAAAGTCGCAAGAGCCGCATGACACCGGGCAAAGAGCTTCATGGGTCTCGCGAGCCGCGGGTTGGCCACCCCTGATATACGGCATGTTTTTTTTTCTGCACATTGCCATCATGTTTGGTGCAGGAGGAAACAGTAAAAACAGGCTGCTTTCACAAAAGCAATCACAAGCAAAAGACAAAGAAAAAATAAATAAACATGACCTCATTGGTAGAAAATGCACCACACCGACCAATCCCAACGTTATAGGGCAACACAGCATTGGCTGCTGAGGAGTAAAGGAAAGTTGTGGGAGCTTTGAGATGCTGCCCCCAGGTGGAGAAAAGGAGGAAAGACGCCTGGGGGTGTCAGGAGTTCCACATAAATCTAAAATATTTTTCTAGTGGCAAATGGTGTGTGTCATCTTATTTTGACACCTGATTTTTTGGAGGGAAAGAAATAAAAATATGCGAGGCACTGCCTGCATTTTAATGTAAAATGTATATAACTTTTGTTTTTGCTAAATTTTTTACGTTTTTGAAATCTACAATTTATATTTTCATTCTATACTTTTTTTTTTTTTACATGTGTCATTTTCAAAGTAAAAAAAAAAAATAAATCAATAAAAGTTTTTCCTAAACACTCAAGCACTGCTTCTAAAAAATACTTTTTATAGCAGCCGGTTTGAAGCACAAACTAGATGAAAGAAAGGTTCATCTTACCCGGTTTGGCATCATGACTAACTGTTGGGCTTTACAGATAGAACCCGACTCCAGCTTGCCCAGGATCACAGTCCCCATGTCCTGATGGAGAGATGGACAGAACAAGTGAGAGGAACGGTAGTTTCCTTAGCAGCTCAGGAAACAGCTCTTCATGTTCCATAGCAGGAAAATGAAAAGAAAACAGTGGAAAATAGAGAAATAAGAGCAACACAAGAATAAAAGCTCAGGCATTATAAAAAAAAATCCTCGGCAACAGAACACTTATTTACATAAAAGTATATTCTCAGCTCTCAACAGCCAAAAACAGTCAAGTTTAATAAAAACAGTGAAGTGAATATCTAGCAAACAAGTCAATGGATGTGTAAGTGGTCGACCTAAAATTCTGGATGTACTGCTAGCGAGCAAATTTAAATTTGTACATCTAGCTACCATCAACTATGCTCAACTGTCATGGGGAGCCAATCAAATCAGTGTATCCCAGAGTCGGCGTCGCTGGGTGGTGTTAACAATGATCTGCATATAAACCAGGCTGCGGTGCGGAATAGCAGCCACTTCAATCAGCTTCAGAAAACCACCCTCATTCCTTTTTAAGGTTGATGCATTTTCTGTTCTTCTGACAGACAGCAGCTGAAGTTTAGTTTACTCTTCTACATAACTCTCTCAATGTTCGGAACATTTTTACAAAAATAGCACAACTTTTATGAAAGTTTTTTGGTTTTCAATTTTGACTGAAAAGTATGAACTATTCCCAGTAAACAGTTGACTGTTGGCAACAACTATCAGCACTGAACTCCAACACCAGTCAATCAAACACCTTTTTAAACAGACAGACATTATCCATGTTGTTCTTTTAAATGCAGCATATATAACTTTTTATAAGATAAGGAAAAATAAAGAAAAACATTTTTACCTTGTATTTGTCTACGATGGGCAATCTTACAGGTCCATCACTTGATCTGTTAAAATTTGGCAAACTGTCCAGGTGTGGAATGAATGGTAGACCTCTACAACACAGAACAGACACACCGAGAGATCATTCAATCACAGATCAATCATTTCTAGAAAAGCTGCTCATGGTGGCAGCTTGATGCAGTAGCTTTAAGATTGTTACTAGTTTTTTTACATTTTCAAAGTAGTTTCTTATAATACAAGGTTTTGTAAATAATCTTAGATCTCAGTTTGGATGGTGGGCTTGAGCAACACCGCTACAGGAGATCATTTCTGTCCACAATGAATCTTTGAAGAGACCTAAACCCGGGCTACTGCAACAGTTAAGGGGCTTTCACATAGAGCACCGTGCACACCGCCGGGCGGGCGCAGACTCGGCGCAGAGCAAGGCGCGCGCATCGCGTACATATTTGTTGCAAGTTGCTTGGCAACCGAAAAAAGGTTTTTCCGGTCTGGCGCCGTTTTACCATTCGTTGGACGTACAGTAGCTACAGCTCGGTTTGAAAAATGTATCTATCCTAGTTTAGAGAAAAGCCCTGGCTTTAGTTCTTCTGAGGAAGAGAAGGAGACGAGCAGCTTAACTATGTTGTTTTTTAGCTCATGTCAGTCATCTAGATTTTTAGATATACTGAGTGTACATGTAGTAAAGTATGTGCTTCAGTTTACAAAAGTATTGACACGTGGCTTTTTAAACCATATATTGATAAATGATTCAATTGATCCTGATATGAGGCATGGAAATGTTATATTTTATTTTAAATTTTATTGTTAAAAGAGCAAAAGAATACCACATTTCTAACACACCAGGGATGTCCAAATTCTGGAAGATTTCTCTCCACTTTTGTATCCACTTTTTATTGATGTCCCGATAGGCCTGCAGTCTTGTATTCCACAACTCCTCACACAGACTCACAGCCAAGATCATTCTTTCTTCCATCTTGATCGTCTCTGATCTAGAACCTGCAAGTTTTTTTTCACCCTCCACCACTTTCTCTCCTATTGGAGGTGCCGAGATGTCATCACAGGGCGGCACGGTGAAATTTTAAAATGTTCAATTCGCCGCAGCACCCTGTTGTGCCCTTGCCGCCGCACAAACCTGGCGGCAGGCGCCCTCTTGCACGCCGCCCTTGCGCGGCGGCAGCACATACACAATGAATGGGAACGCCGCCGCCGCCGGCCGCCGCTTTGCGCCCTCTATGTGAAAGCCCCTTTAGTATCCCATTGTATGGATGTACATTTGTTTCTTAATTATTCAATCAAAAAAAGATTTGAGACTCAAAGAAATGCATTTGAACACTGTTTTTCTTTGATTGGAAATGTTTTGATAGAAGTTTTTTTGTTTGAAGCAACTTTTGATTGAAGTAGTGTTTTTTGTGTTTGGGACATTTGTGTCTTTAACATTTAATCAAAAAAGAAGTTGCTTCAAAAATTAAAAAAAAATGTTCAAAGAAAAAAAGTGAATGCAAAAAATTATTTGAGACCCAAAAAAAAAAAATTGCATTTGAATACTTTTTTGGATCGAAAATATTTTTTTCGAATTGAAGTGAAAAAAATGTTGAAGTCTTTTTTTTTGATTGAATCATTTTGACACAAATATCCCGCAGTGGGCGGATGCTTCCCCATTGGTCAGACCATAGGGTCAGACACGTTTGAGTGACATGTTTTTGATTTAATTTTTTTTTTTTTTTTTTTAATTGAAAATATATTTTTTGATTGAAGCAATCTTTTTTTCTACCTCCATACCATTGGAGATAAAGTATATTTGAGTTGAATATTTACAGCAAAGAGACTGTGGGACTTACGTGTACCAGGGGCACATGTCGGTGGGCTCCTTCAGATTGGCTCCCGTCAGCCCAGAGCACGGCATGAAGTGAATGTCCTTCTTCGGGTTGAAGCCAACTTTCTTCAAAAATGGTACGAGTTTTTCTTTACACTCCTCGTATCTAAGAGTTCATACATCAGAAATGATAAACCATCTTCAGCTGAAGAGACATTTTACAAAAGTGGTTTCAGACTTAAATGACTATCAATATGCATCAAGTAATCATCATATGAAAGTTTGTTATTTAATCACTTACTGCAATCTCCTAAAACAGCATATTTCTACATTTATTTTTCAGTTATACTTTAATACCGTAGTCTTTTTTTGGGAAACTTAAATGACCACTAAAAGAAATCTATTGTCTTAGCTCTTTTCAAAAAATAAAATTACATAAAAAAAAAGGGAAAATTTAAAGAGCGTAATCTGTCTACTTATTTAAATTATTTTGACACTGCCATTACATTTATTATAATATTAAAAAAAGGTTTTGCTGATGTTTAAAAAAAAAATGCTGACGTAGAATGATGAAAGGGAAAATCAAATGTCACAATAACATATGAAGGTTGCATCGCAGGTATCTTGGCTGTGCCTAAATCGTTTTGGGAATTGGTGGAGAGACGCAGATTAAATACATGCAGATTAAATACACGCTGATGGAGGGGACAGCCCTCCTCAATCAGCTGTTTTACATCCTGCTGGGCACAGGTTCTGGGACAACTTCTCTAAATGTTGCTCGTTCAATGTGTTAAAATTGGAAATAACACCATGCTTACATAAACCACTCTCCTTTCTTTGTGCATTGTCCAAACAGTTGTTAGGATCCTAATATTACCACCACCACAACATCAACCGTTCAAATTCCTGGCCACCTGAATCTCTTCCAACGCCACTGATCATCAGGAAGGCCCGAAAGGGACGACAGCCTGAAACAGCTGCTTAACTACCAGAGGAAGTGTGCTCATGTAACGGTTCACAGTAGGACTTAGTAGACGGACAGAAAAGGTCTACAGTCAGAAATGCAGCTCAGAAGATTATTGGGTGAAAGACCTGTGTCACTCCCAATGCCTCAACATAGTCAAAGAGGGGTACTACTCTAAAATGTAGGACTCGTAGAACACAAACAACAATGACTTTCTATAGTCAGTGGAGTTAAACTATGGAACAGAATGGATTGAGAATTAAAACAATGTCCAAACATTAACCAGTTTAAAAACAAATATAAAAACACGATTTTTACAAGGTACAAAGAGGAGGGGGTTTAGCGGCCTTGATGTTGGTGATGAACATTCATTTGAATCAGGTGTTGATAAGGGGGTGGTAGTCTAGTGTCCCTATATCAAGTCCCCTGGACGGCAACCTAGGTGACCCTCTTTGGGCCTCTGAGCAAGGCCCTTAACCTCAACTTAACCCCCAACTTCTCTAAGGGCGCAGGAAAAAAGGCAGCAAAGCAAACATCTAAAACATGCAGGACAGTGGCTCTCCAGGACCAGGAATGAAGGCCAATGGCGTCGAGTTTGTATGTGAATTGGTATGAAAGCATTTGTAAATATGTATGAAAGAAAATACTTTCACCCCAAAAAATGACCTGTCAAATTTGGTTGTAAAATGACAGGGGTTTTCTCCTCCTTTCTCTTCTAGTTTGCATCAGCTCCAAAAACAATCAGGAACCTGGAGCTCTGCTGTAACAGAGAAGTGTCTTTGTTCTCGTCTCTCACAGAGGAGCGCTGAGTCGTTTGCATGTCATCAGGACTAATGGTGTTTGCTGATTGTCATTTTCTTGTCTGGTTGTGACAGGATAGTTGAATGTACCACAATACCCACTCAACCCACTGGCTCTAAGAATAAAGACCCATTTCTTTTGTCTTCCAAGTTAGTTGATTGGTAAAAAAGTTGATTGGTAAAAAAGTTGATTGGTAAAAAGCAGCAGCTGGTAAAATTTCACTATCAGTGTGGACGGGATATAAAATTAGTCATTCACTCATCTTAATGACAGTTTTAAAATTCCAATAAAAAAGGTACAAACAACCAAGATCTGATTCAAATTATAAATCTGAGCACTGACGAGCCATGTAGCAGTAAATTTAGTAAAGATTATGCTCATTTGGGCTTATGATCTGTACTAGACTGGCTTTAGATGAACCTGGATGTTTTTTTTGTTTTTTTTTGCTTAAGGGGACCTATTATGGCATCTAATACCTATTTAAAACAGGCCTTGAATGTCTTAAAAACAAGCTTTTGATTGTTTTTGCTAAATAAATTAGAAATTCAGCCTCTGAGCCATGACTTTATCATCCCATTCTCTAACCTCATTATCTATGCAGGATTCTGAGTGGGCGGGGCTATGATAATGAGGGTCTGTGCTGATTGGCTGCCTGAATGACGCGATACACCGCTATGAAAAACTGGAGGAAGCTCTGGCCGGCGGAGTTAGTTGTGGGCGTGGTTTCACACATCAGAGGCCAAACGATGTAAATCGCATTTTGGCTACGTAATGAAAGGGATCAGAATCTGGACGGCTCATCCGGGCGGCTTTACAGACACTGCAGAATCTGGTTGCTTTCCTCCTCCTCTGAGTTGGCAGGCTGAGGGGAGACCACTTTATATATGTTAAAGCAAGAGAAAACCTGTTTTTCATAATAGGTCCCCTTTAAGTAAATATCACTATTTTCCATCTTCCCACCTCTCCAGGCTCCAGTTGACTGTGGGATCATCCATTTTATTCACCAGAACAATCAGATGCTTGACACCAGCTGTTTTAGCCAACATGGCATGCTCCCGCGTCTGTCCACCTTTCTCAAAACCAGTTTCAAACTCGCCTTTCCTGGCAGAGATAACCTGTGGGACAACACAGTCAAGAGGGCAGTCAGAAAAACGAAAAAAGATGCAATTATTTGGTAATTGTTCAAGTTCAAAAAGTCAGATGAGCATCAGAAAGATTTAATTTATAGCATCAACGGTACAGCTGCAACTTCTGACTATTTTTTTGTCAATTAAGTGATCAGCTATTTAAAGGATGAATCTACTAATGGGATTATGAATTGAAAAAAGAAATTATTATTTAGCAAATTAGGTTCAAAATGAGCCTATGGTTTTTTTTAAAGGCATGTGCAAATGAAAAAAAAAAAAAAAAAAACGTAATATTTATTTACTTGAGTGATTAACAAATTCTGCTGCACATGAATTTGACTTTTTTAGGGGCTGCGATAAAGTAGGGGGCATCCACACCCACACACACACACCCACACCCACACAACAGTGGGGCAAAAAAGTATTTAATCAGCCACCAATTGTGCAAGTTCTCCCACTTAAAAAGCCTGTAATTTTCATCATAGGTAACTTCAACTAGGAGAGACAAAATGGGGGGAAAGAATCCAGGAAATCACATTGTAGGATTTTTACTGAATTGGTAAAATCCTCAGTAAAATAAGTATTTGGTCACCTACAAACAAGCAGGATTCCGGCTTTCACAGACCTGTAACTTCTTCTTTAGGAGGCTCCTCTGTCCTCCACTCATTACCTGTATTAAGGGCAACTGTTTTAACTGGTTATCAGTATAAAAGACACCTGTTTTAACTGGTTATCAGTATAAAAGACACCTGTCCACAACCTCAAACAGTCACTCCAAACTCCACTATGGCCAAGACCAAAGAGTTGTCTAAGGACGTGAGAAACTAAATTGTAGACCTGCACCAGCTGGGAAGACTGAATCTGCAATAGGTAGCAGCTTGGTGTGAAGAAATCAACTGTGGGAGCAATTATTAGAAAAAGGAAGACATAAAAGACACTGATAATCTCCCTCCATCTGGGGCTCCAAGATCTCACCCCGTGGGGTAAAAATGATCACAAGAACAGTGAGTAAAGATCCCAGAACCACACGGGGACCTAGTGAAGGACCTGCAGAGAGCTGGGACCAGAGTAACAAAGGAACCATCAGTAACACACTACGATTAGGGACTCAGATCCTGCAGGGCCAGACGTTCCCCTGCTGAAGCCAGTACATGTCCAGGTCTGAAGTTTGCTAGAGAGCATTTGGATGATGCAGAAGAGGATTGGAGGAATGTTATATGGTCAGATGAAACCAAAATAGAACTTTTTGGTAGAAACACAACTTGTCGTGTTTGGAGGAGAAAGAAAGCTGAGTTGCATCCAAAGAACACCAAACCTACTGTGAAGCACGGGGGTGGAAACATCACGCTCTGGGGATGTTTTTCTGCAAATGAACCAGGACAACTGATCCGTGTAAGAGATAGAATGAATGGGGCCATGTATGGTGAGATTTTGAGTGAAAACCTCCTTCCATCAGCAGGGCATTGAAGATTAAACGTGGCTGGGTCTTTCAGCAGGACAATGATCCAAACACATCGCGGGGCAACGAAGGAGTGGCTTCATAAGAAGCATTTCAAGGTCCTGGAGTGTTCTAGCCAGTCTCCAGATATCAACCCCATAGAAAATCTTTGGAGGGAGTTGAAAGTCCGTGTTGCCCAGCGACAGCCCCAAAACATCACTGCTCTAGAGGAGATCTGCACGGAGGAACGGACCAATCACTGCTCTAGAGGAGATCTGCACTGAGGAACGGACCAATCACTGCTCTAGAGGAGATCTGCACGGAGGAACGGACCAATCACTGCTCTAGAGGAGATCTGCACGGAGGAACGGACCAATCACTGCTCTAGAGGAGATCATGGAGGAACGGACCAATCACTGCTCTAGAGGAGATCTGCATGGAGGAACAGACCAATCACTGCTCTAGAGGAGATCTGCATGGAGGAACGGACCAATCACTGCTCTAGAGGAGATCATGGAGGAACGGACCAATCACTGCTCTAGAGGAGATCATGGAGGAACGGACCAATCACTGCTCTAGAGGAGATCTGCATGGAGGAACAGACCAATCACTGCTCTAGAGGAGATCTGCATGGAGGAACGGACCAATCACTGCTCTAGAGGAGATCATGGAGGAACGGACCAAAATACCAGCAACAGTGTGGAAAACCTTGTGAAAACTCACAGAAAACATCTGACCTCTGTCATTGCCAATAAAGGGTATATAACAAAGTATTGAGATGAACTTTTGTTATTGACCAAATACTTACTTATAAAATGAATACTTATTACAGGTATATCTAATCTTTGTAAGTGGGAGAACTTGCACCATTAGTGGCTGACTAAATACTTTTTTGCCCCACTGTATATATTAATGTATATACAGTACAGTGGGTACGGAACGTATTCAGACCCCTTTAAATTTTTCCCTCTTTGTTTCATTGCAGCTATTTTCTAAAATCAAAAGGTAATTTTATTTCTCATTAATGTACACTCAGCACCCATTCTTGACAGAAAAAACAGAAATGTAGACATTTTTGCAAATTCATTAAAAAAGAAAAATTAAACATCACATGGTCATTCAAGTATTCAGACCCTTTGCTGTGACACTCTTATTTAACTCACATGCTTTCCATTTCTTCTATCCTCCTTGAGACGGTTCTGCTCCTTCTTTGGAGTCCAGATGCATTTAATTAAACTGATTGGAGTTAATGAGGAAGAAGGCAACACACCTGTCTACATCAGACCTTACAGCTCACAGTGCATGTCATAGCATGCAGAATTAGAGATGCAACCGATCGGTATCGGCCCGATAATGGCCCTATTGGTTTTGATCGGAAAATGAAAGTTCAGAACAGCCGATCAGATGACGTTTACAACAACAAACCGCCGCCCGTGCGTGTGTGTGCGTGTGTTCCCACACCTCAGACCCAGGTATCCCGAGGGGGCGTGGCCGGTATGGGAGTTTTAAAATGTTCGAAAAGGACAACAAAAGTTTGCAAGGTGTGTCCAAGGGAGATACCCCAAAAAAAGAATGTTAAGAAAGAATTTCAACACAACGAAGCAGATAAGACATTTGAAAGTTTCCCACAGGAAGGAGTATAATGAGAAGTCAAAGTTTGCTGCTGCTAAGGCAGAGAAAGAACAGGAGCAACGCCGCTAACTCAGCTGAACGTAACAGAGACCTTTAAACGAGAGCAAGAAAAATTAAGAACTACATCGTAAGGTAATGGATTCATAAGCCTTGATCATCAGCCGCTTTCTGTTTTAGAAGACATCGGGTTTAAACGCTTGGATCCGCGGTGCACGCTGCCGAGTCGTAAATATTTCACTGATGAATGCCTAGTTTTACCAAACTATATACAGTCCAAAGCCTTATCAGTCAGCTTCACCAGTGACATGTGGAGCTCTAGTGTGAAGAGTTGTGCTTCACTCAAGAGTTTCCTCACAAGCGGCGAATGCTACCGCTAAAGCTTTCACAAAGCTTAATTCATAATTAATTTTTATATTAAGATTTAATTCCTCTTTCCACAGGAAAACTAAGGTTTATAGTTTACAACGTTTATCAACTTTTAGAGAGTGACATGTCTGCTGTTGTCTGTGTTGGTGCACATGTTGTACATAATTATTACCACAGGAAGCTTAAGCTGGTAAACTACACTTACTCTTTGTAAGCCGAGTCTAAATGCGCTTTTCCACTAGAATCTACCGGTACTCGCGACTCGCCACCGGTTTTGCGCTTCTCCACTAGGTGGAGGCGGGTGGAGGCGTGCCGAGTTGATACTTTTTCTGTATCTATTCTGCCGACGTTCTAAGCCGCTGAGTCGGCTGTATCTGACATCATCACACTACAGGCCACCGATTGGTCGGGGGCGGGACCGTCAGACGTTTGAGTTAGGAGGAGGAAATCAGAGAAAGAGCGACTCGCGTCTTCTTTATTTTATCCGACAGGCAACGGCAGCACAAAAGTCTGTTTCATGATCTAACTCTGAGGTGCAGATGTTCATAAACCTGGTGCTGAGGAGAGAATTAAAAAAGGGATCTAGACGGGCGATAAGGAACGACCAGAACTACCAGGAGCTCTGTCTCTTCATAGCTGCTCACGGCTCCAGCTGACTTTTCAGTAGCACAGAGACAAACTAAAAAAAAAATAAGCGTTGCTGCTTGAAGCTTCTTTCACTCTCATTTTTTTAACTTGATATTGAACACAAGCCACAGACCCAGCAGCACATCTATCATCTCCTCCAGGTTCTACATCTTTAGTGTTGTTGTCTTCTTCGTTTAGATACACAATCAAACTACGTCACAGCAGCTTCACTCCAACCTCCTACTTCTCATCTGGGTGTTGAAAAAGAAACAAGGGCGAGTCGAGTTGGGCTGAGTAGGTAATAGTATAAAAGCGCCATAAGTCGTCTCTAAGAGTCTCTAAAAGGGTGAAATATTGCCTCAGCCTGAAATAAGACAATTCATGATACTTTCTCATCTCCTAATTTTTATACCTAAAAATACAATGTCATGAGATAACACTATTGATGAATGTATGGATTTTACACCGTGATCGGCAAAATTGGGATCGGCAGCTATTGATTTTGGAGATCGGTTATCGGCCCTCAAAATACTGATCGGTGCATCTCTATGCAGAATCATGAGGTCAAAAGAACTGCCCATGAGTTCAGAGACAACATCGTGGCACGGCACAGATCTGGCTGCAGATCACGTCTGCAGGAATCCAGGTTCATAAGAGCACAGGGGCTTCCGCAATCCTTAATTGGAAGAAGCGTGGGACGACCGGAACTCTTCCTAGACCTGGCCATCTAGACCAGTGGTTCTCAAATGGGGGTACGCGTACCCCTGGGGGTACGTGAAGGCACTACAGGGGGTACGTGAGATTTTAAAATATACATATATTTAAAAAGTAGAATCCATGCAAAAATCCTTTAAAAATAAATATTTCATAAATAATTGAGGAAAATATAAGTCTAAATTCATAAAATGAATTTTATCTTCAGGAGTAGGCTATTCAACTTATTATCCTAAAACCGCAGAGTCTCCCCCACACCAGGATGGTTCCACCTAACCTGTCAATCACCTGGCTTCACCTGTCAATCACTTGGACCAACGATGGAGTCGTGGTTGAAGCGTAGCAGCAATATTTTTACGTTTAATAAATCACTGATGGCACAGTGCTCTGTTTTAGGTCTTTTTTTTTTTTTTACAACCAAAAGTGCTTTGCGCTGGTTAGGGGGTACTTGGCTGAAAAAATATTTCACAGGGGGTACATCACTGAAAAAAGGTTGAGGACCACTGATCTAGACAAACTGAGCAATGGCGTGAGAAGAGGCTTGGTGAGAGAGGTAACTGTGGCTGAGTTCCAGAGATGCAGTAGGGAGATGTCACTGCAGCCCTCCACAAGTCGGGGCTTTATGGCAGAGTGGCCCACAGAGTTGGCCAAAAAACACATTAATGACTCCCAGACTATGAGAAATAATATTCTCTGGTCCGATGAGACAAAGAGTGAACGTTTTGGCCGTTAATTCTAAGCGGTATGTGTAGATAAAAGCAGGCACTGCTCATCACCTGTCCAATACAATCCCAACAGTGAAACATGGCAGTGGCAGCATCATGCTATCGGGGTGTTTTTCAGCTGCAGAGACAGGACGACTGTTTGCAATTGAAGGAAAGATGAATGCGGCCAAGTATGACCTAAACCCAATTGAACATATCTGGAGAGATTTGAAAATGACTGTCCACCAACATTCAAACCTGATAGAACTGCAGAGGATCTCCAAATCCAGGTGGGAAAAACTTAATTCTGCATCATTCCCAAAAAGATTCATGGCTCATAAGGGTGCTTCCACTCAATACTGAGCAAGTGGTCTGAATAGTTAAGACCATGTGATATTTCAGTTTCTTTTTTAATAAATTAGCAAAGATTTGTTTTTTTCTGTCAAGATGGATGCAACTTTTTTGGATTTTAGCAAATGGCTGCTATGAAACAAAGAGGGAAAATTTTCAAGGGGTCTGAATACTTTCCATACCCACTGTATACAGGGGTAGGGGGTTTAGTTGGTATAGCATCGGCCGATGAACCTGAAGGTAAGTGGTTTGAGTCGTAGTTCAAGTCCAAGACACTGAATCTCCAGTTGCTCCCGGTTGTCAGGCCAGCGCCGTTGTGTGGCAGCTCCGCTAACAACCGGTGTGTGAATGGGTGTGTATATGTATGCGCACACACACACACACACACACACACACACACACACACACACACACACACACACACACACACACACACACACACACACACACACACACACACACACACACACACACACACACACACACACACACACACACACACACACACACACACACACACACACACACACACACACACACACACACACACACACACACTTTTCGCGACCAATAGGCGCATATAAACGTCTTATTTTTTTCCAAAATGTGCTGCACGCCCAATGACAAAGTGCGGCCAGTGTGTTATTGTAAGGCGGACGTAATTGAGGCCACCATGAGAACGTTAAAGGGAGAAGTATGGGCACGTGATTTGCAGACGTAGTTATTAAGGCAAATGAAAAGGGCTGGATGGATGAAGATATGAAAGAGTGGCTGAGGCAGGTCTATGTACGGCGACCTGGTGGTTTTTTCCACGCATCACCATCGCTGTTGATCTGTGACTCTATGGTGCCCATCTCACAGCTGATGTGAAACAAATGAACGCTGCGCTTGCTGTTATTCCGGGAGGTGTCAGGACTCGGCTGTTGGGCTTCATCCGCAGCCCGATCGCGCTGAGACCAGGAGAAAAGCTAGAGAGTATGGCTACTGTTATTTAAAATGAATAAACAGTAACCATACTCTCTAACGTTGCCAGGACGAACTCGCGACGAGCTGTTGGCAGTCCCTCTATTTAGTGTTCAGAGCGCCGGAGTGCGCGCGACTCTCCTGGACTCAGCCCGTCCGGTTTCATCCGCAGCCCGATCACACTGAGATCGGCGACGGGCACGAGATTGTCTTAGCGCGATCGGGCTGCGGATGAAGCCCGGCGGGCTGAGTCCTGACAGGAGGTCTGACAAAGGAACTCCAACCGCTGGACGTCAATGTGAACCGGCTGTTCAAAGTGAGGCTGCGAGCAGCGTGGGAGCGATGGATGACTGAGGGGGAACACAGTTTCACAAAGAGTGGAAGGAAGGCAGCGCCGGGCAAGTTACGCCACCGTTTGCGGACGGATTGTACATGAGTGGGCTAACGTGTCTGCTGGGACTGTTGTTCAAGCTTTCGCAAAAGCCGGCATCATTTCCGAGGGGCCGCACGGCACAGAAAGTGACTGACAGTGAAGAAAGTGGAACTGGCATAGTTGATTTAGCACAGCTGTTTAATGCAGAAACGGAGGATGAGGATTTCGATGGGTTTGATTAATGCAATAACGATTGTAATAAAGACTTGAATAAGACACAATCAAACTCAGTTTTGCTCCCGCTCTATTTTTAAATACGCACACTTGTATGTGTGTTTAAGGCAGCGCGCCATTTGTGTGTGTAGATGGTGCCTTTTCGTTCGGTGCTCCATGTGTGTGTTTTATATACAGAAATGACACAAAAGTGAGTCTGCGCCTTTCCACACGGCGTGCCGTATGGTCGCGAAAATACGGTAAGTGTAAGCCATTTACCATTTAGTATATGCACATACGTATAAAGTATATGCTACATACATACACAAAGTATATACATACAACTTCCTCTACTTACCAGAACAGCCAAGTCTGCTTGTGATGCACCTCCAATCATGTTTGGCACAAAGCTTTTGTGGCCTGGAGCATCTAGGATAGTAAAGTGCTTTTTGTCTGTCTCAAAGTATGCTCGGCCCACCTCCACAGTCTTTCCTTTGTCCCTTTCCTCTTGATTAGTGTCCAAAGCCCAAGACAAATACCTAAGAACAAAGAACACGAGTTATCTTTGACTTGATTACTGAAAAACCTTTAAGCCTATTGTACACCATGGTTAAATAACATTGATATGGATGAACGCACAACGATGTGGTTTCTTATCACATTAAGTGAATGAGTTAGTTCATGAGTGAGTGAGCAAATCAACCAGCACTTATTCTGCATTTAACATTTTCCAGGACCTAGACAAGGACAGCAACTGGCCCACATACCAGGTTTCTCGATTCTTTTCCTTTGCTTCCCTCTCGTATTTTTCTAAGGTCCTTTTGTCTACCATGCCTGTAAGATACCTGTTAGAGAGCAACATGACATCAAAATTATGATTTCAGTAACATTTTATCTCAATGATAAACACCCAATACTTACATAATTTGTCCCCCAATGGTGGACTTTCCAGCATCTGGGGAAATGCACAATGAATCAGATTAGATGAGATTTACCTTTGTCATTGTTAAGGCGGCAACTAACGACTAGTCAGATAGTTGATCAGTCATCGACTATTGAAATGATTAGTCGACTAATCAGACTAGGAATCTCACAATTAAATGGCTCATTTAGCTCTCAAATCAATTTTGCATGAGGTTGTTTAAATAATGTGCTAATTCAAAATAAAAAAATAAAGATGGAGACTTCATTCAAAAATACATCTTTTAATGAACTTTGCTGCCAGTCGCTGCCATATTGTTTAGTTGGTGCTGTACTAATTACGCATGCAATTCTCTGCAGCGGTAGGAAGGAAGAAGATGCCTCACTAGGGGTGTAACGGTACATGTATTTGTATTTAACCGTTCGGTATAGCGTGTTTGGTTCGGAACGGAGGCGTACCGAACAAGTTTCCACACGGACATATTAAGTAGAGGGCCGCACGTTGTGGAGCAGAGCGCTGCTGCAGTTGCGCTCACATCGAGAAACAACAAGCAACAGTTGTAGCCGACGTCATGGCTAATGCCGCTAGTATTGGCAATAACCCGTGCTTATTAATCACAAAACACAGGTTAAACATCATGACCAAATCCGCTCCGACCCGGTGCGTCAGTATCAGCGCAGACAGACGGCAGCTTCGCCTGAATTATGGTTCCGCGTTAAATCGACGGCGTAGGGTCGCGGTGCGGTGTGCGTCGCCGCGAACCCTACGCCGTCGGCTCTGCGTTGGTGTGACGCGGAACCATAAATCAGCCACCCGGAGCAAGTGCTTGCTGGGTTGATGTTGATCCAGGACCAAACTTGTTAAGGAGCATCAAACTCACTCTTATCTACGCGGAAATAACGCTAAAACATAAAGAAGGCGTCCCAAAGTGTGACCTATGACGAAATAGGAAAATTAAGATGTGTACGCTATATGTGTAGGCTGTTCCCACTGTTCCCTTCAGTTCTGCAGCGCAGCTTGAAACCCCGCCCACCCCCGCCCCGCTGCAGGCACTGACGTTTTATGTGTGAATGCACCAAACGGCGAGATGCTGGCGTCGGGACGCCTGTGACGCTTTCAGTGTGAACGCAGGGTTATAAATGTTATTTAATCTGAGCAACAACTTTAAACTGTTCAGTGTTGCATTTGTTAAATTTTGCACATTTGATGTAGAAAAGATTTGTTTTTAAGATTTAAGATTTTGTTGTTTATAAATCTGAGCCTTATAAATGTTATTTAATCTGAGCAACAACTTTAAACTGTTCAGTGTTGCAACTGTTCAATTTTGCACATCAGGGAGATATATTTTTTGTCTGAGCCAATGTTATTTTGTGTGTGTGTAATAAACAACTAGCACGTTTATATTTTGCATTTTGTTTTCTTACTGTACCGAAAATGAACCGAACCGTGACCTCCAAACCGAGGTACGTACCGAACCGAGATTTTTGTGTACCGTTACACCCCTATGCCTCACCCTTTACTTTTTTTTTGCCAACAGTAAATAATTAAATTTGCTGGCGACTATTTTTATTACCACTTTGTCGACGTTAACTAATCATTGCACGTGTAAAATACAAGGCAACAAAACGCAGTTAAGATATAGGCTATGTTCAATAAATAGATGATTGTTGGTGCACTGCTTTGCTGTTCAGACTTCAGTACATGCTAGATTATAATCTGGAGACTTGAAGTCACTGTGGTGTTCACACTAGATTACAGAGTAGCGATTGAAATTCAGCCAACTGCTCTTCAATCACATTTTGTCAGCGAAACACGTGAGAAATGAGGCATAACAATGCAAAAGAAACAAAAAGACAAACAAGTTATTTCTTTTAAATACGTTGGGAAGAAATTAACAGTGTTTGTACTATGATTTGTTCAGAGCAGGGAAGACGAAAGTCAGGACAAAGAAAATGTATTAATTATTCTACAGATGGAAGACAAATTTCCAACTAATGGGGACAAGATCTAGTACCTAATTGGTAACTGAAGGACGCAGCCCTTTTCATCAGCATCAGTGGTCCGAATGTACAGTTTAAATGTGATTTAAGTTATTCTTCTGCTGCTCAATGGTTTTAGCAATTTATTTGGTTCAATGCGGTCTTAAAAAAAATAAAAATATCCAAGTAATGTCCAGATGCATTGTATATGTGCAGCTGGTGAAAGACTGCTGTCAAAATGGTGCAGACTAATGTCTAAAAACTAGTGCCTACATTTTACCGATATTGGTGCAGAAAACTAGCTTTGACCCTGGATAACAGGACCAGCAGAAAACATTCAAAAGCACCTAAACTGTAGAATCAGGCCATCAACCAGTTTTTGGTAAGTAGAGGTGCCGAGTACTGCACATCGATCCAAATTAATCTTTAAAATTGGGTAAGTTCATGTCCGTTCATTTTTTTTTCATTGGCATTTGAACTAAGTGACCCTTAGTATGATTACCCCTTATTATCAAATTTAGTTTTTGTCATTCATTTAGTGTTTCAAGACCAACAACACATTTTAAGACCAGCAATGCTACCAAGCTTGCAGGTGAATATTGGCTTCGGTGTAACATATTTCTTAAAGATTCCTCTAGAAAACACCAACAGAACTGACACTGACCTACATGTCCTATGAACACAACATTAATGTGTTCTTTCTTAGGGGCATCTGGTTGTACAGATGGAACTTTTGGCACTAGCATTTCTTCATCCTCCTCCGTCATCTCTTGACCCGTCTCTTCCGTGGTAGTGGACTCCCCCGGCCCGGGGTCCTGGCCTCCCGGCTCCTCCTCACTTGGTTCTGTACCCTTTTGATCCCACGGCTCTTCTGTTGCCATCTCCATGTCACCATTCTCAACGGGAACTGCACATTCAGAAACAATGCACATTAGTCTCTTTCTCATACTCACTTTTAAATCACCAAAACAATACTTGATTTTGATGTTTTCTCTCACAAAAAATGCAATTTTATCAAATACTTGCCCTGAACTATCAATTTAAAGTGTCAACAACAACAAAAACCTTCCTGATGTGTCCACAACAAGCTTACAATGCTCCTGCCACACTTTGGGTGCGTCCCAATACTCCCCCTCGCCCTCCTTTTCTTCCCTAACCCTAACTTTTGCGCGTTCCCGTGAAGGTAGTGGTGTCCCAATTCCTCTTTTCACCTAGGGGGAGGGGGCATAACGAGGGCTAGGGGCTGAGAATAGCCCCTTCAAATCGAGGGATTTCAGATGCTGACTTGGCGAGCGAGGGGGTATGAAAAAAAGAGGCTCTGCGTCGATTTGACTCGCCGACCGAAGGCAAACAGGCAGACTGGTCTCAGAGAAATAATCCTGTGACTCGTCAGATTTGTTTTGGATGTTTCTGATATAATAGTCTTCAGAAACCACAAAGTAATCCAGCTGTTATCTGGGTAATTTACACACTTTCAGATAAAGTTGCGGAAGATCACGCCAGAATAAAGGGATTTATGGTTCCGCGTTACACCAACGCAGATCCTACGGCGGAGGTTACGCAACCTACGCCGTAGGCTCTGCGTCGATTTAACGCGGACCCAAGCTCCGGACCCGGCAGACAGAAATCTCTAAATTTCGGAGCAAATTTCTTAACAGGCGTAGCTACAACTGTTAGATTTCATCTATTAAACCAACATATTCCTAAATGATTTATTTCAGCCGGCGTGATTCTCAACAGAGCTGCGTCCCGGGAGAGAGTGTCTCTCCCGGGGCTGACGGAGCAGCTTGAGCCGGCGGACACGTCTGTTCTCGGGCTGTGAGCTGAGGCTGCTCCCCGGGGGCGGCGGCTCTTCTCATCTCCGAAAACATCGGGTCAAATTTCTTAACAGGCGTTATTTGGATAAACTGAGCCCCGGTTGGGGATCTTAAGGTTACCATTATACCTGAAAAAATATTAAAACTTAATAAAGTGCCATATTAACAGCGCTACAGCTGAAATTAAAACAGCTTTGGGCTCTCAGCTTCCTGTTCAGGTAAGGGATGAAAACGAGGGGTAGGGGGAGAATTGGGACAGGCACCTGGGCCAAGTGCCCTAGATCTCAAGTGCCCTAAAATCTCCCCCTTCTTTTTTAGGGCTTAGGGAAGAAAAGAAGTGCGAGTGGAGAAAAGAAGGGCGAGTGAAGGAGAATTGGGATTGGGCCTTTTTTTTACTATGTTGACATTTCCACATTTCTTTAGTCATTCTAGCAAATTTGTAGATTAGGTAGAATAACAGCAAAACTAAAATAACCTAATACTGACCACAATGTTGGCAGAGCAACTATTTAATGTTGGACTTGCTGGCAAGTTGATGTAATGTTTTCAATTGGAAATATTTCACCATCAGTTCTGACAACCGTGCATAAATGTACTTTCACTTATATACACACACACACACACACACACACACACAAAAAAGCCACGACTTCCAATTTTTTTTTTTTTTTTTTTAATAAAAACAAAAAACTGTTCTTTATCACCACACACCTCAAACTGGATTCATGGTCAACCTCTTGACATTTTGAGAAACTCACCTCCCGCTAAATTTAGACCAATGAGTGTTTAAAGTGATAACGTAAATATCCTGGTAAATGTGAAATGGCAAGAATGACACAAATATGAGCAGAGCATTCAGTTGTGTTGCAGTTAAACACTAAACCAGTGTTTCTCAATCCTGGTCCTCGTGGGCCCCTGTCCTGCATGTTTAAGATGTTTCCTGCTTCAACACACCGTGACACCAGTACCTGTGTCATCAACATTGCTGTGCAGACCTTGGTGACAAGCTAATGAGGACTATTAATTAGAATCAGGTGTGTTGGTGCAGGGAAACATCTAAAACATTCAGGACAGGGGTCTATGAGGACCAGGATTGAGAAACACTGAGAACACAGAGCTTCAAAGAACAATCAGCTGGGTGGACATGTTCAGATTTATGGCTGTATTTGTGGATAAAGAAAATATATATAAAAAAAAAGGTAAATATAAAGTTGATTTATTTAAAAAAGAAAAAGAGCTATGACTTGCACACAACCAGTGTTGAAATGACTGAAGCTACTAATGCATTAAAATTGTTTGCACTTCAAACATTGGTCTCCCTGAGATCTCCAGGTAACATCCATGCAACACCACATCAGTCCCTCTAGTTTTGGGGATTTTGCAATTGGATATTAACGCAAAACAAGTTAGTTGTAAACAAGCATTGTTGCCGTGTAAAACAGTATTCCTCTCTTCTTTGTGAGAGCAGGAGGAAAGCACCTTGAGGTACTGACTTGTTTCACTTAAACTTCTCAGAAATATACAGTACAGACCAAAAGTTTGGACACACTTCCCCATTTGTTTGAATGAAAAAGTGCCCTCTGTTAATGTAAACATTTCAAAGCTGTTCAGGTCATGGGTTACGTCAGCACAGGCTGACAGTTTTTTAAAGAAAAGAAATTGTGCTTCTAATCTGTCATATTTTTCTTTCTATATGTAGATTTAGATGGGTTTTAATTAAAAAAAAGTATTGTAAATTTTATAGAATACGTCCACAACATCGGGGATGTTGATTGAGAAAACTCACAAAACGAATCATGAAATCCTGGAGGGATTGATAAACACACGATCCTTGACACAGCTCGACTAGACTAACACCCACAATTATTTCTACTAATTGTTAGGTTTAAGGAAAAAACATTTAACATTTAAATCTAACCCCTCATATTTTATTTGGGGATAATGTTTTTGGAAAATTTAAAACCTGTCTACTGAAGGTTTTTTTTTTTTTTTTCAACATCTTAAAAACCTGTAAAAATTAACTTAAAAATATCCGGTAGGACCGTCAGCTTCTAAAGTGGGGTAGTTTGGGTTGGAAGAGGCTCCAAGGTTTTCTTTGGGGTGAACCATCATCATTGGGATGGGGGGGGGGGGGGGGGGGGCATATATTAAGATATAGAACACAGTAAGCATCACTTTTTTTTTTTATGAATTCAACACAAATATATTGACTCGTCAAACATTTACACCCCCATTTCACGCATCTGTTTTATTTGTTATTTTAGTTAGGTAAAAGTGCTTAAACCCACACTGATTTGTTCCTGTTCCTCTGCTGCTTAATGGCCAACAGTCGTTTCATGGTGTGTTACATCATAACCTTTTATGGATTTTTATTCATAATATTCTTAGCCTACTTTCACCTCTGCTGTTCTTTCTCAATTTGATTTTCAATTGGGCTCCGAGCCTTTTCTTCACAGCCATCTTGTTGCACTTTCATTCCTGATAAATTAACCACATTTTCTAACATTCTGCCATATCAATATTATATGCCCAATTTTATCAGATGTCACAATTTACCTTGTAAAGTCAACAATGTTAGACACATCTGTAATTCAGGGAGTTGTTGATTCAGGAAAGGCGGAGAAGCAGTGTAAGCGTGTTTGCAAACTGTGTATGGCCAAGAATAAGGGCCAAAATTAAGACTGTTGCACAAGCGGAGGTGTCACAACTTCGTTACAGGAGGCTATATCCAATCACAATTGATTTGATTACTGATAGGCCTGCACCAGTAACTGAGCGACTGGCGCTGGCAACTGAGAAGACGGTTGCTCACGTTACTTGGCCAGTAATTTTGGTGTCGAACCCAGTAACTCATGGGATTGCATACCGTCTCTGACGGGTTAGCATTGGAGAGGTTATCCCTCCTAGGCTGGTCCCTCCCTGCAGTCCACGACTGTCTTCAAGTTTGGACTAGCTGTGTGTTTATAGTGAGAAGCTGGCAGCTTTTGTGCCAAACACACACGACAATAAACAAGAAAAAAAAGTGTGTTCTTTAACTTTAGTGTTTCTTGCACTTAAAAACTTTTGGCAGCGTAGTTGATGAATGTCCTCAATATTGAATTATATTCTTCTCAATGGTACTCTATATCAGGGGTTCTTAACCTTTCTGACCTTGGGGCCCAATTTTTTCAGTACAGAGTGGCCCGGGGCCCATTAAATATTAACACTGTATAGCAGGGGTATTCAACTAAAACTTTAAGAGGTCCATTTAGAGAAAATTTACTCAAGCGAAGGTCCAAAACATCATATATATATTAGGAATGGGCGATATTTTACCGTTCACGATATACAGTCAAAAAAATTCCCCACAGTAAGAATTTGTCATCTCACGGTAAAAACGATAAACTCCCCTTGATGACGTTTTTGTGTAAAGCTGATTTATGGTTCTGCGTTAAATCCACGCACAACGTACGTGAAGGAAGGAAGGAAATGAGAGAGAGAGAGAGAGAGAGAGAGAGAGAGAGAAAAAGAAAGACAGACAGACAGACAGACAGAAAGATAGATAGATAGATCTGAGAGCGAGGAGTCATTACAGTTTTGCAGTACAGGTGTTTAATTGGTTTAATTTAATTAATTTAATTTTTTTTAAATCATTTAATTGGTTTTTATCAATTCAATTAATTGGTGTAGTTTAGTAGCATTTAGTATTCTTTTAGAGCAGTGATTTGGGGGCTCCAAAGACTGAATGTGGTGATAGATTTATAGTTACAAAGGTGGAGTTGAATTGGTATTTTTTTTTTTTTAAATCATAATTTTTACCGTTATCGGGATAAATGCCAGAAATTATCGTGATACATTTTTTAGTCCATACCGCCCATCTCTAATGTATGTATGTATATATATATATATATATGTATATGCGTGTGTGTATATATTCAAGTAGCCTCACAGTTGTATCAACATCTGCATCTGCCAGATATAAATATATGATATTAAAAAAAAGTACATATTTGCCACTTAACATGTGTAACTTGAATTACACATATTTTTTTCTCTTAAAAATAAAATACATTTTATTTTCAAATGCTATCTTATTTTATTTCTCTACCAGCAGTTTGAATTTCCCCTTGTCTTTGTTAATTGTCTCAACACATTTTTATAATAAATGAATATAAACATTGGTGAGCCTGGAACGATATCTAGTTTTAATTATGTTCATTGTAGAGAAAGCTGCCTCACAGCTGTATCTGGACCCAAACATGGGCAGAGTGTTTTAAAATGGTCAGCTTATTTTCTGTGACTTCAGTTCAGACTTGAGTGAATATGTTTGATGAAAAACTTTGTTTTGTTTCAGTGGCGTTTCACTTTCGCACTTTGAACGCCACGGTCCCTGAACGTATGAGACACTGGTTTTGTCCCAGTGGGAAGACTGAACCAGGATGAATCTGTCCATTCCGGGTTGAACTTCCCTTTCCACCTGTTACGCTTCTAATCTCTGTATATAGAGTCAAGCTAATTACCGTATTTTGACGACCATACAGCGCGCCATGTGGAAAGGCGCACCCTCAGTTTTGTGTGTTTCATTTCTGTATTTAAAAACACACACATGGCGCGCCGACCGGAAAGGCGCCGTCTACACACACGCACAAGCATACAAGTGTGCATATTTAAAATAGAGCGGGAACAAAACACTTAGTTTGATTGTACTTTATTTAATATATTACATTAATCAGTTGTTAGACCTCAGTGCGTCAGGTTTCCTCCGAGCCTGATCAGCTGAGACAGGGAGAACTGATCAGCTGCGACGGGCAGGAGCCCGCAGCTCTGGCTGCGGAGCAGTCACTTTCTGATGCTTTTTCGAAAGCCCGACCAACAATCCAGTCCAGCAGACACGTCAGCCCTGCATCTACATGTACAATCCTTCAGCAGTAACGACGGAGCCGCCGCCCGGGCGGCACCGACCTCCCCGGCCGCGGGGACGCGTCAGGATAAATGATCACGCCGCGCTCGCTCGCTCTGGGCGCAGACCCAAGTAATCGATCCCTGATCCTAGCGGATCTAAACGTACTCTGTGCAAAATGAAGGATTTTCTCTGTAAATACACGCCATTTCTCTTACTATTACACGTACAGCTAGCTGAGAGTCGTCTTCTCCTCATTTGGCCGGGAGTTGCTATGCAGTCCCGCGGCCCACACGTACAAAACTGAATTATTTTTGCGGCCCACTAGGTGGCGCTCGCGGCCCAAGTGTGGGCCGCGGCCCTATGGTTAAGAATCACTGCTCTATATTTTATTCAAAGTCAAGAACCCCTAACTGGAAATATTTATCAGGAAAGTGAACCCCGTCTTCCCCTTTGTAAAACCCTGAAAAGTTGTTTAAGGCTCACTGAAGAAAACTGATCATTTCTAGAGGACCGATACCTAAACTTGAAGTGAACCACAGCAGTGAAATTGACGTTCAAATGGTCACATGGTCACTTTGAATGCTGATTTATGCAATGTATAGGTCAGTATTTATAAAACAATAATGGTCCTGCTCAGGAGCCAGTTTCCCTGGTCAAGAACAGCTCTTAAAGCTGGGATATACTTGCTGCTGGTGCCTGCGTTCACGTCCATTTGAGTGCACCACCAACCGGCGGTGACTGATAGGGGGCAGTAAGCAGAGCAACAGTTGGAAAAGTGATTAAACATTTAGTAGTAGAGTTAGTAGCAGTAGCAGATTAGAACAACAAACAAGTTAACATGACAATATTGGATGATGTAGGAGATTATAACTTGCTTTGGTTGTGATCAGGGGCGGAGCAGGGGTCCCAGCCTAGGGGGGCGAAGCATTCTAGATGGGCCCTTGTGGCCTAAACATCCCCGTTAAAACATAATCGCTAAAAAAATGCAACAGATCAGCACCTCTGACACACAACCACAGCAGCATGCGACACAGTCAGAACCATTCACATGAGGTTTCAGCACCATGGATTTTGTCATTATGTCAAACCTAATGCAGACTTTAAGATATACTGTAAGTATCAAACTGGAAATAAAAATCAAATGACATCCAGTGATGTCTACGGAGGCTCATTTCTGCCAGTAAAAGTAAAAAAGATGAAATCTTAGCCTTAAAAATAAAAATATCCCCACGGTAAGTCATAATTATGACATAAAAAGTCATAATTTCAACTTATCTCATAATTATGACTTTCTATCTCATAATTTCGACTTTCCATCTCATAATTTCGACTTTTTATCTCATAATTATGACTTATCGTGGGGATATTTTTATTTTTAAGGCTAAGTTTTCATCTTAGCCATAGATGTCGGATTCGCCGAGTAGCACAATTCAGACACACGTGTTCAACCTACAGGACAACAGTTTACAATGTGCAACGACATGTATTTAACACAATGACCGAGCGACACAGCGGTCAAAAGGCAACAAACAATATAGGAAAGGCCATATATTCAGCGTCATGACAATGTTATCAGAAATCATTAATATTGTGACAGCTTACCAATGATGGTTTTATCCAGCGGTGGGCAGAGAACCACAACAAAACATATTTCCATCTGGGGGGGGTGTACACATTTAACGATCAGCCGGTTCTTCATCGCCGCAAACCTATCAATCACTTTGCTCTCATCAATGGTGATGTCCCTCTGGATTGAGAGCAAGGTGAGGTTTGAGGCCTCATTCATGCAGCCCGGAGATAGTTTTTAATCATTTCAGCTGCTGAAACTCAGCATGACTTTCCTGCTTCAAGGCTCCACTTCTGATGCGACAACTGGCTAAAGGCTGATTTATGGTTCCGCGTTACACCAACGCAGAGCCTATGGTGTAGGCCAGTGTTTCTCAATCCTGGTCCTCGAGTACCACTGCCCTGCATGTTTTAGATGTTACCCTGCTTCAGCACACCGTGATACAAGTACCTGTGTCATCAACAGAACTGTGCAGACCTTGGTGACAAGCTAATTAGGACCTTTGATTAGAATCAGGTGTGTTGGTGCAGGGAAACATCTAAAACATGCAGGGCAGTGGTACTCGAGGACCAGGATTGAGAAACACTGGTGTAGGCTACGCGGCGACGCGCACCCTACGGCGTAGGCTCTGCGTTGGTGTAATGCCGAACCATAAATCAGGGTTAAAAGTAAACAGACAACATGTGCGCATGTACCCGTGCATGACAGGCAGACACACAAGGGGAAAAGGGACTATTTCTTTCATTTTTTAAACAACTTTATCCTTATGAACGCAATTGTTATATAGTCCAACTTCCTTCTTTTATTCAGAACACTTTTTTTTTTTTTCCTCTTCGGCGTGGGCCCCCACGGAGCAGTGGCAGGGCTCCAGACTAACTTTTTTCACTAGGAGCACAGTAGCCCCTAACTGAAAATTTTTAGGGGCACAATCAGAAATTTTAGGAGCGCACATCGTTTATCGACACGCTAACCAAATGTTTACATTTCTACTACATTTCAGTGTATTAGTAATACGTATTTCATAATAGATTAATGAATTACCACAATGTGCTGTTTCAAATGCAGTGTTACATTTTATTGTGCATTTTTAAAGATGCCGCAACATAAAGTAAACTGACAGCACCATTGCTGTCATATATATAAAAAAAACATACATTCACATGATAAAAAAGTGCTTGGTAACAAAGTGCTTAGTAACCTTTCAGCCATGAATGTAACTGTTAAACACAGTACTTAACAAATGTACAAATATTGGGGGTACTGGCCAATAACATTTCCCTACTTGTGTCTTTACTAAAACCCTGAACTTACACCAGTCGACCAAATTCACTGCCTTCACTCAAATAACTAAGGATCTTACCAAGAAATATTCTTATGTCTAACCTAAAAATGCCATTACACCTGACAACACACATCACTTAAAAGGTTAGGTGTTTTTCCCACGTGTTAAAATTTAACTTTCATTTGTGTCAAGCAAATTTTAAGCAGTGTTCAAAATAAAATTATGAGACCTGCTGTATTGGAGCACATTTTCTTTTAGTTAAAACTGTAGCGGGGACAGATGTTTAGAGAAACCTATGTATGTACCGGGTGAAGGCTGATTTATGGTTCCGCGTTACAACAACGCAGAGCTCTGCGTCGATTTAAGGCGGAACCATAAATCAGGCTTTAGAGGGGGGACATATCGGAGAACAACCAGAAGAATATAGAGTGGATTAAAAATAAAAGTTAAGCACTGAGCTACATGTGTCTCCCGTCTGGGCCATTGCAGACTCATGTCCTGAGCATGATGTTACTAAAACCAAACATACCCGCCGCCTCTTGCTTCTAACTTTATGTGCGCGCCGCGGCGGCAGCGAGTTGTGTCGCATTAAATGTCGTCCGGGCGTAATACCTGCTTTGAGCTGGTGAAATTAAACGAAAAAAATAAATAAATAAATAGATCCCCCAACTCATTCCCTTTCACACTCATTGGCCTGCAAAATATGGGGGTTCATTGAGGCACTCCTTCCACGTTTAACGTGTAAAAAAAAAAAAAAAAAAAAAAACACTGGCGAATTTACTGGTCGCACGTGTGCGAGTGGACATGAAATTCAGTCGCACATACTCAAATTTTGGTCGCAAAATGCGAGCATTTGGTCGCAGTCTGGAGCCCTGAGTGGGCCCGGGGCGGCCGCCCCCCCCGCCTGCTCCGCTAGTGGTTGTGATCTCGGCAAAGGAAACGGCGCCAGCGACCACCGCGTCGTCACTTGTGGCCAGACCGTGACCAGCCGGTGCCAGACCGTGACCAGCCGGTGCCAGACCGTGACCAGCCGGTGCCAGACCGTGACCAGCCGGTGCCAGACCGTGACCAGCCGGTGCCAGACCGTGACCAGCCGGTGCCAGACCGGGGCCAGCCGGTGCCAGACCGGGGCCAGCCGGTGCCAGACCGGGGCCAGACCGGGACCAGCCGGTGCCAGACCGGGACCAGCCGGTGCCAGACCGGGACCAGCCGGTATCACACCAGCTGGTATCAGACCGGGACCAGGGCCACTCTCAGCCAGAGCCAGAACAGCAGGTCGCTACGCGTTCAGTGTCGTTTTGAGAACGTGCACGTCGACGCGTCAAATGAAGGCAGGATATGCATGGCGGCCGTGATGCGTACGCGGTCCGAACTGCAAGTATATCTCAGGCATTACGGCTGTCATAATGACAGGGTGTCTACAGGTTTGACCAAGTTAAATTTAAGATGTTTTAATACCATTTTCAAACAGAATTTAAGACAAATTAAAGCTGCAACAGCGTTGATCGGGCCTTCCTTCCAGGTCCCCCCAAAAAGAGAATATTCAAAATACGATAAATGTACATTAACAAAAAAACTTAACTGGCTGAAAAGTTGGCTTAACATTGTTTGGTAGAACATTGTTAACCAAAATTGAATCATTATCCAGGTTAATCTATCCAGCATACTCTCTTGCAATCCCACCAAGGATTATAAAAGAAATGAATAGAATAAATTGTAATTTCATATGGAAAAATAAACATCACTATTAGGGATGCACCGATCCGATATTTGGCATCTGTATCGGCATCAATATTGAAAAAAAAACCTCTAGATCGGGTATCTGTAACAATGGGCCGATCCATAGGAACAGATCCCTTACGCGAATAACATATGGATTTCATTGTGATTGGATGAACGAAACAGTAATTACAGCACATAATTTGATGAAAAAAGTATACCTGACCAAAAGGTGGTGCTACGGAGTTCATCCAAGATTGTCATATCCACTTGTTCAGAATGGAAGCATGATTAAATGTACAGATTTTGGGTCAAATTGGACAAAGTATTTGCAATTTAGAACAACTTTTATATTCATGGCGAGACACCGAAATTTGACTACCTCTAACGGTGACGCCCTTTGACAAAAAGTTACAGTTTTCACTGTCAGTCATCGTCAATGTCTTACCTATTATGTGACCAGCTTTGAGATCAATACACTCATCTCGCTTGGAGCACAGATGCATACTAGAAGACATGACAATTCCTGTTGCCAACAGGTGGCGCTACAACCGATCCTGAATAATCCACCATAGATGTCTTCAGGCTCCGTCTACAATCGTGCACATACGTTTTCGACCACATCAAATCATGTATTGCTGGGTTACAGCCAATTGATGTTTCATGGCGAGCCTTAAAAATGACCTCAAACTTCGCCGGATCACTACGGCCAAGCCGTCTTGTAAAAACTTAAGCTTCGCAATTTAGCCAGGGCTCCAGACTGCGACCAAATGCTCGCATTTTGCGACCAAAATTTGAGTATGTGCGACTGAATTTCATGTCCACTCGCACACGTGCGACCAGTAAATTTGCCAGTGTTTTTTTTTTTTTTTTTTTTTTTTTTTTTTTTTTTTTTTTTTACACGTTTAACGTGGAAGGAGTGCCTCATTGAACCCCCATATTTGCAGGCCAATGAGTGTGAAAGGGAATGAGTTGGGGGATCTATTTATTTATTTATTTATTATTTTTTTTTTTTTGTTTAATTTCACCAGCTCAAAGCAGGTATTACGCCCGGACCATATTTAATGCGACACAACTCGCTGCCGCCGCGGCGCGCACATAAAGTTAGAAGAAAGAGGCGGCGGGTATGTTTGGTTTTAGTAACATCATGCTCAGGCAATGAGTCTGCAATGGCCCAGACGGGAGACACATGTAGCTCAGTGCTTAACTTTTATTTTTAATCCACTCTATATTCTTCTGGTTGTTCTCCGATATGTCCCCCCTCTAAAGCCTGATTTATGGTTCCGCCTTAAATCGACGCAGAGCTCTGCGTTGTTGTAACGCGGAACCATAAATCAGCCTTCACTCGGTACATACATAGGTTTCTCTAAACATCTGTCCCCGCTACAGTTTTAACTAAAAGAAAGTGTGCTCCAATACAGCAGGTCTCATAATTTTATTTTGAACACTGCTTAAAATTTGCTTGACACAAATGAAAGTTAAATTTTAACACGTGGGGAAAACACCTAACCTTTTAAGTGATGTGTGTTATCAGGTGTAATGGCATTTTTAGGTTAGAAATAAGAATATTTTTTGGTAAGATCCTTAGTTATTTGAGTGAAGGCAGTGAATTTGGTCAACTGGTGTAAGTTCAGGGTTTTAGTAAAGACACAAGTAGGGAAATGTTATTGGCCAGTACCCCCAATATTTGTACATTTGTTAAGTACTGTGTTTAACAGTTAAATTCATGGCTGAAAGGTTACTAAGCACTTTGTTACCAAGCACTTTTTTTATCATGTGAATGTATGTTTTTTTTATATATATAATGACAGCAATGGTGCTGTCAGTTTACTTTATGTTGCGGCATCTTTAAAAATGCACAATAAAATGTAACACTGCATTTGAAACAGCACATCGTGGTAATTCATTAATCTATTATGAAATACGTATTACTAATACACTGAAATGTAGTAGAAATGTAAACATTTGGTTAGCGTGTCGATAAACGATGTGCGCTCCTAAAATTTCTGATTGTGCCCCTAAAAATTTTCAGTTAGGGGCTACTGTGCTCCTAGTGAAAAAAGTTAGTCTGGAGCCCTGTTAGCGTCGGCCATGTGTCTAGATTGTACAAACCAAGTTGTGAGCCAATCCGATAAAATCTTTAGGAGGAGTTCGTTAAAATACGAGGCCTGGAAATGACCAGAATTCATGAAAAATGACACTTTCTGTTCAAAATGCCGGACTTCCTGTGTAACTTAGAGCATGTGTCCAAGAGACTTTTTTGTAGATCTTTGTCTGATACAATAGAAACGTAAAGTTCATTGCTGTAAGTCAAACCATATTGTGGGGCGCGTCAAAAAACATAAAATAGGTTGCGCTATGGAGCCCATTCTTGTTGACCCATGCCTGTCGCCCATAAAATACGTAATTTTTCGCGACTACTGAAGCGTGTGCAAAATTTGGTGAGTTTTCGAGCATGTTAAGGCCTCCAAAAAGGCAATTAATTTCTCGGAAGAATAATAAACACCCCAGATACAATAGGGTCCTCGCACCTTCAGTGCTCGGGCCCTAAAAAGACAGTCATACACTTTGAACCCAACTTGAAGCACTAAGTTGCCTCAAAACTCTCACTCACATAATACAATACTATGACTCTCATGCACACAATACTATCTCACTCACAATACTCTTCTCCGTTAGCAGTGCAATAGACATTATTTTGAGGCTGGCATTGGCGGGCTGTAGCAAAAGCTATGTGTTTTCCCCTCTGCATACGAGACTCCACTGCTATGATCCCCATTGTGCCCAAATTAAAACGTTTACAGCAAACCACACAGTAGCCTCGCTGTCATCTTTGGGCACAGCTTTCAGCCACCACGAGACACTGGAATTTTCGAGCCATTTGTCGCTAAATTTACATTTATGCTATTTACATATTTGCTTGCCTTGTCTTGAGACTACGGCGACTAAGAAATCCAGCGCCGAGGTCAAAGTTGCCTGATCTGGCTGACAGGTTCCAGCCCAAACGCGATATAAAACCCGTTGAAATAATGAAAAACCAGCCCGAATAATACACTCTATGTTAAAACCATAAATAAATGAGTTATATATTTCAAGTCATAAGCAAATGAAGATTCACAACACCAATAAATAGCCAAAAAAGTTTATTGTGTAAGTTTCTACTTTTCTCTGCCATAATGGAAACCTTTTTGTTAATAATTTCTCCTAAACATTTTGTAAAAGCCAGGAAAAGCGGCTCAAATTTTATCAACCTGCCCAGCCAACAGTCAAATGAAGCCCAATTGGGAGGAAACTTGCTCAATCTGGCCACACTGACTGAGGCGTTTGTCAAGCAAGCACGTGTCTTAACAACTGGTAAACAGATTTAGAACCTCTGCAGGAGATTCTCCTCAAAACCATTAAATACACTTTTCCTTTTCAAAGTGTAAGAAAACTTTAATGAGAGGATAAATTCCCTCTTAAATTGAAATTCAAAATGAATACCCTTGGATTGAGATTTAAGACTAACAGATTCAAAATTAAGAAATGTAAAAAGGCCTTATTTTAGGAAAATGGAATGCAATAATTTTTAAGGACCACCCTGTAATGATCAAAGTTAGCCCAAAAGGCAACACTGAACTGGTCTTAGAATAAAAATTAATAATGTGTTCGAGTAATTAGATTAGATAGTCCTTTATTCATCTCTCAGTGGAGAAATTCACGAATTACTATAAGGCAGCAATCATGTAAACAAAGAGGCGCGTCTTTAACAGGACAACCACGATCCCAAATGGCTTTAATGGCAGAGCTGCACCCTGTAGCCTGTTAATCCTGTTGTGTTCAGATCAAGTCTGCTTAAACCACAACACTGAGGGGGACTTGATACATACCTGTGCTTTCTGATGCATCCATGGTTGAATTTTTTTCACTGGCAACTGAAAGAAAAACAATGGATGAGTTCAAATGTAAACCATTTTCTAAGCTGGCTCCATGAAACATTAGGGGTGTAACAATATATCGTGCCACGAAATTTTGCGATACAACAACGTCAATACGTGCCGTGGAAGTGACAAACTGTATCGCGATATTGGGTTATTAATATTAATCTATTGTGTTGACTAGTAACGCGCATCCGACCGCGCCTCGACCCGCGGACCAAAATCTTCCACTGCTCAGAAGAAACTAGTACCGTTTTGGTCCCGATCACGGAACTCTTGCAGGGTTTTGAGCTCTGAACCTTTACTTATGCAAGGCTGGTGTAGAGTTAAGCCTTACCTTATTAAATTAAACCTTTTTGGGGTGGTGAGTAGGATAAACACGGGGACAACTTCTGCTGAGTTCCAGTGTACTTTAATGTCCCTCAACAGTGTAGGATTTTAGAACATCAACACAGCACCTAGTGCCGTACTGTGGCGTATCACTCCGCCCAATCTAAAACAGACTAATCACTACAGACAGGGCTGTACGCTTACTTTTTTGAATGGTAGCACTGGGACTAGCAAGTTAAAAATTTTAGTAGCACAAATAAAAATTTACTAGCACACCCGGGTGGACAGTTAGTAGGGGTGTAACGATAAACTAATCTCACGATACACGATACTGAGGTCACGATAACGATACGATATTATAGCAGTATTTTTTTTAACAACCTTGAATGAGGAACATATGACTGGAAAAAATGGTCTTTTATTTGAAAGACACAAAATACAAAACAATACTGTGCGTTTGCCCTATTGTTACAGTTTGTAATGCTTTATAACGGTTTAAGTTTTAAAGAGAAAGCCAGGCCAACCATTTTCCACAAACTGAACTAAAAGTAAATGTCAGGTTTGCATTATGCATCTTCAGTTTCATACAAGTAAAATGTATTTTGCCACAAACTGAATAGTTTCTCTCATGTATGATTTGACTTTTTTATTTTCCAGAAATTTAACAAATAAAATTAAATAAATAAAAGTAAATAAATACATACAATTTTACATCATAAAAAAGATTTATTTATGCTCACCTTATAAGTGTAAGAGGAGATTTATTTTTGTTAAGGTTATTTTGGTAATTCAGGGTTCATTATTTTATAAATATATTCTTTATATTCTGATGTAAATCAGGGACTATAATGACACTAGTCAGTTTATCTGTAGTTGTTAATATGTTTTAGATTGGGCGGAGTGATACAGCACTAGCTGCTGTGTTGATGTTCTAAAATCCTACGCTGTTGAGCGGACAGTAAAGTACTCTCAAACTCAGCAGAAGTTGTGCTCTGTTTATCCTACTCACGACCCGAAAAAGGTTTAATTTAATAAGATAAGGCTTAACTCTACACCAGACTTAAAAGTTCAGAGCTCAAAACCCCGCTAGAGTCCCGTGATCGGGACCGCAAAAAGGTATTACTTTCTTCTGAGCGGAGTAAGATTTTGGTCCGCGTGTCGAGGCGCAGTCGCCACGCGCGGTCGGATCATGGATGTATTAATAGCCTTTCCACACGGCGCCCCGGCCGTATGGTCGTGAAAATACGGTATTTATATATGAAATGTCAGAATAGGTAATTTTTTTGACGACACCCCGGTTGAGAAAGGCTGATGTAGGTCAAGAGACATTCATATTGATTTTCACACTTTTTTTAACATGACCCCAGCGCAACTCACTCGCATAAATGCGAGTGGATACATATTTCTCTTCGCACCGGCTGATTTTTATTCGAAAATGCGATGAAAATTGTCGCACTGTACCGCCCTGACAGATAAACTGACTAGTGTCATTATAGTCCCTGATTTACATCAGAATATAAAGAATATATTTATAAAATAATGAACCCTGAATTACCAAAATAACCTTCTTAACGAAAATAAATCTCCTCTTACACTTATAAGGTGAGCATGAATCAATCTTTTTTATGATGTAAAATTGTATGTATTTATTTACTTTTATTTAAGTTGTTAAATTTCTGGAAAAGAAAAGTCATACGTACATAGACATACGGTATCATTTCATAAGAGAGGTTGTAAATGGGGGAAATGTGATTTTGGAGTATTGTCCCACAGACAAAATGATTGCAGATGTGTTAACCAAACCTGTAACCAAGTTAAAGTTAAAGAACTTTGCCAGATACATGTTTGGTGCTCCAAGTGAGTAATGTCCATCACACTGTTAAGTTGTGAATATGTTTATTTTTCTTCATTTATTTTTGATGAAGCCAGTAAGCAAAGGACGAGTGGGGGTGTAAAGTATTAGGTGTAAAGTATTAGGTGTAATACGTCCTTTCCCATTCTGTCTATGTACTGTGAATATATTGTTCCCTTGTATTAGGGGTATTACGGTAGCTCTGCCTCAGCGCACTGCCGGCGCGTTCTTTCATTCTGCATATTTCCTGCATGTGAGCAGCAGCAAATAAATAAGCCAGCAAAGCTAAATGTGTACCGAGTCAGACTACTACTTCATATTCCACGCAGGGAGCTGCTGAGCATTAGAACTCGATGCTTTACAGAAACTATTCCAGTCATATGTTCCTCATTCAAGGTTGTTAAAAAAATACTGCTATAATATCGTATTGTTATCGTGACCTCAATATCGTATTGTGAGATTGGTGTATCGTTACACCCCTAATGAAAAAATGAAAAATGAAAAAAACGTGTATGCTGTGTCCCAATAGTGGCTTCCAAGAGGTCACCTCACGATTAGCCCATAAGACGACAGGTTTTTGCTGACAACCATGACCAAACTTAGGAGCACAAGCTTACATTTGACAGCATTGTTCATTTGCAATCATGACAAGCTAAATAATAGCAGCAAATAGATGTCAGCGAACTTAAAGCACAACTTTCTAGTCTGCCTTCAGCAGTGACATACTTGTGCCAAACTTGACCAAGAGCGTCAGAACATCAACGTCACAGAAAATGTGTCACCGCTTACGCGTTTCCCATGTTGTTTGTGGTAGACTATAACAATCCAGATGTCTACAAGTACCTTGTTTTCTCTTTAAGTTATTACTTATCATGTTCCCTTTCACACTGAGGGACACTCGTCCTCAGTTGAAACCACACCAGCTAACTACCTGCAGTGGTAGCAGGATAAGGCCAATTGTTGAAACATGTGCTCAGGTTAATCACTTCCTTAGTTGCTATAAACATGCTTAAGGACATTAGTTCAAAGTCTGTAGCACCAAACATGTCACAAACGGCGTGAAGTTTGTTTGTGTTTTCATGACATGAGGTGTATAATCCAGGTGCCATAAAGTAAAAATCCAGTCCAGTAGTTGTTTCAACCAATCACTAAACCAGCTCCTCAGCAGGTAGATGTTAGGTTGTTAGTGAAAACCCCTGTTTTAAATGTACAGGCTGATCAAGAAACATGGCAGCGTTTTTACTTTATGGCACCTGGATTATACAACTCTTTAACGTGCTTTAATGTTGTTGTTTTTTTTTACAAAATAAAAAATAGTTTTGAATCAATCTTAAATTAAGACCAATTTTGAAATGGGGTCAGTCTCAAAGCACGATTAGTCAAATAATTTTCTTTACATTAAGCTGATATTTGCTCATTAAAATATATACCTGTGGATCAGCCAGTACATTTAAAACAGGGGTTTTCACTAACAACCTGCCATCTACCTGCAGAGGAGCTGGTTTAGTGATTGGTTGGAACAACTGCGGGACAGTATTTATTATTACAGTATTTATTATTTGTATATATGCCAACAAGTACCACATTTGTTTATTTACTGCCTAAAGAGCGAAATAATCGGAGTCAAATTCCTTGTTGGACAATGTTTGAACCTGGTCAATAAAGATGATTCTGACAGGATTTTTTACTTTATACAGGGTTCCTACACATTTTTCAAGGTCAAATTCAAGCACTTTCAAGAGTAATTTTCAAAATCTTCAAGCACCTTATCGCTGGGGTAAAATATCTACAGGAGTAATATATATATATATATATATATATATATATATATATATATATATATATATATATATATATATACACAATTTTTTTCCGATCTTTATCACAATTATGTACACTGTATCGTAATGTAAACAACTAGTTATGTTTCATCTTACTGATTTTATTTCTCCTTGTAATAACTAAACTATACAGTCTGATCCCAATTTTGTAAAAGACAGGAGTTATAATTTCAAGCATTTTCAAGCACTTAAACAAAAATTCAAGCACTTTTCAGGCCTTGAAAACACAACATTGAAATCCAAGCACTTTCCAGGATTCCCAGCCCCCGCAGGAGCGCTGGGGATCAGGCCAGTAGTTGAAACATGTGCTCGGGTTAATCACTTCCTTAGTTGCTACAACAATGCTTAATGGCATTAGTTCAAAGTCTGTAGCACCAAACATGTCACAAAACCCTAACAAACCTCCCGCCAGCAGGTCGGTGTGGAGTTTGTGAGTGTTTTAGTGCCATGTGTCTCCAGCCCAGCTGGCCGGCGGCTAGGCTAACTAGCTCCCCCCGGGACTCACCGGCAGGTTCCGGCTGCCCCGGCTCTGCCCGCGCCGCTAACGTCGGGACGAACTCCACCGCGTGGACGTTGGGCACAAACGGTTTGGCGTTGACGTTGAGGTTGGTGAAGGCGGACTCCAGCTGTGCCCCCGCCGGGGCCTCGTCGTCCTCCTGCTCCCACGAATCCGGGGCAGTGTCTCTCAGGTCCATCGTGGCTCGCTAGGTTTTACCTTAATGAGATTGCAGCTACGCAAGTATTCGTCCCTGCGTGAATGTTCGCTAGCAGCCCGGTGTTAGGGTCACTTCTTCCGAGTGGTTAGAACAACCTCAAGTCGAAGAGAAATGTTTTTTTCCCCAGTTGAGCAGAAAAGCAGCATGTAATTCCTGTCGGCGGTGAAGCCTGAGAGGATGTTCGACTCAGCACTCCCGTCCTCGTGAGCTTCGTCCCCTTCAGTCTACGTAAGTCCCGCAGGGAATGCTGGGTAATGGAGTTTTCTTCACATGAAAACGTTTGCTCAGGAACAATAATGATGATGGTAAGAAAACTACATCTCCCGAAACCAAACAAGATACGTTTTCCCAAACCTACAGATTTAAATTGTATTAACAGTCTACGTTATCTACATTGTTAACAGTCTACCTTATCTACATTGATAATTATTTTAATTTACTTTAATCTCAGGTCCCGTGACAGTGTTAATATTTTTGACAATTACTTTTTACAATACAAGATGGTGCATGGTAGTTTCACAGGGACCCCTGAATATTTTTATTTGATCTACTCATATGCATAAAATTATTATAAGATTGCGAGTCGTAACCCACTACAGCAGTATAAATCTGTCAACAAGATGGACTGGTTAATATTCAGTCTTTTACCCATTTCCTTTCATCATTTTACATATGACAGTGAATGAGCTGAGTTTTTTTAATGTTTTTTTTTTATACTGGTAGCGAGGAAAACGCGACCGTATCACATGGTCGTGTTTGCTGGATGGAGCAGTAGACGATGACGTGTCTACAGAGCAGCAGTAACAGCACTATAAGGACAACACGTGCAGGGCTTTCATTAAACGCTCAGGATTTACACTGAAGTAATTACAAACAACCAAAAATGTTGTTATAAGTTATTCATAAGCATCTTCAAATTATTTATTTGAGCACGAAATTAGACCTATCGACGTCCCATGGTACTACAGATGTTGATTTGTGTTTTTTGTCTGAACGAATTTAATCTGAATTAATTGCATATTTATTTATTCATGTATATGTACATATATATAGTACCGTGTTGAAAGTTCTCAGAGAAACTGATACCTGCCGCGGCACCTCACGTGGCAGCCGCCGGAAGTTCCCGGAGGAGCCGCCGAGCCGCACGTGGCACCAGGGCAGCCGCCGGAAGTTCAGAGGGGTTGCCCCGGAAGTCGTCAGAGGCCGGGCTGCTCCTTTCAAAACCCCACATGATGCTGGTACAACTGAGTCATGAGTAACTGCAGGCAGGGAGTAGCGAGTGACATCACAGGGGGGCGTGCTGCGAACTAAGCACTGGGCGTACCGCAAACCAAGCCGCCCAATGAAATTCAAACGCGGGGAACATATATTTCCCGATTATGGATAATTAGAATGGACTTGTTCGGCTCAACTGCTGTCATAACACACATGGAAGTGGAAGTGATATTGTTGGCATGCAGAGTGAAGACATCCTGTCTGGCAAGTTTTGGCTATCCTTATATGACCAAACAACCTATTTATTATCCATCCAATTAGGAATAAGAAATGTATCTTCTCAGTCCATGGAGGAACACAAAACCATTCTTTTTGAATTACTATGGGACAAACTATTGAAGAGACTTTATTGATAGAGCACCCTGAGAAACCAGGTGGGACAAAGGGGTTTGCTCTCGAGTGAATGTCCAGTATGTCGCAAATGTATAAACTCTGGTTGAAGAAAGAAAGAAAGAAAGAAAGAAAGAAAGAAAGAAAGAAAGAAAGAAAGAAAGAAAGAAAGAAAGAAAGAAAGAAAGAAAGAAAGAAAGAAAGAAAGAAAGAAAGAAAGAAAGAAAGAAAGAAAGAAAGAAGGGTAACACTTTACTTTAAGGTCACCTCTTATAAGCTAATTTTTAATAACCATGTATATACACCACCACTAAAAATGCATGGAACTATTAATAATGCATGAATATGTGACGGTAGGCAAATACCATCTCACACACACACACACACACACACACACACACACACACACACACACACACACACACACACACACACACACACACACACACACACACACACACACACACACACACACACACAGTTCACGTAAACTTTTATCTTTTATATAGGCACAGCACTATTTACTATATGCTTAGTATCATTACAGATCTTCGTGATACACTAACCCTTACGTATAATTAATATTTGACACTGTTATACTACTTAGCATATCTGATGTATTTTTTGTTCTTGCTTAGTAGGCCTAAATCGCTCTGAATTAAACGTCTATATATATATATATATATATATATATATATATGTCTATATATATATATATGTATATATATATATATATATATATATATATATATACACAATTTACAATTTAGGCATTTAGCAGTAGCCTATATATTATAGATAAACACATACTTGGATGAATCCGCAATTATCTTTTTTTTTTTTTTTTTTTTCTTCTTCTTCTTTTTTTTTTTTTTTTTTTTTTTTTTTTTACCTTGTCTGCACACATATTATTGATTGATACCATGACGGTAGAAACCAAAAGTGTATATATGTGCATTATTACTATATGTAATATATACATATATATACGCACACATATGCGTACACATACATAAATATACACATACAAACCCAGTGTTTTTTTTTTTTTTTTTTTGGGGGGGGGGGGGGGGGGGGGGGGGGGGTGACGACATCCACTGCCAATCCAGGAAGCAGGAACACACGGAGACACACGTCAAGCACTGGAAATCTGCAACAAAAAAAACCACAAACAAAGCACGAAACCGGCACGGAGCCATCCAAAACACGAACAGCAATCGACCTAAATCTTGAGACCTGATCGCAGTCTGAGCTAAGCTATCGCTACCCGCTACCTAAACCCAAAAACTAGAGAGCCAGCATGCAGGTGAACAAGCCAGTGTGTATGTCTATGTGTGTGTGTGTGTATGTATGTGATCATGCATGTGTGTGTGTGTGTGTGTGTGTGTGTGTGTGTGTGTGTATGCATGTGACTAAATGACTATATGTGTGTGTGTGTGTGTGTGTGTGTGTGTGTGTGTGTGTGTGTGTGTGTGTGTGTGTGTGTGTGTGTGTGTGTGTGTGTGTGTGTGTGTGTGTGTGTGTGTGTGTGTGTGTGTGTGTAATAAACCAAACAAAGCTCCACCTGAAGTGTATCTATAGTGGGGGAGGGGGGGGAGCAACCCCGCCACCCGCGAGACCAGAGGCCGACAAGGAAGAGCCCGGAACCCAGGCCACCGGCAACCCCCACAGAGGGGAGAAGTAGGAGGGAGGCAACCCACCGCCTGCGAGGCCCCCCCCCCACCCGGCGGCGGCCGAGGGGGGCCCGCGGGCGGGGCCCCCACGGCGCGGAAAGAAGCAGCCAGGGATCCCGCGGCGGCGGACCGCGACCCAGGCAATCCCCGGCCACCCGGTCCGGGCCGGACACGCGGCCAGGAGGCCCTCACCCTTCAGGCCAACGACCCCCACCCGGCAGGGGGCCAGCCTGCCCGGAGAGACAGAGCCGCCCCGGCCGCCGACGCGGGCAGGCGCACCCGTCCCCCACGAAAGTGGCCCTCCAAGACCAGAGGGGCGCCCCGCCGTAGAGAATCCGCAATTATCTAATGGAAATAGTTATAATAAATTAGATAAATATAATACAAAATTGAGATGTCATTGTAAACCCACTGATTGGCTTGGATCGCAGCACACCCACTGCAGTTCTCACCACGCCCCCACTCCCCCTCGCACCACGCCCCCTCCCCTCGCACCACGCCCCCTTCCCTGCACCACGCCCCCCCCTCCCTGCCTGCAGTTACCCATACTTGGAACAACTTGATAACGCAGTTACCGCCAGATTGCTTTTTTTTTTTTATTTATTTTGTATTATTATTATTGACAGATATATACAGAAAAGGTACAAAACTTCAGGATAAAATGCAGTTACAAATTAAAGGACAGTAAATTATATATCAAAATAAAATGGAAGGCTTGAGGTTTAGGGAGGAAAAATACATAAAAAAAAAATCAGGAAATATTATATTTTTCACACAAGCTTTTCGTTTTAACCGCTTTGGGGTTGATGCTCTGTTTAAGACTGTCTGAATATGATATTAATATAGCTTTGAGAACATTTATATTTGGATTTGGCTAGCACATTTAGTACAGTGAATATGATATTTAGCAATAATTAAGAGAAGGTTGATTAAATATACTTTGTCTGGGCTTGTCATATCATTTTTTGTTACAAAAAATTGTACATGTTGAATGCTCAACTTAAAGGAAGAATCAACTTTAGCATTTATACAATTATTAAGGTCAATCCAGAGAATATGAGTATATATGCAATTCCAGAATAAGTGAATAATAATAATAATGACTTGGATTTATATAGCGCCCTTCAAGGCACCCAGAGCGCTTTACAGAAATCATTATTCATTCATACACATCCTCACTGGTGGTGGTGAGCTACATTTGTAGCCACAGCTGCCCTGGGGCAGACTGATGGAAGCGTGGCTGCCATATTGCGCCAAACGGCCCCTCCGACCACCACCAACATTCATACACATTCAAACACATTCACACGGGGCAAGGTGGGTAAGGTGTCTTGCCCAAGGACACTACGACAGCAAACTGGGACAGAGCGGGGTTCGAACCGCCGACCTTCTGATCATTGGACGACTCGCTCTCCCACCTAGGCTACTGCCGCCCCAAGTGAAATATTGTTTCATCCACATTACCACACTGTTTGGCTTAAGGTTTTTCTCCCACTAGGGGAGTTTTTACCTGCCATTGTTTATGTAATAATTGCTTGGGGGCTTATGTTCTGGGTCTCTGGAAAGATCCTAGAGACAACTTTTGTTGTATTAGATGCTATATAAATAAAATAGAATTGAATTGACTTACCAGTGATTTATAACCTTTCAGTTCAGCAGTCACATAGCTCTTTTCAGGACTACACTCACTACAGGTGTGTTTGAGCGTGTTTCTAGTGGCCCAACTTGTCTAGACAGAAATCCCTAACCTGAAATGAACATCAGCAGCAGCTAATGTTGAAACGTTGTCACTAGATGCAGGTACTGATCTACGAGAGACACACTTGCTTTGACACAGAGATTGGGATGTTACCAGCCTCCATGCCCATTTGACCATGTAGTTTAACTATTGATACACACACCACCTTAATTGCGTTATGTTTATGTTGTGGAAAAAAACATTAAAAGCCCTTTAATGTGTTCTTTCCAACCAGGTGAATAACTGGACAGAAACTGAGTGTCTAAGTTACCAAGAATAAGACTTGAGAAATGATCCAGATTTCAGTAGATTTAATTAAACAATTGCATGCAAAAGGGTCAGAGCATAGCTCGATGCAGAATGACAACGTAACAAAGGAAGCATACTGATTTTATAGGCACAAAGGATGATTCATTCTTACGATTTGAGTAGACAAAAACATTTTTAAGGTCAGTGTTAATCTTTTTTGAGCAGACTCCCAGTCTGTACATCTGACTGTTATTCTGCTGCTCCCAGCAGCTTTGGGTTTAATCAAGTAGCCAAGGCTGAATTTTCTATCACAGTTTATACTAACAATACTGATAAATGGACATTGTTTTGTTCCATTTTGGGTAAGATAGAGATTTTGGGTAAGATCTTTACAAGTTTAAGTAATGTTACTGTCAAGTCAAGTTTATTTATAAAGGGTGGTGCAGCTGGTAGTGCAGCCGTCTCACAGCAAGAAGGTCCTGGGTTCAATTCCTGCCGGGGACGCTGTGGGTGCTGAAGTGCGTGTTAGAAAAAACAAGCAACAGTCCTGGACTCTACACTGCCCCCTCTGGCCAACCGGGGAACAGATGGGGTGGAGAGGATCTGACCGGAATAACGTGATCCTTCCACGCGCTACGTCCGGCCAGAGAAACCCCACCCTGTCTGGTGAAAAGAAGCTGCTGCTGGTCACTCCTCAAGTTAAGGAGGAGACCTGAGCTCAGTGCAGGAACTCCAGGGGTTGGTAGAGGATGGCAATGCCCAGGACTGTTACTTAGGTAGGAGCACTGGGTGATGAAAATGGAAAAAACTGGATGAAACAAAAAAAAAAAAAAAAAGTTTATTTATAAAGCACATTTTAAACAACCAAAGTTGACCAAAGTAAAGATAAAGATGCATAACAACAATAGAACAAGATACAAGATAACATTAAAGATTATATAAAACTATTATAAAATGCATCCCTTAACATAAAAACAATAACTGGATCATGGATGTCAGATTGAAGCCAGAGAAAAGAGGTGGGTTTCCAGTGCGGATTCAAAAGTCTCATGTGAGTCATGCTTTCGTTTGGTTTTTAGCCTGCATTGATGAGGAATTTCAGAAAGGATTCAGACCTTTATTCCAACTTTAGTATGTCCTACATGTTTGTTTTGTTTGTTTATTCCACTCATTTCCAAAAGAAGAATTCAAATACAAAAAATGAAATAAAAGAAAGCGGCCGAGATGAGTTTCCTCCGCAGGGTGGCTGGACGCTCCCTTAGAGATAGGGTGAGGAGTTCGGTCACCCGGGAGGAGCTCGGAGTCGAGCCGCTGCTCCTTCACATTGAGAGGAGCCAGCTGAGGTGGCTTGGGCATCTGTACCGGATGCCTCCTGGACGCCTCCCTAGGGAGGTGTTTTTGTGAAAACACTGTTTTACCTTCTGATGTTTTAAGGCAAGCTATTGAAAACGTCAGAAAATTGAAGGAAGGAGTCTATGTAGTTGATTTAAGTGACTCCTTTCATTATTGGACTCACCAAACCACTTACCTGTGTTTCAGGTTCAAAATGATAGTTTCTGGCTGAGATACAGCTAAAAGCGGATTTTTGTGAAAACACTGTTTTACCTTCTGATTTTTTTAAGGCAAGCTATTGAATACGTCAGAAAATTGAAGGAAGGAGTCTATATAGTTGATTTGAGTGACTCCTTTCATTATTGGACTCACCAAACCACTTACCTGTGTTTCAGGTTCAAAATGATCGTTTCTGGCTGAGATAAAGCTAAAAGCGGATTTTTGTGAAAACACTGTTTTACCTTCTGATTTTTTAAGGCAAGCTATTGAAAACGTCAGAAAATTGAAGGAAGGAGTCTATATAGTTGATTTGAGTGACTCCTTTCATTATTGGACTCACCAAACCACTTCCCTGTGTTTCAGGTTCAAAATGATAGCGGATTTTTGTGAAAACACTGTTTTACCTTCTGATGTTTTAAGGCAAGCTATTGAAAACGCCAGAAAATTGAAGGAAGGAGTCTATGTAGTTGATTTGAGTGACTCCTTTCATTATTGGACTCACCAAACCACTTACCTGTGTTTCAGGTTGAAAATTACTGGTTCTGGCTGAGATACAGCTAAAAGCGGATTTTTGTGAAAACACTGTTTTACCTTCTGATTTTTTAAGGCAAGCTATTGAAAACGTCAGATAATTGAAGGAAGGAGTCTATATAGTTGATTTGAGTGACTCCATTCATTATTGGACTCACCAAACCACTTACCTGTGTTTCAGGTTGAAAATGACTGTTTCTGGCTGAGATACAGCTAAAAGCGGATTTTTGTGAAAACACTGTTTTACCTTTTGATTTAAAAAAAAAAGTGTTTTACCTTCTGATTTTCCCGAGTGATCCTAGGAGCTATGTTGTCGGGGGCGCTTACGACCCTGGTAGGGTCTCCCATGGCAAACAGGTCCTGGGTGACGGGCCAGACTAAGAGCGGTTCACAAAGCCTGTCATGAAGAGGAGACATCAGAGGACCGCTACGTCGCCCGGATCAGCGTTACCGGGGCCCCGCCCTGGAGCCAGGCCTGGGGTTGGGGCTCGCTGGCGAGCGCCTGGTGGCCGGGTCTTTGCCCGTGGGACCCGGCCGGGCTCAGCCCGAAACGGCGCGTCCCGTAGGCCCACCTGGATAGCATCTATGAAGTATTTTAAAAGTAACCTCTCTTATGCTACTTTGTTTGTAATAATACATTTTCTTGACAAGACCCATGTGTTTTTCCAATCTATCCCATTATATAAGTTCCAATAGAAATTCCAATAGAAAATTGCTGCAGGTTTAGAAACAATATCTCTCTTTACCGCCAGATTGCTGCCATTTGTGACTTTCGATGTTCTTACCCTTCACGACATAAGCCTCCGACAGGAGGGTCCCCGTAAAAGCGGATTTTTGTGAAAACACTGTTTTACCTTCTGATGTTTTAAGGCAAGCTATTGAAAACGTCAGAAAATTGAAGGAAGGAGTCTATGTAGTTGATTTGAGTGAGCGAGCGCCTGGTGGCCGGGTCTTTGCCCGTGGGACCCGGCCGGGCTCAGCCCGAAACGGCGACGCGGGTCCGCCGTCCCGTAGGCCCACCACCCGCAGGAAGGATCATGGCAGGCCGGTGCCTTGTGATCTGGGTAGCAGTCGTGGCGGGGTGCCTCGACGACCCAATCCCTGGACTAAAACCCTCACAGTGGGGACATGGAATGTCACCTCGCTGGGGGGGAAGGAGCCGGAGCTTGTGCGTGAGGTTGAGAGAAACCGGCTAGAGATAGTTGGGCTCACCTCCACACATAGCTTGGGCTCTGGAACCCAGCTCCTTGAAGGGGGCTGGACCCTCCACTACTCTGGAGTTGCCCAGGGTGAGAGGCGGCGGGCTGGTGTGGGCTTGGTTATAGCCCCCCAGCTCAGCCGCCATGTGTTGGAGATCACCCCGGTGAACGAGAGGGTCGCTTCCCTGCGCCTTCGGGTCGGGGAAAGGTCTCTCACTGTTGTTTGTGCCTACGGGCCGAACAGCAGTGCGGAGTACCCGGCCTTCTTGGAGTCCCTGGGAGGGGTACTTGATAGTGCTCCAACTGGGGACTACATTGTTCTACTGGGGAACGCTCACCTGGGCAATGACAGTGATACCTGGAGAGGCGTGATTGGGAGGAACGGCCTCCCCGATCTGAACCTAGGGCTGTGCAATAAATCGATTTTATCGATTAATTTGAATTTGTACTTTGCCTCGATTTGTTTTATTAAAAATCGATTTTATCTTCAATATCCGCCACCAACGCTCCCTGCTGGGCTACCGTAGTTCAGAGTGCGCGCTCCCCTGCGCGTGCACGCTCCCCTCGCGTTTCATTCACAAACAACATGGCGACAAACGATGAGTTCATCCAGAAGAAGGGAAATGTATCCTATGTTATTTGGAACTGGTTTAGGTTTTTGGCGTCTGACATTGAACAAACAACGCATCGCTGCAAAGTTTGCTTAAGGGCTGTTGCTACCATAGGTAGCAGTACTACTAATTTACTGCAGCACCTCAAACAGAAGCAGCCCGAGCACACCCACCAAAACACAACCTAGCGTCGTGGCGACATTTACTAACTGTATTCCTTATGACAAGAAAGGAGCCCGGTGGAAAGCGGTCACGGATGCAGTCGCAATGTATATTGCAAAAGATATGGTGCCCATTAACACCGTGGAAAAACCGGGGTTTATTCACCTGATGAAAGTTTTGGACCCGAGGTACGTGCTACCAGGCAGAAAACATTTTTCTGAAGTTGCCTTGCCTCGGCTGTATAACAATACACGCCAAAAAATCGCTACGGAGCTGGAAGGGGTGTCGTTCTACTCGGCAACAACCGATCTGTGGTCCAGCAGAGTGATGCAGCCCTACTTAAGTTTAACGGTGCATTTCGTTAACGAGAACTGGGTTCTGCGAAGTGTATGCCTCCAAACGGCTTACTTTCCCGATGAGCACAAAGGCGAAATAATTGCCCAGGGGCTAAAAGACGCTTTGAGCTCCTGGAATCTTGCAGAGGACCGACTCACCTGTATGACTACGGACAGCGGCACCAACATGATCAAAGCTCTGAAAGAAAATGGGTGGCCCAGCCTTCAGTGCTTTGGACACAGATTGAACTGTGCTATAGGTAAGAATCAACTCAAGTGATATCTATTTCACCATTTGAACACGAACAGCTTAATTAATGCATGATGTATTTGATGCATTGTATTAAGCCAACATATTTCCTCAAAATTTGCATGATTAATCATATAATGGTATGATTACAGTATATGTGTGTGTGTGTGTGTGTGTGTGTGTGTGTGTGTGTGTGTGTGTGTGTGTGTGTGTGTGTGTGTGTCGTGTGTGTGTCGTGTGTGGCGTGCGTGCGTGCGTGCGTGCGTGCGTGCGTGCGTGCGTGCGTGCGTGCGTGCGTGCGCTCATGCATACGTGTGTGCACATAATAAAAATACTATAACTAAAACATTTTAAACAATTTAAACTGAAACAAGGAAAGGAAACTAATGGTAAATATACAAAACTATAATAACTCTTGTGTGTATGTGCTTTGTGTACATTAATAAAATGCAGATATGTGAAAAAAGTTTTAATATAGGTTTCCACTAATATTTGTTTTGCTTGTATATTCTTTATCTCTCAGAGAATGGTGTGAAGGACCCACGGGTCGATCGTGCTGTTGGGGTTTGCAAAAAGACAGTGTCTGCCTTTTCTTAAGGCTGGAAAAAAAGGAAAGAGATGGGTGAAGTGCAGGCCGAGCTTGGTATACCCACACATCAGCTAGTAACAGAGTCCCCGACCAGATGGGGCTCACGTCCGAAAATGATTGAGAGGTTCCTCGAACAGGAGAAGGCTATAGTCCGTGTCCTGGGTTCGGACAAGAAAAGTCGCCATCTTGTGCCCACTTGGCAAGATCTTGAGGTCTTAGAATCTATAAATAAAGCTGTAAAAACACTCCAAGACTTTACCGACGCACTCTCTGGGGACTTATATGTTAGCGTTTCATGCATTAAACCGGTGCTCCATTTGTTCAAAACCAGTCTCCTACAGCCAGAGGAAAAAGACACAGAGCTCACTGCAACAATAAAAACAAACATAATGTAGTACCTTAATGATAAATACAGCAACACTGTGCAATATGAACTCTTGGACATGTCCTCACTGATGGACCCAAGGTTCCGTACAACTTACATTGACCCAGACAAGGTGGAACAAGTCAAAAAAAGAGCAGTCACTGAACTCCTATCCCTTACTGTTCCTGGTGACAAGAGCACACCCCAGCAGCCCAGTCCAGCTATGCATGTGTGCAAAGAAGAACAGCCTCCGCCAAAGAAAATGACTTTAGCTGCCTTCTTCAAGAATAATACCTCGCAGGCTGTGGGTTGCCTCCCTCCTGCTTCTCCCCTCTGTGGGGTTGCCGGTGGCCTGGGTTCCGGGCTCTTCCGTGTCGGCCTCTGGTCTCGCGGGTGGCGGGGTTGCTCCCCCCTCTTCCCCACTATAGATACACTTCAGGTAGAGCTTTGTTTGGTTTATTACACACACACACACACACACACACACACACACACACACACACACACACACACACACACACACACACACACACACACACAGCCACTTAGTCACATGCATACACACTGGCTTGTTCACCTGCATGCTGGCTCTCTAGTTTTTGGGGTTAGGTAGCGGTAGCTTAGCTCAGACTGCGATCAGATCTCAAGATTTAGGTCGATTGCTGTTGTTGTTTTGGTTGGCTCCGTGCCGGTTTCGTGTTTTGTTTGTGGTTTTTTGTTGCAGATTTCCAGTGCTTGAAGTGTGTTCCCGTGTGTTCCTGCTTCCTGGATTGGCAGTGGATGTCGTCACCAGCCAAACAGCAAAGAAGCCCCTCAGGCAATACTATTTGATGCTGTTAAATATGCTGTGAATGCAGATGTTTAATTTTGTTTACACTTTTTTACTGCACAAAATATGTTAAGGTAAATGTAACATGTTTGTGTCACTGTCAGTTATAAAAGCTTGAAAAGTTTTTTACAATATAAGGCTACTATTTAATTTTTATTTGATGCAGATGTTTAATTTTCTTTATATGATTCAGGAAATCAAAATAGTGACCGACCAAATACTTTTTGTATATCACAGGCACCTTTTTTATTATGCAAAACATGTTCAAGTAAAAGTTTTGTTTGCACTTTATTTTATCGACCCAAAAAGAGGTCTTGTAATCTTATGTTTTACTTATTTTTTCAGTTAGTTTAAGGGTGCATTGTGTTTGAAACTAGATAAAGCTTACTGAAAAATTACATTTTCACTGTTTACAATGGCAGGCAGGGCTTGCCATCGTTTTTTGTTGCCAAATAAGATAAAAACTTGTTTTAAACATTTTTTTGTCATCTGTAAACTGATTTTGTTGAAAAAAAATCTGAGATTTTTTTTTTAGGCCATATCGCCCAGCCCTATCTGAACCCGAGCGGTGTTTTGTTGTTGGACTTCTGTGCTAGTCGCAGTTTGTCCATAACGAACACCATGTTCAAGCATAAAGGTGTCCATCAGTGCACGTGGCACCAGGGGCCTGTACTACGAAGCGGGATTTGGGGTTAGCGAGGTAACTTCAGGTTTAACCCTGGGTTTTCAGGACTACGACGGTGGTTCACTTCTTACCGGGGTACATCGCCATGGTAACTTATGCCGAACAGCTAACCTGCTCCGGAGCAGGTTATGTTCGAGATACAGATCGCCGGGTATAAAAGCACCGCCCACTGACCAATCAGCTCTCTTGGAAAATGGCATGCCCACTGGCATGCTCCAGTGGAGCTCGGTGCGCGGATCGTGAGAGGATCCCTCCGATCTTCTTCTTGTCACTTTTTTTTCTGTTTGCTGCAAGTAATGTCAATGCTATTTCATTGTGCTTTTGTATACTGATATCATCCTAAAACAGAGAGTGATAGAAACACTAAAGCCTTGTACTTGTTGTACTTCTAAGATATGAAAGTGAGCCTACTTACCGCTTTGAATTATGTTTTTATATTTATTTTTTATTTGCTCCCATGTGCGTTTCACTCCGCTGGGGTTGCAGCTGATGGAATGAGGCTACAATTGTCATACACGCCATACGAATACATCTAAGCAACACATGCATTTAACAGAATAGACAACTGTAATTATAGTCAGATCTACTTATGCCCTAATGATGGGGCAGTGATGTTTATATCCCTATGAACTTACGCATTTATACAGTCAGCGATCTTTTGCCAGCTGTCTTTCCTGCATTTTGCAGCTGCAACTGTGTTGCTTTTTGCCTGTATTATATGCCTATACTCATCATATTTCCGTAAAATTATTGTTTGCTCTTCGCTACTGAAATAAGCGGCTCTGACAGCGGACTTCTCCATGCTTGCGATTGGTCATGCGCTGAAAACACCGCCCCTTTTATGTGCACGCGCTCATATCCAGATTGGAGAAACCTGGGTTGATATACCGAGTTGATAACCACCGTCGTGTGACCGCTTAGCGTGATTGCAATTGTCCGGGTTAGTGAATCTGGATAAGGAAAAGATATCCTGGGCTATGTTGAACTTGCTTCGTAGTACAGGCCCCCGGACACCCTAGGCCGGAGGTCAATGATCGACTTTGTTGTCGTTTCATCTGACCTTCGGCCGCATGTCTTGGACACTCAGGTGAAGAGAGGGGCTGAGCTGTCTACTGATCACCACCTGGTGGTGAGTTGGAGGAGGAGGTTGGACAGACCGGGCAGACCCAAACGGATTGTGAGTGTCTGTTGGGAACGTCTGGCTGAGCCCTCTGTCAGGGACATCTTCAACTCTCACCTCCGAGAGAGCTTCTCTCAGATCCCGGGGGAGGCGGGGGACATTGAGTCCGAGTGGACCATGTTCTCTGCCTCCATTGTCGACGCGGCGGTTCGAAGTTGTGGACGCAAGCGTCTCCGGTGCCTGTCGTGGCGGCAATCCTAGAAACCAGTGGTGGACACCGGAAGTAAGGGATGCCGTCAGACTGAACAAGGAGTCCTACTATGTTGGCCGGTGGGACTCCTGACGCAGTAGATAGGTACCGGCAGGCCAAGCGAGCCGCAGCTCGGGCAGTCCTGGAGGCAAAAACTCGGGTTTGGGAAGAGTTTGGGGAGGCCATGGAGGAAGACTTTCGGTCGGACTCGAGGAAATTCTGGAGGACCGTTCAGCGCCTCAGAAGGGGGAAGGAGTACTCTGCCGGCACCGTTTATGGTGTGGGTGGGGAGCAGTTGACCTCGACTGCTGACATCGTCGGACAGTGGAAGGAATACTTTGAGGATCTCCTCAACCCGACTGACATGCCTTCCATTGAGGGAGCAGAGAGTGGGGACTCTGGGGCGTGCTCATCCATCACCCAAGCTGAGGTCACTGAGGTGGTTCATAAGCTCCTCAGTGGCACCGGGGGTGGATGAGATTCGCCCTGAGTACCTCAAGTCTCTGGATGTCGTAGGGCTGTCTTGGTTGACACGCCTCTGCGACATCGCATGGAGGAAGGGGACAGTACCGCTGGAGTGGCAAACCGGGGTGGTGGTCCCTCTGTTTAAAAAGGGGGACCGGAGAGTGTGTTCCAACTACAGGGGGATCACACTTCTCAGCCTCCCCGGGAAGGTCTACTCAAGGGTACTGGAGAGGAGATTACGGCCGATAGTTGAACCTCGGATTCAGGAGGAACAATGCGGTTTTCGTCCCGGTCGCGGAACACTGGACCAGCTCTATACCCTCCGCAGGGTGCTTGAGGGTTCATGGGAATTTGCCCAACCAGTCTACATGTGATAAAGCGGCGGACGATGGATGGATGGATGAAATAAAAGAAAACCACAAATAAACATGAAGTTAATGCTAATGTTGCATTAGACCAAAATATATAAACAAAACAAGACCAAAAAGGTGTAGGCTGAAGCTTATTACCCTTTTATAATCAATCTCTGTCAGCTCCTACATATACCGATACAGAGCAGTAAATCAATTAAAAGAAAAACATTTAATATACTTTTTGTATATTGAAAACATTCAATATACTGCATATACCTGTTATCTATTTAAGTTAGGACACTTACATAAACAGTCATACAATATGATCGTACAGTACTTAATGAGCATCTTGTTCTTCAATATGTTTTTAAACAAAATAATACATCTCTGTTTGCTCTGTTCTGTTCTTTGTTTTGTGAACATACAGCTTCCTCTCAGTTCATATACACTCTGTCTTTGCTGAAACAGCTTCTGGATACAGATTATTATAAGCCTTGTACATCAACAGTGATATTCTCAAATCAACAAGTTCATTAAATTTGAGCATCTGACAATGAATAAATAATTTATTTGTGGCTTCCTGATAATCAACTCTGTTGATAACTCTGATTGCTCTTTTTGGAAGCAAATTAATTGGATTTATGATTGTTTTGTATGAATTCCCCCAAACCTCCACACAGTAAGCAATGTATGGTAGTATGAGAGAATGATACAGTATTTGTAATGCATTTGTATTGAGAAATTATTTTGCTTTATACAAAATAGCAATAGACTTATATATTTTCTTTTTGATAAAATCAATATGCGATTTCCAACAAAGTTTATGATCAATGACCACTCCCAAAAATGTATTCTCGTAAACTCTTTCTAATGTCAATGAATAAAGAAATACCAAACTAGAAAAAAAACAGCCTGGTGAATATAAATGTTATATAAATGTTGTTGTAGTTGTTTCTGGTTTTATGCAGCGGCACGGTCCTCTTATTTCTCACTAGGCCCAAAGCTACAAGGTCGGCCTCCATCTAAAGTATTTGGAACATTTAACATTAGAACATTTAAGTACTTCACAGTGATATGGATCATCTATAGTGTTTTCTTTTATATATTATATTTATAACATTTCTGAGTTTATAATGTCAGAAATAGTTTTGTTTTTCTTTTAAATGGCCTTAAGCCAAGCTCGGATGTAGTTGATTCGACATAGAAAAGTATTTACTCTCATAGATATATTCACGCGTATACAGGACTGTCTCAGAAAATTAGAATATTGTGATATTGTAGTGGGTTACATAATTCACTTAGGAACCCTCTGCGGGTTAATGTGGTTCCGCCCGGATAGGGCGCAGTGACGGACGTTACGCTTCCGGTTCAGAGTTGTTGTGGTTTGAATGGCTGATGTTAATAAACGGCTCGCGCCTGCTTTCAACATTCATACTCCGCCTCCGACTCCCGTTCTTCGGCACCACACTGGTGACCCCGACGTCAGTCTCGCTGAAGACTCAGAGACTGAACCCAACATGGCAAACAACGCTACTTTTCTGAAGTTGCCGGAGTTTTGGGAGACATCAGCGGCGGCATGGTTCGCCCAGACCGAGGCGCAGTTCGCGCTCCGCGACGTCACAGACGACGATGCGCGCTATTACCACGTTGTCTCGGCGCTGGGGAGTTCCACCGCGACCAGGTCGGTGAGTTTCATCACCACCCCTCCAGCCCGGAATAAATATGAGGCTTTTAAAGCTTACCTCCTCAAGACTTTTGAGCTGTCGCGGGCAGAACGGGCCAGACGGCTGTTTGCAATCCAGGGACTTGGGGACAGCAAACCTTCCGAGCTGATGGAGGTGATGTTGAACCTGCTGGGTGCAGAGGAGCCCAACTTTCTTTTTGTTGAGCTGTTCCTCCGCCACATGCCTCCTCGCGTTCAGACAGCTCTGGCCAACACTGTTATTACGGAGCCCCGCGCCCTGGCCGAGGAGGCTGATCGTTTTTTCCTGGCTGCTCAACGTTGCACCCCGGAGGTGCTGGCCCTGACACGCACCTCTGCACCTGCGGGTGGCGACACGCCGACCAAGAAGGGACTTACTGCTGCTGACGGCGGCGCCGGCTCTGGTATGTGCCGGCCGGTATATGGCGAGCAAGTGCCGTCCCCCCTGTACCTACGCGGCGGGAAACGCCAGAGCCTGCGCTCAGTAGCAGCCGTGAGCGCTGGCACGACGAACCGGCTGTTGTTTGTCCGAGACGCCATCTCTGGACTCAAGTTCCTCTGCGACACCGGCGCACAGAGGAGTGTGCTGCCGGCTACGGCGGACGACACCGCCGGTGGTTCCCAGGGGCCACTGACGTCTGCAGACAACACCCCTATCCGCTCCTACGGCACGAGGACCGTGGACTTGTGTTTTGGGGGTCAGCGATTCACGTGGGACTTTGTCACTGCTGACATATCTTTCCCCCTCGTCGGTGCTGATTTTTTGCGCGCGCACGGTTTGCTGGTGGACGTCAAGAACGGCCGCCTTGTTGACGCGCTGACCTTCTCCACGATCGCGTGTGTTTCTGGTGCGGCGATTACCGCCGTTTGAATGACGCCACTACTCCCGATCGCTACCCGGTCCCGCACATCCAGGACTTCTCCGTGCACCTGGCGGGTAAACTGATTTTTTCTAAGGTGGACCTGGTGTGTGGTTACCACCAGGTCCCCGTGCGTCCCGCTGACGTCCCTAAGACGGCCGTAGTCACGCCGTTTGGCTTATTCGAGTTTCTGCGCATGCCGTTTGGACTTAAGAATGCGGCTCAGTCCTTCCAACGGCTGATGGACTCGGCGCTCAGGGACATGCCTTACGTTTTCGTCTACCTGGACGACATTCTCGTCGCCAGCTCCTCGGAGGGGGAGCACCTGGCGCACCTCCGGGGCCTCTTCACACGGCTCAGCGAGCACGGCCTCATCGTGAACCCGGCTAAGTGCCAGTTCGGGTTGCCCTCAATCCACTTCCTTGGGCACCTCATCAACAAGGACGGGGCCGCCCCCCTTCCGTCGAAGGTGGAGGCCGTTGCTGCTTTTCCCCGCCCGGATACCGCTGGGGCGCTCCGAGAATTTCTCGGGATGGTGACATTTTATCACCGGTTCATCCGCCGGGCGGCCAGCGCCTGCTGTACGAGGCTCTCAAAGGCAAGTCCGCCAACCAGGCTGTCGACTGGACGGCCGAGAGGGAGGCCGCATTCGAGGCCACCAAGGCTGCCCTGAGCCAGGCGGCTCTGCTGGCTCACCCGGCACCGGGGGCCCCGGTGGCAGTCACAACTGACGCGTCGGATTACGCCGTCGGCGCAGTGCATGAGCAGTGGGTCGGCGGCGCCTGGCAGCCGCTCGCCTTTTTCAGCCGCCAGTTGACCCCCAGAGAGCGTAAATACAGTGCGTTCGACAGGGAACTCCTGGCCCTCTTCCTGGCAATCCGCCACTTCCGTTTCCTCCTGGAGGGTCGGGAGTTTACGGCTTTCATGGACCACAAACCCCTCACGTTCTCCATGTCTAAAGTGGCTGAACCGTGGTCTGCCCGCCAGCAGCGCCAGTTGGCGTTTATATCAGAGTACACCACCGACGTCCGACACGTCGCCGGTAAGGACAACGTGGTCGCGGACTGCCTCTCCAGGGCGGTTGTAGGGGCGGTCCAGTTGGGCGTCGACTACGCCGGCATGGGCGCGGACCAGGCCTCGGACCGCGGGATCCAGGCCCTCAGGGCCTCCGACACTGGGTTGCGCCTGGAGGAGGTCGCGGTCGGTGACTCGGGTGTCAGACTATGGTGTGACCTCTCTACTGGCCAGCCTCGACCGCTGGTTCCTGCTGACTGGAGGCGGGGCGTTTTCGAGGCGGTGCACAATCTCTCCCACCCTGGCAGAAAGCCGACCGTTAGGTTGGTTTCTCAGAAGTTTGTGTGGCAAGGGCTGAAGAAGGACGTGAGGGCGTGGGATAGGGCGCAGTGACGGACGTTACGCTTCCGGTTCAGAGTTGTTGTGGTTTGAATGGCTGATGTTAATAAACGGCTCGCGCCTGCTTTCAACATTCATACTCCGCCTCCGACTCCCGTTCTTCGGCACCACAATATTGTGATTTCTTATTTTCTGTAATGCAAAAATGTCATACATTCTGGATTCATTACAAATCAACTGAAATATTGCAAGCCTTTTATTATTTTAATATTGCTGATCATGGCTTACAGCTTAAGAAAACTCAAATATCCTATCTCAAAAAATTTGAATATTCTGGAAATCTTAATCTTAAACTGTAAGCCATAATCAGCAATATTAAAATAATAAAAGGCTTGCAATATTTCAGTTGATTTGTAATGAATCCAGAATGTATGACATTTGTTTTTTTTAATTGCATTACGAAAATAAAGAACTTTATCACAATATTCTAATTTTCTGAGACAGTCCTGTGAGTCATTCTATAATTAGGGGTACATTTCATATCAACCAAAAGTGACAAAATCACTTTTCTTTTTTGATAAATAATCTAGTTGTTTCCATAATATACCCCCTAAATGTGCTAAATTCATTAATTGCCAAGCTTAAACTCTAATTACATATTAAATATTTTAATGAAAATAAACATTGGACTCATTATTTTGTCAACCGTGTTACGGACAAATGTGTCATATACAACAAGAACTAGGTACTACACATTTGATAATACATTTGTTTGAAAGGTTTTGAGTCTATTCACCAGGGGTTTTAAGGTTGCCTGTCTAACTGATTTGAAAATATGAATTTTGAGCTTCATAATGGACATTCTATGGGATGCTATCAGGAGGGATTAATAATTTTTTCAAAATAAATGCATATTACACTGAATTTAGAGTTATTCACCAATCTTATGTAAGACCTCCCTCTCTACAGATATCCCCCATCTTTTTTGTTGCAGTTTAGTCAATATTTAAAAGATATATGACACAAAAACCATTCATAACACAGTTGACAGGCAAAAATTACTATGTAATTACCGTAGGCAACTCCTATGTAATTACTATGTAATGTCTGTGCTATAACAATAGTTCATGAATGTTTTTTTATCAACAACACTCAATATAAGCATAAAAAATGACAATAAACTGCCAACATTGTCAACCGTGTTAATCCCTGTCAACTGTGTTACAGTTGGTGGGTAACACAGTTGACAGGTAACACAGTTGACATTTCGGCCATTTTAGAGCCTTGTGCTAACTGCAAACCTTGGACCTGTCACTACATGGCCTTGATCAACTCATGTTTTTATACAGTTTCTCTGTATTTTTGTAAAAATAACATGTAAAGCAAGTTCACAAGAACATGTTGATAACACAGTTGACGATCAATTAACCCACTCTATGTGCACACAATAATATTGATGAAATATTGAAGAGGAGGAGTAGAAATTTACCACACTGTCTTCAAATCTCCCTCCCTGAAGGAAGGGACATCATATAATTTTGGACATGTGACTTTGGAGCAAACCATTGCTGATTTATAGGGGTTTTTTCAATGGGTAACACAGTTGACAGAGATTTCTCGGACACACACCAAGTGGATGATTTAATGTACATGCATGAACCAAATAGTTTTTAAAACACCTTTCTCATATTTTTTTTTTAAACATTTTTTTTATTAACATTATTTCTTCATTACAACATGTTTGTGCATCAAGCAATACAAATTTGTGTAAAAATACCCTGCTCTATAATTTAAGAAAAAGCAAAAACAAAAGAAAACAAATATAAATCAACAAAATAGGAAATAAATTAACAAATAAAAAATTGCATGTACATATGAGAACACATGCCAGCATAGTCTTCCAAGAAAATAAGAAAGAAGGAAAAAGACATAATAAAATAATTCTGAACATGATAAGGAAACACATCCAATATACATGCAGACAGGATAACAATACCTTCAGTCTAATAATGTAGAAGGCACTTATTAAAAATAACAGGTCACAAACATGTCAGATGCAAGGAGGATTATTCACCTTTCTCATATTTTAATGATTATTTTGAACAAATAATTATGGAAATTAAATACAAAAAAATGTATTTTAGTGTGAAAGATACGTGTTCTTTTGTCTGGAGAACCAAGAAAGACTAGTGGAATGGAATCACAGGTTAATACAACTTTTAATCATGTCAAGCACAAGGTTTTTCCGGCCGGATGGTAACACTTCTCTCAGACCGCGTAGGTACGAGAGAAAATGCACACGTTTTCATGAGTCCAGTTGATTTTATACTCTAAAGGGGGTGTTCTTTGCAAGTGAATTTAATTGGTGGAGGGAACGGGAAAAGACCCCCGAACTTTGTCACTTCCAGCTCTACATTTCCTTTAACTGTCTCCCATCTGAGGTGTCAAACCAGACCGCAGACCAGACCCCCCAATGCTAAACATCTGTTTCTCTCCATTGTCTTATCTCAACAAATTGTATGTGTATTGCTAATTAATTTAATTGGAAGAGCCAGCTTCAAGGGAAAGGGTGCGTCCCAATACTCCCTCGCCCTCCTTTTCTTCACTAACCCTAACTTTTGCGCGTTCCCGTGAAGGTAGTGGTGTCCCAATTCCTCTTTTCACCTAGGGGGAGGGGGCATAACGAGGGCTAGGGGCTGAGAATTGAGTTGTTTAGCGTGACGTCATTTCTAGGCTGACGTCACGTCCGGGTCCGACCCGGTTTACAGGCATAGCAGGCACCGTTGTAAACAACATGTTTGAACCCGTGAATCTCTTTACTATAACCTCCTTTTTCAGAAAGCAACCATTGAGGGTTAAAAAGGGTCTTAACGCTTTCAACTCGAATAGAGTTATTACAGTAATACAGAGTTAATACAGTTCCATTGCTTTATTTTTTATTGCACTGTCCATACTGGTTGCGAGCGGCACAGCGCGACGCAGCGCCGTTTTGAGCTGGATTTCTGTCGGGCGCCCTGTTTCTATTTTCTTCCTGTCGCTGGCGTTGAAAGCTCTGTAGGAAACAGTCATTTCAATACAAGAACCTCAATAAAGTGGCAGCTGCTAGAGGGAGATCGCCAGGGAGGAAGGTTCTGATAAGATAATAAGATATAATAATAAGAATCTTATTAGGGCTTAATTTGTGTCAGATTCTGCTGGAACAAGATCCGGCACCTCCTTTTACCCATATTCCCTTGGTGTTTGTTTCTCATTGAAGTTCATAGATCGCCTGATTGTCTATTTCGGATGCATCATGCTGCGCTCTCTCCCCGATCACCTGCGCTGCGCGTCCCCGTCACAGTCTCCATCACCAGCGGTTTCCCAAATAAAACTCAGCCTGGATCATTTCTCGTGTCCTCTGCTTTTTCCCCACATCCCAGTAATGATCTGACATGCTGACATGTTTGCTGCATTTAACACCACGAACACGCCGCTCATTCCACGCTGTTCGCTGTTTGATTGCGTCACCACACGCAGTTATTAATTGTTGGTTTTTTTCCCCACTTACAGGACCTTTTCTCTCCCTCCCGATGTTCCGGGACCTTATAATAATAATAAGATAGTATTTCTTTCTGCCACTTTATTGAGGTTTTTGTAGTGAAATGAGGAGGAATCATAGAGATAACTTCTCATTTCAACTAACTGGATCAGCCGTTCCTCATCCATGACTGTTTCCTACAGTGTTTTCAACCAGCTTTCAACGCGAGTGACAGGGAAAAAAAATAGAAGAACATTTAAATATCACAATATCAAGCTTGTTTTCTGTTTAGAAAGTACAAACGTAGGAAGATTACAAGTAAGCACCCATCTTTTACTTGTCTCTTTACTCTTTTTATTTTAGGAGTTTATTTTAGGAGTTTCTTTCAGGAGCGCACGGGCGGCTGCTGCGGTGAATAAAGGCTGATTTATGGTGTAACGTGGAACCATAAGTCAGCCTTTTAAAAAGCGAGTTTCAGCTATGGATCCCCTTGGGTCTGAAATAAAGATTTAATAATAATAATAATAATAATAATAATAATAATAATAATCAAAAGAACGTGGGGGCCGATAACGCGTTCAGTGTGGACAGAGCGCGTCCGATGCCACGCAGAGCGACGCTTGCGTGCAGTTATGACAAGGTGTAAGTGTTAAGTAGCCTAATGTAAGTTAAGTTAAGTTAATGTAATGTAAGTTATTAATGTAAGTGGCAGGAAAGTGCTGCTTTAGTCTCAGATCTGTTGAAACAGAGAGGTACACAGCACTGTCACAACATCTGTCTGGCCCCGGAAATGACTGACGAGGACGCGCGTGACGTAGGCACTAAACAGGTCAATAGCCCCTTCAAATCGAGGGATTTCAGATGCTGACTTGGCGAGCGAGGGGGTATGAAAATTTCCCAGAATGCTTTTCGTCGTCATTTGCGGACTGAATCCGATTTATAATACATCCATGACTGAATCAAAAAAAAAAACATGGAGGACATTTCTTGTTTTTTTGGGAATAAAATCAATATTTTGAGTTAGTTTCTGCATAAAAATGCGTTTTGATTACATTTCTCGGCGCAAACCAATATTTTACTTTCATAATATTCACTCAGTGAATGTACATAATCCCTTTTTTGTCCGTTGTTCGCTAAGATCGCGCCGGAATATGGTTACGTAACCTACGTAAGCTCCGCCGTAGTTTACGTAAGCTACGCCGTAGGCTGCGTCTATTTAAAGCTCGCCGACCGAGGAAAACATCCTTTGCAGACTCGTCTCGATTTTGAGCAAGCAAGCATTTTTTTCAGTTTTTTTGAGTCAAATGGCGACCCGCAAAGAGCAGGATATTGAAAAGGAAACCCACAAATGTAAGTATAATGTCCCATGGAATTAAAAAAATCACAGTGCTTTTGTATGTTTTAACAGTACACAGAAATACCACATTGTTTATTGTTTATTTTTAATACCAAAGAGTGAAATTACCGGAGTCAAATTACTTGTTGGACAATGTTAGAACCTGGCCAATAAAGCTGATTCTGATTCTGAGTTAATGTAAGATAATGCAATATGTGGCTGTTCATGATGAGTCGGGTCCTGTTAACTACTCGTTAACTCTCATATTTTCTACAAATTTGTTGGATATTTCAATCAATCAATATTTGGGGGGGGGGGTTCAGCGTTGCTTGCTGCCTTGTTATCATAGTTCAAACTTTTTGTTTTTTTTGTTTGTTTGTTTTTTTTTTACGAGGACGTTTGTGCATTGCAGTAATCACATTTCATTCCAGGGACTCCGGATCAGGTCCGACACCTAATAAGCTTTAGGGCTACCAACGAGGAGAATTTTACTAAGAAGAAATATGCTGCTAAACCACTGTGGGAGTGAGTGATCTAGCTATCTGCTTGCAGAATATCTGTGATGAGGAAACTCATCAAAGAGCTGGAACTGGAGGGGAAGGTGACCACAGCACAAATTGGCAAAAAATTGGAAAATCTTAAAGAGATGATGCTTAACAAAAAAAAATACATGTAAAGTATTTATTAATAATCTTCTGTAAATTGTGTGTGTGTGTGTCTTATGCAGGACCTCAAAACCCCTAAAACCGGCTCCGAGACAGACAGTGGGGAAGCCACAGCAGCCTCATGGCCTTTCTACAAAGAGATGCATGAGGTTTTGGGGTCCAGACCTTCAATCCAGCCTCCATGTTTGTTGGCGTCTTATGAAGATCCCTCGCAAATACTCATGGTAAGTTTAGCAGTAAAAAAGCACAATCTTATTCCCCAGTCCTTCTTCCTATAGCTAGCTTGTGCTACGACCGGTGGTTCTCTAACTGTTATTTTCTTTTCATCTTTTCTTTTGAACGACTGTTTTCACTGCTCCCTGACCTTAATACATATTCTCTCATACTGGGTGGTGATTTTAATTGCTGGCTCGACCCAGTCCTAGACCGATCCTCTACCAACCCCGGCACAGCAAGTAAGTCAGCCCGTCTTATTCAGGCGTTCCTTTCTGACTACGGTGTTTGTGATGTGTGGCGTTCTTTACATCCATGTGACAGAGAATACTCCTTTTTCTCACAAGTGCACCACACATACTCGAGGATTGATCATTTTTTTATTGATAATCAACTGATTCCCCTGGTTCATTCCTGTGCTTATCAGAGCATTGTCATTTCCGACCACGCTCCTGTGGTTCTAACCATGTCCCTTCCTGACCTACCTCAGAGAGACAGACAGTGGCGATTCAATTCAACTCTGCTGTCGGACACAAATTTTGTTAAATCAATGGAAACGGAAATAGCCTTTTTCCTATCCACGAATATGACTCCAGGAATGTCTAGTCTAACTGTCTGGGATTCCCTCAAGGCTTATCTCCGGGGACAGATTATATCCTACACTGCTAGGGTGAGGCAAAAATCTTATAGGGAGCGATCAGACCTTGCCCGCCAAATCAAAGAGGTCGATGAAGAATATTCTCTGACTAAATCCCCAGATCTTTACAAAAAGCGGCTAGAACTTAAAACTAAATTTGACCTGCTTACCACTCACCCAATTGAACAGTCACTTCTGAAAAGTAAAACCAGGTTTTATGTTTATGGAGACAAATCTGACAAATTATTAGCCAACCAACTTAAAGGCTCTAAGGCTAAACAAAATATTTCTAAGATTCGATTACCAAATGGCCATGTAACTACAGACCACTTACTCATAAATGAAGCATTCAGGGACTTTTATACCCAGCTATACACCTCGGAATCTCAGACTGATCGAGATGAGATTGCGGACTTTTTAAATAGTCTTAGTATTCCCAGTCTTTCACCAGATCTAAGGAAGACATTAGAAGAACCGATATCCCTGATGGAAATTACTCGAGCCATTTCTTCACTGCAGTCGGGTAAATGTCCTGGCCCTGATGGCTTCCCGGCGGAATTTCTAAAGAAATTTTCTACTCTGCTTTCCCCACTGCTATCTACAGTTCTTTCAGAATCCTTCAGCCACGGTTCCCTCCCTCCTTCTTTTTCGGAGGCCTGCATCACCCTCATAGCTAAAAAAGGGAAGGATCCTACTGAATGCGCCTCCTACAGGCCCATCTCCCTCTTAAACACAGATGCTAAAATCCTAGCTAAAGTCCTAGCCCATAGGCTGGAGAATGCCCTCCCCACAATTATATCTGAAGACCAAACTGGCTTCATTAAAGGTAGGCAGTCTTACTTCAACACAAGGCGACTGTTCAATATTATCTACTCTGCCTCTGAGGCTATCCCTGAATGCGTTGTCTCTCTGGATGCGGAGAAGGCATTTGATCGCGTCCAATGGGATTATCTCTTTGCTGTGCTGGACAGGTTTGGTTTTGGTCCGAACTTTGCTCTGTGGATTAAACTTCTCTATTTACACCCAACAGCCTCAATTCGTACTAACTCTCAACGGTCAAAACCATTTAATCTGCATCGTGGAACTCGTCAGGGGTGCCCCCTTAGTCCCATACTTTTTGACATGGCTATCGAACCGCTTGCCACAGCGCTCCGATCTTGTGAGGATGTGTCCGGTATCTGGAGAGGTGGCAGGGAACATAAGGTCTCGCTTTATGCCGATGACCTCTTGCTTTTCATCTCTCACCCTCTGGCCTCATTACCCCCTGCGCTGTCACTTCTCAGTCAGTTTGGGAAACTCTCAGGCTATAAACTGAATCTCAGCAAAAGTGAGCTTTTCCCTACCAATCTCGAATCGCATGCTTTAGACCTTTCCAATTTTCCCTTTAAAATCGCAAATGACAAATTCTCCTATTTAGGCATATCTGTGACAAGGAAACACAAAGACCTGCTCCAAGAGAATCTTATCTCATTGTTAAATGAGACCAAACAAACCCTTACACAATGGTCACCTTCATACCTTCTTCTTCTTCATCTTCATACCTATGGCGGGGTAAACGGCCACGTCTGAACAAAACTCACCTTCAAAAAATTAAGTCTGCAGGTGGTCTGGCCCTCCCAAACTTTCGTTATTATTATTGGGCTGCTAACCTGCGCTGCCTTGCATTCTGGTCCTTCTACTGCGACGGCGCTGACCGCCCTGAGTGGGTGGCGATGGAGTTACATCCAACTGATGACCTGTCAATTCCTGCCCTACTCGGCTCCTCACTTCCACTTCCTTCACTTAAATCAATCAAAAACCCAGTGGTTAAACATTCTCTTAGAATTTGGGCCCAATTTAGGAAGTTGTTTGGTTTTCACAGCTTCTCTCTTCTTAGCCCCATTGCATCAAATCACTCTTTCAAACCATCCCTTGAGGACCCCACCTTCCAGGAATGGCACAGGAGGGGTATGATTCGCTTTAGAGATATGTTCATAGACGGCACCGTGGCATCTTTTGAGCAGTTAAGTAGTAAATTCAGCCTTCCAAAATCACATTTCTTTAGGTATCTTCAGGCTAGACATTTTGTTCTTTCCCAGACACCCAGCCCTGGTGCATCGATAGGCTTGACCACAGTTGACAAAGTTCTTGCCACAGACCCATTCAAAAAGGGGCTCATTTCGTCTTTCTATGGCATGTTGCTGGATCTTAAGAGTGCCCCTACAGATAAACTCAAAGCAGCATGGGAGCAGGACTTAGGGCTTCCCTTATCAGAGGATACCTGGGAGTCCATACTCAAACTGGTTAATACAACCTCCCTGTGCGCACGTCACTGCTTAATTCAGTTTAAAGTGGTACACAGGGCTCATATTTCCAAAGCAAAGTTATCCTCCATGTACCCAGATATTAGTCCATACTGTGTAAGATGTAAAGTAGCAGAAGCCTCTCTCATCCACATGTACTGGTCCTGCCCATGTCTAAACAAGTACTGGATGGAAGTATTTCATACTCTCTCTCTGGTGCTTAAAATCAGATTAGAACCAAACCCACTGACTGCCCTGTTTGGGGTCATGGAGGGAGGAAGGAAGTTAACCACTGCACAGGGGCACACTTTGTCTTTTGCCTCCCTTTTGGCTCGTCGGGCAATTCTGTTCAGGTGGAAGGATCCCTTCCCTCCTACTCGTGCACAATGGCTGGAAGACATCATGTCCTGCTTAAAACTGGAGAAAATTAGATACTCGCTTCAGCAATCAAATAAGTTCCAGAAAGTGTGGGGACCTTTTCTAGAAGCATTCCAGACCCTGTGAACTATACTTCATATTTCTTTTATATTCCTAGTGCAGGCTTTTGATGTTAGAGTGACCTCATATTGTGATTAGTAATCTGGCAGTGACAGGGGAGGGATTAGTTTGGTCTGTAGTTTGTTTTTGTTACTATTTTATATTTTTTCATACTGTTTAATTGTTTTTTATATTCTGTACACTGGTGTATGCTATGATTAACATGCCCATGCCTACTCAAAATATTTGTAATTGACATGCAGCATTTCACCTTTTTTACTTTGTGAAAATTTCAATAAAAAGATCTTGAATTAAGAAGTTGAGGTCTGAATCCTGAAGTTATATAATAGATCCATGTCTGAATCTAACAAAGCGGCCCTAATAGTGGCAGATTCGCTCTCGTGGGAAGACTTTCAGTGTGACACCGCGGTCCCACAGCAAACTCCCCCCCGCATACAAACCTCGCGCATGCGCTCCTTGGTCTCTTGAAGCGCCTTCAGTAAACCTGTTTCGTAACTGTGATCCTTTATTGTATCATTATGAAACTAAAACCTTTTTTTGTGTATAGTTTTAGTTTGAGGGTACGGAAGTGAGCACAACGGAAACAAGCATTAGCCAGCTAGTAACAGTAATATGGAGTTAGACGGCCGGGACTTCATGAACAGCCCCCCCGTGAAGACCGTTCGGTTCGGGGGCAGCGTGGCGGACACGCTGCACAAACGAGCACAGGTGATCCGCTCAGTGCCGGTAATCTGAGCACTTCACACATGCTTTTAACATTGAAACTACAAGTGTATTGTCGGAACTAAAAGCTGAATTGTGTCGTGTTTGTGCTGTTTGAAGGGAGACAGTGGGGACTATGAGATGCTGAAGCATCAGCTGGCTGACCCCGAGATAAAGGTAGTGTTTCTGAGCTGCTGCTGCAAACTTCGTTTCTTAGTGATCGGTCTAATCCAGTACTCGAGTTGTAAAAAAAACATCAGGGGGGATGGTGGATTTTATCATATGGGGACAGATAATTTGTGTTGATTACAAATAATATAATATATTACAAATAATGGCAGTGACCAAAACACCTGCAGAAATACTGCAGGAATGACATAGCAGCAGTTAAATGCAGCCTTCTGTAAGCTTTAAATATCCACTGGGCTTACATCAAATACATCAAAACACAACAATAAAAAACAGTTTTCTTAACTTATCAATATGACCTTGTCCTTCACAGGATAAGTAAAATGGATCACTACAAAAACTCAAAATATGAATATTTGTCTTATTTCTAGTTAAAATGTCTCATTTTAGTAAAAAAAAATCTCATTACACTTAAAACAAGACTCATTTCTGGAAAAAACAACAATTTTTACCTGTTTCAAGTAGATTTTCACTTGAAATAAGTAGAAAAATCTGCCAGTGGAACAAGATTTTTTTTCTTGTAATGAGAAGATAAATCTTGTCCCACTAGCAGATTGAAATAGCAGTAAAACCACATTCATTGATGAAACGACATAAGGGATGGAAAGGGGGGATGGCAGTTTTACAGGGGGGATGATTTTGACCATTTTTATTTCAGGGGGGATGCCACCCCGCCTCATCCCCCCTCAACTCCAGTACTGGTCTAATCCCTCTGATCCCTCAGGATGCCCAGATCATCAACTGGCTGCAGGAGCTCCGGAGTTGTGTTACCCAGCTAACCAAGGACCACGAACAGCTCATCTCTACGATCCTGGTGAGAATCACAATCACGTTTATTTGGCCAGGTCGGTCAGACAAGACATGGAATTTGATTCGGTTGTTATCACTCACTCTACAGTAAATAGGTAAATAGGTGTAGACAAATGACAGCTCTTATTAACATATATACAATTTAAAAGTGAAAGGTGCAGCAGAATGAGGCAGACATGATTATTATTGGAAGGTGCATTGTTACAGCATATGATAGTGTTATTATAATTACTGTTAGTATTGTTGTTGTTATTGCACGGTGATTGATTTCTCTGAGACTCTGAGTGATGAGAGTTCATCAGAGCAACAGCTTGGGGGAAGAGGGGAGGAGTTCAAACAGTCTGTGTCCTGGATGTGAGGGGCCTGGTCCTGGGTGTGAAAAGTGATCAGAAAACAAAACAGAATCATCATTTTCTCAAATATAATTAGTCACACATATACACATCTTACATATACATATATACCCATACATTACATACTAAATGCAAACAATATAATTGACTTTGTTGCAACAAATGAGAGCTGGCAAATTGTAGGTACAAGTAGCAGCTTTTTTTTAGTTAGTCTCTAAAAAAGTTGAAATATGCTGAAGTGAATTGATTTGATGCAGAACATGCAAGTGTAAGACTTGATTATTGCGAGAAGACCTTTTTAACCTTTTTTATGGATAGGTGGGACCATGATTATATTTTTGTAAGAGACAAGACAGCGCACCAGTACAGCTGGGTGGGGGTGGAGCTGCTGTTGTTGTTTAATACATCATTTCCAAATGCTGCTTGGAGGTTCTCTTGTTGGTCACATATCTGGAAACGACAGATTAACTGTCCTGTTCATTCAGTAAAGATGTTAAAGCAAAGCTTTGTTACAAAAGATAGTAGGCATGAAATGGGGATGATAAAATTCTTCAAATTTTCTGCTATAGTACTTTAACGTCTAGGACACTTGTGTAGGACTGACGCCACTACTTGGCTAAATTTATAATGTAGCTTGTTGAGTAGTAGTATTTATGTTTTATTAAAGCTAGCAAAATTGTAATGGTCGTGATAGATATTTCCCAAGTTTGTACTGAGATCCTGAAATGCTGATGTTTCCTGTGTTTGTGTTTGTTTCCAGAGGCTTCCATGGGTGGGCCGGGGCCCGGCTGTGGTGGAAGAGTACATGGCCTTCCTCGGCAATCTGGTGTCAGCGCAGACTCTCTACTTGTGTCCCTGCCTCAAAATGGTCATTTCCCACTTCACTCCCAGTATGTTCCCCTGCGGTGGGATTCACTAACCAGATTTCATGCCTGAAAAGTCAAGATTGAAACCCTTTTAATTCATGCATGTAGTAAACGTACTATGGTCTGTGTAATTGCCTGCTTTATCGACAACTGGTGAGGGATTACAAAGCCTGTCAGGCGTATCATTTGTGAAGTGGGGGTGAGAAGGTTGTGTCTTGTTGGTTTCTGCTCTATTAATTCAGATAGATCATTTCCTACATGTTTCTTTTGCTTTGAAGAACCATGATGTAGTGTTGGAACCTCGGTAGAGCTGTCCTTCTCTGTAGGCTTTGTCCTCATTAGTTGCACGTCTGGTATTCTGTTGTTTCTGTATGGATGAAGGATTCTGCGTCATTAATTTCTTTTGGTCGTGGAGTCAGTGATAATTTCCCTTCAGTTCCTTTCCTATGTCTCAGTTAGGCACCAATAAGGCGAGATGTTTGTGCAAAATCCAAGATGTTTAACCGGATGATGAGTTATCTGTTGTCTTCTCATGAAGTCTTTTACTACCGGTAATAGTTTTACCGCTAGTACTGGTTTTACTAGTTGTACCGGTACTAGGTTTACTGGTTCATCAGGAGGGGATTTCAGAATGTGAGGAAAAAAAATACTACATGCTTTGTGTCCCGTATTGTTTATTTAATTATGTTGTTTTCTTCATCACGTCAATGACGGCTCAGTTCTCCCCTTCATTTTGACACTGGTTCGGAGTGAGTTGTTTGACTGTTTTAGTTTTTTTTTTTTGTAGTTGTGTGCAGATTTCGCTGAAGGTCTTTCATTTCATGGTGTAGTATAACCAGGAAAATGTGTTTTATTGGTAGAAGTTAAGACACTGATGTCACTCTGTCGTTGGTAAATCACCAAAATGTGTCAAGTGGGTGAATCTGGAGGTCAAAAACCCAGCCCTTCTCCATGACTACTGACAAAGTGGGAGGGTCCACAGCCTCATATGGCCCTTTTATACTTATAAAGTATAGTACCTACTCAGCTTTTATACTAGTACCTACTCAGCTTTTATACTAGTACCTACTCAGCTTTTATACTAGTACCTACTCAGCTTTTATACTAGTACCTACTCAGCTTTTATACTAGTACCTACTCAGCGCGACTCGTCTCGCCTCCACTCACCTTGCCAAACATTTTTTTTTTTAATGCTTTGACAAGAGGTTATTGAATCAAATCTGATGTTATTATTGGTAATGCATTAAATCCGTTTGTGAATGAGGTATTTTTTGTTTGTATGTCTTTTTAAAAAAAATAATCAGACAGGTTGGGTATTTTAATCTACTTGCTGATGTGTTTTTCAGAAAGAGTAACCATCTGTGAAGCAGGAGTGGATATCTCTGATTCAGATGATGAAGATGAGAGTAAGTGTGTGCGTGTGTTCTAAACAAGTTTTATTATGTGTATTGATGTAACTGATTAGCATTATATAATACCTTACATGGCTCTTATTTTCTTTATAAATGAATTATCTCAGCTTCTTTTTTTCTTTTTTGGATTTCTTAAGATCTCTCAAGAAACTTTGATCAGTGTCACCAAGCTCTGCAACTCATCATCAGATATGTTCCATCGTAAGTATCAGCCACCCCCCACCCACCCACTTCCTACATAATTGATTTTTAAATCAAAGGCCTTTTGTGTTTTTTGAATGTTTTTTCTCACTTCTTAAAGGAGCATGAGGCAGGATTGAGGCAGGATTTATGAAAAAAATTCGTATACGTTTTAAGTTTTCTAGTAACAATGTCAGATGAAGCGTTCCAAACCAAAAAGAATGAGCCCTCTAGTGTATCTCTCTGTTGCCTTGAACAGGCTGTGTGCTGCAATTCCGGGCCCGAATTTCCCGCACTGTCCTGCGGATGTGACGTCAAATGACGCTGCATGCACGTTCTCCCCGTTCTCCCGTGCCGGCTTTGCTGTTGGCTGCAGTACCCCCGATGGCCGTCATGGCGAAGGGTGGCGCTAATGAGTCTCATTTCTTAAAAGGAACCCTGGCTATTAAGACATGTAGGTCTTAAAAGATAAATGTTGGTATCAATTATAACCATTTGATATAAAAAACGTTTTTGATGTCTTCGTTTTTATAAAAATTTTAAAATATAATTTAACTCGTAGGTCGCCATTGTTGTTTACACCGCAATGCATTATGGGTAGTGACGTCAGACGGTGGCACCTGCTAGCCCTCGTACACTGTTTTGACACCCAGAAACAGATGAAAACACAGCTAAACAGGTGACGGCGCAACAGAAACACAGATCAAAACACAGCTAAACATTAAGGTGACGGCGCACCTACAAAAAAGTAAAAAAAAAAAAAAGTACAGCCCCATAAAGCATGAACTATAAAAACACCATAAAACTCAGATAGACTAACCGACCACACGTTTCAACTAGCAGATAGCCGATGCTACAATAAAAACCCCAGCCAGATCTGGCGTCATTAAATTAAATAAAGATGTTCTTGCCTATTTGACGCGAAGTCTGCGCCTCCCGTTTCGTCAAACTCCCGGGCCAGTCCCCTCAGCCTCTGGTCTGTCATCAAACGGTGAACACAGCACCGAGGCCGGTTTTAGGGGGGGGGTGGGTGCGTCCTGCCCACCGGCGTCTCCATCCCGGCGAGAGCGGAGAGCGGGTGGCGGTGCGCTGCAGGCTCTAGAGCCACGGCTACGCCATCTACGCCGTCTACGCTGTACCCTACGCCGTACCCTACGCCGTACCCTAAGCCCTCTACGCCGTAGCCTAATGCACTGGTAAGATGCGCACGACTTTGATCATTTTTGCAGATCTCCCGTGCATCACAGCACACGAGAACTTTGATCCAGTTTGCCTGAACCGAGACGTCTTATGGGCTCCCTCGTCAGCCTCCACGACCGGGACAGTGCTGCTCATCTATGTTTTAGATACCTGTCCCAGTTAAACTAACGCGGCTTATCTTCCCAGAGCCACCAAACTACGTCATCGCCCCCAGAATGCATTGCGCAGGTAAAACATGGCGCCTCCCGCAGGTCAAAATATGTGATAAACATTGTAGATTTTTAAAGCAATTAGATTATTTTATGTGTTTCTAACAACATATTTTAGTATAAGAGAACAATTGTGGCTAATTAGGGACTACAAGTCTTAATAACCAGGGTTCCTTTTAAAAGGAGCCTCATACACCTTTTTTGGAGGTACCCTTTAAACCCATGCCAGGTTGATGGGATCAGCTTAAGACTCGTTGAGTCTATAGCCAGGATTGAACCAGGCTAGATTACCACAATGAACCAAACTGCACTCAGGCAGGTGGTCAGAAACTCTCCACTGACTGATGACTTTGTGGCAGGAGGCACTGAGGTTTCAGTTTCCACAGCAAAGCGCGGAGTAAATGCTGAATGGCTCCATGTCTGAAGTCAGTGGCGTCAATTCAGCCAAAGCTCAGGTATGGCAAGGTTACGAGTCCCAGAACTGAACTACAGTATCAATCAACACGTCCAGCAAATACTCATCACCGAAGTCTATGTAGCTTATCTGTGTGGTCAAGAAAATGTGAACTTTTTCAAATGCAGTCTCACTCACATCCTGCTAACTATTAACACTACACTCTAACAACGTGTTGATCAATTCAGTCAACGCACCTTTACCCAATACGCATCCGTTTTCTGCACCATGGACAGCAAAGCAGCAGAGGTAGAGAGCAGAAAAAGTGTATCTGACAAATGCAATTTAACTAATTCTGTTCACTTCATTCACTATGTCAGTGCAACAATATCACGTGGATCATGGAGCGGCTAACAGCCTCGTTAACAGCCTGACTCCCGCTTTCCCTACCTGTTCCTTCTCCCTCCGCTGCCGGGCAACATTGGACCATCACTTGCCTTCTTTTTTTGAAAAAATAAAAATAAAATAAAATGCAGGGTTTTGCTTCCTTCCTTTGCTTCCTTTTCATTTTTCTAAGTTAGTAACACTGCAAAACGCGCTAAAAAGGAGATTGACCTAGTGACCACTGTCGTCAGGGACGCTGGGACATCACATTTCAAGATATGAGGGGGGTACACGTGTTGGGAAGATAATACCTAGTGAAATCATGAGATCATGTTCTGATTTGCATTTGTAGTTATTTTATATGTATGAAATAATAGAATAATCAATACAAATAGACAGTAATTCCATAAATGTATTTAAAAAAACAAACATTTACATTTTCCCCTGAAGCCGAGGTGTGGCGGCTGCCGTACCTTGCCATACTGCCTGAAGTCCAAGACATACTCCACTACTGACCCAAAAGCATAAAAAGAATCGGCTCTAATTTACTAAAAACTATAAATAAGCCAAAGAGCATTCAATTTACATGGAGTTGAAAATGGAAATGTCAACCACAATGGGGAACCTCCTTTCTTTCGCTGTGTCTCACCAGTTTTGGAAATAGATTGTAAAGCTGCCTTTACAAACGTAAAGGCAGCTTTCTGTTAATTCAACTGCAAAATGCTTTTGGCATTTTAAAATGTTTCCACAGTGTTTACTAATTCACAGGCATGATCTTATTACTTCTTTAAAAAGCATTACATTCATGTTTTTCTCCTTCTTTTCTTTAGGACAAGTCACTTTCTCCTGCCTATTCTGCAAGACAACTTTCCTTTTGTACATAAATCTAACAGAACAATGGTAAGACACAATAGTCTCCCTACAATCATCTGCTTTTAAGATGTAAACTAGGAAACGGATCGGATGTACGCTTCCTTGTGTTGCCAGTTAGAATAGTGTATCCTAAACAATGCAGTTTTGTGTTAAAATCACTGTTTGTGCTGTTCACTTCTTTATTGACCTCAGTATCCAACAGTAAGAGTAAAAAGATTCATGGAGTTCTCTTTCATAGCATCATAGACGTCAGCGGCCCAGCCGTCTCTGGTTATTTGATGCTACTCAGAGAGCCAGGCTTATATGCATAACCCTAAGTTTTAATGCTTTACAGGAGTGTTACGTACACAATCTCCTCAGGCTGACGGTGTATGTACCATCCATTCGCCGAGATGTGCTGGATTTAACAATTGGAAAAGTGCTCAAACTGGATGTAAGTCGTTCAACTTCACAGATATAATTAGATATCTCTTATTTGTGTTTAGTAGAAAGGACAATACAACCCTGAATGCTGTTTCTCATAACTAATTTGGCTTTTTAAATTTATTTTATTGTTTAACAAATTAATTTAACTTTAAGTGTTTGTGCTTATAAATCCCAGCCAAAACAGCAGGTACAAATCCTGTTTGTAGCAGTATTCATAAATATTGATTAACAACAAACACCTACATGGTTTGACACTTGTCCTTCTGTACACTTTCTTCTTTTTTTTAAACAAATGTCTGCATAGATGTTGATGGTTAGTACCACTATTTGGTGCCAATTTTGTCAGTAGGCAAAGTAGGCATTTTAATCTTGCAGCAGGCGTTGGTTTTTGTCAGGTGTCCTTTACCAGCCCCCTTTGACAGTCTGAACTAACATATATTATTACCACTGAATTCCTGATTCTGTCAGAAAGAACCAAAAGTCTGTCTTTGGGTGATGACTGTAGTGTTTGTTTGATGTGTTGTGTATGACCGTGTGTAGAATTGTGGTGTAATAAAAGGACAAAGGTCTGGATGCCTGTGTCCAAGTCGGGGGACACAGGCATCAGAACACCAGAACATGAATATCTGGGCATGCATACACATACTTGTTTCTTTAGTAACCTACCAACTATTCATCATAAAAATAGTTAGTTAGTTAGTTAATATTTATCTATTCATCATAAAAATAAACAATAGTTACAAACATACATGTATGAGCACACATCCAAATCAAGTATAAACATGCTATCATACTCTGATATACTTATACATACACATATATACATGGAGAGGTACACCTGCCTGTAAATGCATACTTATAATGATAATAATGATAAAAGCGTGGATTCATTTCTCCAGGTCAGGTTTCGATAAGATTAGCTTCACCTTTGCTATTTGGCAAAGATGATAAAAACCTTGTTGAACACTGCTGATCTGTTTCTCAAATTTAAAATCAGATTCATTCTTAACCCCCACATTGGTGACACAGTCCCTGAGATAAAATGACAGAACAAAGATCTACGTTGGGGGAGGGACAGCAACTCGGTCAAAACAACATCACTTCTGGCTTGTCCTCATTTAGATTAAGGAAATTGAGTGAAAGCCCGGCTTTAGTGTCTTTAAGGATGCCTTCACACCTGTGGCCTGTTTGTTTTGTTCCGATTCAGGGGCTGAATCGATACAGTTGTTCCGTTTCTCATCTGTGGCGTTTGTGTTCACAAGGCAAACGTCTGTACCATTTCAAAGCTGTTAACAAATGCCATGCGCAAACCAGCTGCTCTCTGATTGGTCAAATGAACGTGGAAGGAGTTTCCTCTTCCGCACCCCGGGATAAACAACACGCCCCTTTCAGCGCAGACCGCAGCCGTCGGCTTTAGGTTGATTTATGGTTCCGTGTTACACCAACGCAGATCCTACTGCGTAGGGTACGGCGTCGATTTAACGCGGAACCATAAATAAGGCTTTACCCATTAATTTATGCGCGACCGCTCGGTGCAGAGCGGAGCTCAGCGGCGGGCCAGAGGCCGCCTGCCGCAGGGTTTGCGCTGCACAAACCCTGCCCGAATTGAACATTGTTTAATTTCACCGTGCCGCGCTGGGACGACATCTCGGCACGTCCAATAGGAGAGAAGGGGGTGGAGGCTGCACCGACTCTTCTCCTTGCGCCGCGGTCACACATACACAATTAATGGAGTTGTATCGGTTGCTGTGTGGATCATGTTCTCACTACAAAGGGTTAGGGCCTCGAATGGAATCAGGCCGAGACCACCTCTCCTAGGAGATCTCTGCTCGCTTATTTTGTACCGTTTCAGAGCGCGATTGCTTTGTTCACATATACCAAACGTTCCGATCTTTAGGGGGAAACGTTCCCTGTTCCGGAACAACTGCTTGAAATGGGACAGGTGTGAAAGCACCCTAAGGGAGTGTGCAAGTAGCTGGAGTGTGTTGTTTTGTGCTGAGGGAAGATAAACCTGGCAACCATCAGCATACAAATGAAATGAAATACCATATTTCTTAAAAACGGGGCCGGGGGGAAGCGGGTAAAGAGCAAAATAAATAGTGCCAAGATTGACCCCTGGGGGACCCCATGTGGAAGAGGAGCTTCCACATGGAGGACATAAAGTTGTCAAGTTTTACACAGAAACTCCTGTTAGTTTGGTAGGACCGGAACCAAGTGGGGGCGACACCCCTGATGCACACAGTGCTAGAGACGAGAAATGAAAATGCTCTGATCAACACAGTCAAATGCAGCAGAGACATGTAAGAGCACTAAAACAACAAACTTTCTAGAGTCTGTTCACAAAAATATGTAATTTAAAAACCCTCAAAAGTGCACTTTCTGTACTGTGGAGGGCTTTGGACCCAGACTGGAGCGGCTCAGTGATACCATCGCCCTCTAGGATGGTAATAGCTGGTTGTAAACAACATTCTCTCATATTTTAGAAAGAAATGGAAGATTAGAGATATGCCTGAAAGTGGAACAGAGAGAGGGACATGTAATACCTATTTTAAACAGGCCTTGAATGTCTTAAAAACAAGCTTTTGATTGTTTTTGCTAAATAAATTAGAAATTCAACCTCTGAGCCATTTCTTTATCTTCCCATTCTCTAACCTCATTATCTATGCGGGATTATGAGTGGGTGGGAAGGCTATGATAATGAGGCTCTGTGCTGATTGGCTGCCTGAATGACGCGATACACCGCTATAATAGCATGGTCACAGGAAGGCTGAGAGACACAGGCTCCAGTTGACACAATTTTGAGGAGGAAAGTGAAGGAAACGTTGACAGATTTCAGTAGAGGCGTCAAAACCAGCAGACTTGGGAGCATCAAGGACAGTGTTTACCGGGGTTGTTACAGTTAAAAGCTATTATGTCTGAGAGATATTTATTCTTCTCTTCTTTTACAGTCCTCTGATAGCACAGCAGGCTGTCTTTGAGAGTACCAAAAGAAGCGTGTAGCCTGTCCTTTTTCCACCTCTGCTCTGCTGCAGTCACGCGTGGCAGCATGATTGGCATCTTTCAGCCAGGGCTGGGCTGGAGGTTTGGTGGGCTCTACAGACTAGCGATCGTGTCCAATGTTTGCTTGTTTAAACATTGACGAACTGGTTTCCAGCTTCCACTCTATTTGTTTACAGAGACTTTAGAGCAGGGGTATTCATCTAGATTAGGCAGGGGGCCACATCTGCAAAAGGAATGTATAGAGAGGGCCACACTGCATGCGCGCACAAAGCACGCAGGCGGAAAATTGTGTTTTGCACTCAAAGATGAAGAAGGGTTGCCCTCTATCTCCCTCATTATTTGGAATATTTATCGAACCTTTAGCAGCAGCTATTAGACAAAATCAAAATATTAAAGGTATACAATGCAAAATAGTAGAGCACAAAATAAGTCTTTATGCGGATGACGTACTCCTCTTCCTCCAGAACTCACGATCTTCACTATCACAGACAATCGCACTTATAGAGGGATTTTCATCTCTGTCTGATTATTCTATTAATTGGTCTAAATCCACTGTTTTGTGTGTTAACTGCAATTTTAGGAATATAACCAATACTCAATTACAATCAGGGAACATTAGATATTTAGGCATAAACATCTCCCCTAGGCTGTCAGAGTTAATAAAATTAAATTATGTTCAGCTTATAAAGAAAATAGAAGATGATCTTTCCAGATGGAGCTCTCTCCCCATTTCACTCATGGGTAGAATAGCCACCATTAAAATGATGGTTTTACCAAAAGTAAATTATTTTTTCTCAATGATACCATGCAACCCCCCCCCTTTCCTGGTTTAAATCGTTGGACTCATGTGTTTCAAAATTTCTGTGGAAAAATAAAACTCCACGTATTAGTTTAAAGACATTGCAAAAATCTAAAGAATATGGAGGTTTAGAGCTACCTAATTTTCAGTATTACTTCCTTGCCAATAAATTACAGTATATTTTAAAATGGTCAAAAGATCATCCTTTAGATAGTCAATGGCTGGACTCGGAGCAAGTGTTTTGCAACGAACTAGAAATCTCAGAGTTACCATTTATTAGTCAAAGTATCAAACGTCATCAATGTTTCAAAAGCATTAATATTAGCACAACTTTATCAGCTTGGTGGGAATTTCTTAAAGTAGCTAAAATTTCACCTTTTCCATGTGATCGTACTCCCATATGGAACAACCCAGACATCGTGAAAAATGATAAAAAGATGGTTAATTTCGTTCAATGGAGAGATCAAGGAATACGGTACTTACAGCACGTAATTGTAGGAGGACAGTTTGTACCTTTCAATACACTTCGGGCCAAATCCACAAAAGGACTGCGCGGCTTTTGCGGCCGCTAAACCGGTGCAAATGAGACAAAAAGAGAGCGTCTAATTCACAAAGCACCCGCAAAGGGCGAATTGCTCCACAAACTGCGCTGCCAAGCAAATAGTGGCAGTCTGCGCCGGTGCCATTTGCATGCATGCAAATTAGGTAATATTCATACATTCGGCGCAAAATTGCCCCCTTTCTATGCAAATAAGCCTCATTGCAAAAAGCGCCTAATTCAAAAAGGCCAGCGCTATTTGCCACACGCAAAAATAGTGGAGCAAATACCGTGTTTCAGAAGCGTGTATTAAACTGCGCGCAAACTCCTCACTCCCCATCTGTCTCTCTCTCTCTTCAATATCATTCAAGCCTGTGTGATACTGAATGGTATTAAAGGTGAAATCTACAGTCAGACATGACTGTACACACTCAGGTCAAGTGGGGTTGTGGACTTATCTCGGATTTAAAAATAAAAATAACAGGACGGAGCTCAGGATTCATCCATACAGTAGGGGCTGCTTTATTACAAACAATTCCACCATATAAACATAATCTAGAATGTGTGTGTTTAACAGCTGACCTGTAGGTGTGTGTAGCAAAACACAGAACATGAATTACCGTCAGATCCTTATCTGGGGCCTCATCTATAAACAGGGTGCTTGCGCAAGTCTTGAAAGTTGAATTTTGAAACACTGTTTTCCAGACCTAGAAAAGTCTTGAATTTTGTGTGAAAGTCTTAATAAAGTATGGGGAAAAAATGTATGGTAGAATTTTACAGTATGCTCAGAGGCATTGTGAAATGAGAAATAGAAAGGTAGGCTATACAACTTATAGTTTATATATAAACTATAAACTATAAAAATAGTTTTCATCAGTCAAAACATAATTTACTGTGAATAATGTATTCGTTCATTGAATACTAGCCTATAAAAAATTCTAACAAACATTTCTAATAAACACAATTGGTACAATCTCAACCAATGAAGTAGGCAGTAGGCACACAAGTATACAAGTACGTAAAGTTAAGGTCTTGGGAAAAAAATATCAGTTTTAAAAAAGTCTGGGAAAAGTCTGGAATTTTAATTTGGAAAAAGAGCAAGCACCCTGTATAAAGCTTGCTTGCGCACAAAAAGGGCCTGAAAGATGCGGCGACGCGCACTGTACGGTGCGCGTCACCGCGTAACCTTAGCCGTATGTCGATTTAACGCGGAACCATAAATCAGCCTTGAACAGCACGGAGGGAGGAGGGGGAGCGGGGCTCCCGTCCCCTCTACGCACAGTTCCTTGAGGATTTACAGGCTGAGTCTACCGTTAGTTCTTAAACTGTAAAAAAAAAAACGGGGGGAGAGAGACAAAAGCATGAGTTTGAAAAGTGGGGGGGGACATGCCCCCCCTGTTCCCAGTAGCAATTGCACCCTTGCGCCTCACAGCGTTTTATTTTCACTCGCTTTATTTTTTATTTCTGCAGTTTTCATTATGGACCAATGTGTGTGCTGAAATATGGAGAACACTGGAAACGGCTCCACTCACTTACTCAGACAAGTGCAAATTGCACACAGCCGCAAAACCTTATGGGCGTGTTTGCTCCGGTATATCATTAGAGCAAAATCTTTTGTGAATAGGACCTTAAAGCAGGGCAAATTGCGGGCGCTAATGCAGCACAATTCACAGCGCTATTTGTGGGCGCAATCTGTTCTTTGTGGATTTACCTATTATAGTTCAATACCGAGTTAGCAGGAATACATTTTTAGAGTATCAACAACTTATGGCCATAATAAATAAAACATACAAAATTAGTCAATTAAACTTACATCTTCCCGCTAAGATAATAGATTTATTGAATCTAAGCACTTTAAAGTTGTTATCAAAACTCTACAGGTTAGTATCTAAACTGGACGATTCAGTCTCTCTTCCGATTTCCAAGTGGGAGGCGGACCTCTCTCTTAATACTGACCAGTTTTCTTGGTCACAAATATGCTTAAATACGTTTACTATGACTAAAAACCCAAACTTACAACTTATACAGTACAAAGTTCTTCATAGAATACATTATACTGGACAAAGGATGTTCCAGATGGGCTTTGTCACCTCTAATATCTGTTCACAGTGCACAGAGAACACTCCTGATAATTATATGCATGCTTTATGGTTCTGCACACCGGTACAGAGGTTCTGGAAGGAGATTTGTGAGGATTTATCCACATGGATCAACTACAGAATCCCAGTGTGCCCCACGGTATGTATATTAGGTCACCTGGGAGACATTGAAATAGAACCTAATTGGACACACCGGGTCCTCACTGCCTTATGTATCGCAAAGAAAACCTAGTAAATTGGAAACAAAAATCCAGTTTATGTATCAATCATTTTAGGAATCTTTTATCAGATCATATTAGTAGTGAGATAATGTCTGCCTCCACTGAACAACATTCGGCTGAATTGCACTCTCTGTGGTCCCCGATTATTGGCTTCGTTACCTAGTGGGGGCGGGGGGGTGGTGATCTCATAGCCCTTGGGGTTGGGGGTCGGCTTGGGGGGTCTGGGGCGCGGGCCTCTGGTGGCCCCTGGGGGGCGGTGGGGGGGGCCGTGTGGCCCTGTCCCTGGCCGGTGGGGGCCTTGGGGGCCTGTGGGGGGGGTTGCCTCATGGCGGTGGGGGGGGTGGCTGGGGGGGGCTCGGGCGGGGGGCTGTGGCTTGGGCATCTCCGGGTCTCCCGGGGGGGGGCTGGGTCCGGGGATCGGGCCTCCCCTGACCGGGGGGTGCACGGGCGGGCGCGGCGGCGGGGTGGCACCATTCCCAGGTGTCTATGTCTTATGTTGTCAGTATGAATGGGAGGATGTTGGACCGTTTCCCCCTCCGTCTGGGGGCTCCGGCGGCGCCGGGGGCGCCCGTGGAGGTACGGTGGGGCCCTGGCCCGGCTCGGAGGGCCGGCCCCCGTCTACTGGATGGCCGATGGGGGGGCGCGGTTGTCTTATCAGGGCCGGCTTTGCTGGTCCTGCCTCCTGGCTTTGGCCTCCGCTCCCCCTCCTTCCCCCCCTACACGATTCATACGCACATAGGCGAAGGGCGGGGAGTCTGGGTCGTGGGGGGCATTGTCCCGCGTGGCCCGGCACTCCCTGCCTCACGGTTTTAACAGCAAAATAGACACTGCACATTCAATTCAATTCAATTTTATTTATATAGCGTCTAATACAACAGAGTTGTCTCTAGACACTTTCCAGAGACCCATACCCAGAACATGACCCCCGAGCAGTTATTACATAAACAATGGCAGGTAAAAACTCCCCTAGTGGGAGAAAAACCTTAAGCCAAACAGTGGCAAGGAAAAACTCCCCTTTAGGAGGGAAGAAACCTTGAGCAGGACCAGGCTCATAAGGGGGGACCCTCCTGCCGAGGGCCAGACTGGTGGTTCAGGGACGGCAACAGCACAGCAGGCAACAGGCATTCAACACTTAATAAATACATTTGACAAGGACACGTAGTTCGGGAGGGGGGGGGTCGGTGTCAAATCGATACTTGGCCCTCCCCCTCCCTGTTTTTATGGCATTAATCACATGCACTCAACACCAGGGGCGGGAGGGGATCCCACATCACCCGCGTTCCCTCACCGGCCTGGGATAGGTGGGTCGGGATACCCGGGCCTGGCGGGGCTCGCCGTGCAGCCTGGGGTGCCTTCTGGCGGTGCTGGACCCCCCCGGGGAGGGGGAAACGGTGCGTGATTGTGTGTCTGTGTCGGTGAGAATGCGGTGTGGAAGGGTCCTGCCATGGAGGATTTGGGCCTCCATTGGCAGGACATCAAAACTTAATAATTTATCAATATTATATTATACAAAGATGGTTATTATTATTATTATTATTATTATTATTATTATGGATAGTATATCATATTATTATTAGTATAGATATCGGATAGTTGAATGGATGAATTAATGGGATGCCTGGGTCTGGGGCCCTCCGTTGTCGGGCCTGCACTGGTGTCGCCTTGTTGGGGGGTTCCCTCTCTCCAGGCCCGTCTCCGGTCCCCCCCGCTGCCTCTGCGGCGGGGCGCCCCTCTGGTCTTGGAGGGCCACTTTTGTGGGGGGCGGGTGCGCCTGCCCGCGTCGGCGGCCGGGGCGGCTCTGTCTCTCCGGGCAGGCTGGCCCCCTGCCGGGTGGGGGTCATTGGCCTGAAGGGTGAGGGCCTCCTGGCCGCGTGTCCGGCCCGGACCGGGTGGCCGGGGATTGCCTGGGTCGCGGTCCGCCGCCGCGGGATCCCTGGCTGCTTCTTCCCGCGCCGTGGGGGCCCTGCCCGCGGGCCCACTCGGCCGCCGCCGGGGGGGCGGGGGGGCCTCGCAGGCGGTGGGTTGCCTCCCTCCTGCTTCTCCCCTCTGTGGGGTTGCCGGTGGCCTGGGTTCCGGGCTCTTCCGTGTCGGCCTCTGGTCTCGCGGGTGGCGGGGTTGCTCCCCCCCCTCCCCCACTATAGATACACTTCAGGTAGAGCTTTGTTTGGTTTATTACACACACACACACACACACACACACACACACACACACACACACACACACACATATAGCCACTTAGTCACATTAGGGCTGGGCGATATGACCAAAATCTCATATCCCGATATAGCTCATTTTATATCCCGATAACGATATACATCACGATATGGCACATTTTTGTAAATTTAATTAATGAATAGTTTATATAAAATTGCAATGTGGAAATGCAGTTTGAAATGATATACTCAACAAATAAAAGGTAGTAGTTACTAAGTATTTGTTTTATTTAGAACCTTTTTCAAACAGTAACACATATCGGTATTGGCCTATTGGGTATAAAAAATAACAAATTGAACACTTCTGAGTTTTAAAGAGCATAGTGTGCAGGCCAGGGCCAAATACCAAATGTAAACTTCCAAGTTTAAAGTGCAGCAACAAAATCAGGCTCACAATATAATTATACAAAATCTAACAAGTGATAAAAGAAAATCACTCCTTCAAGTTTGAAAGGTAGCAGCAAACACAAATAATACAGGCCTACTGGCCTAGCCCCTAAAATAAATGTTGGTTACAAAATACCAAATGTAAACTTCCAAGTTTAAAGTGCAGCAACAAAATCAGGCTCACAATATAATTATACAAAATCTAACAAGTGATAAAAGAAAATCACTCCTTCAAGTTTGAAAGGTAGCAGCAAACACAAATAATACAGGACTACTGGCCTAGCCCCTAAAATAAATGTTGGTTACAAAATACCAAATGTAAACACAAAACCCTTCCAAGTTAAAGTATAGCTGCAAACGGATCACAGTATATTATACATATATATATAATATGAGGTATAATATATAAAAGGTAAACAAAACTATTTCAAGTAGCATGGATGTGAAATGAATTATTAACATTTGCCAAATCTCAGGCTTCTACAGGTTGAGTGCTAGGAATACAAGCTGGTCAACTCTTGCTGGTTTCAGTGCTGACCTCTGGCATGACACAATGTTCCCACTTGCACTGAAAGCCCGCTCTGATGGGGAACTTGTGGCAGGGATGCACAGATATTTCCTCGCTAGCTTGGCCACATGGGGAAAATGTCCCTCATTCTTCTTCCACCATTCCAGTGGATCTGTGTCTGGACCAGCGTCCAGTAGGAGATAGAGGTTGAGCTCATTTTCAATGGATTCTCTGCTTGAATGAGGGGCCGCTTGGCTTGGCTTTGCTGCTGTTTTAAAGTAGCTGCTCAAACTCTTCTTTTTCTTCTTAGCAGGAACCTCCTCTGGCTCATCCTGATCTCTGGCAGTTGCAGCTGATGGAAGGGGGGCTGCCTCCTGCTCTGCTTGTTCGGCCACCAGCTTCTGCAGCTCTGCAGCCGCTCTTGTCTTGATGTAGTCCACCCTCTCTTGTTTGATGTATGTGGTTTTGAACCGAGGGTCGACAAGAGAAGCCATGTCAAGCAGCTCCTGGGTTTTCTCGTCATCATACTTCTCATTTAGGTATTTTAGTATGCCCTCTTTGATGGTCGTGGTGAGCTCAGTGTCGCCATCCTGATGCTTGAGTATCTGGTTGTTGAACAGATGGAGGACGGGTTTCAAGTAGGAAACACTTGGGTAGAGCTCCCCAGACAAGGCATCTGTAAACTCCTTGAGAGGACTCAGTGCCTTGTTCATGGACTCCAGACCGTCCATGTCCTGCCAGGTTAGGACCAGGTGACGTGTTTTTTTGTCGGCACGGAGGACCTGTGAGAGAGCTTTCTCCTGCTCGATCACCCTTTCAACCATCGCTTGCATAGAGCCCCACCTTGTAGGGGTTTCTGTGATAAGCTGATGACTGGGCAAGGGTGGATTTTGCTCTGCTTGAGCTTTGGCAAGCTCCCGTCTTCTTTTCCATGAATTGGAGAAGGCAGCCACAATCTTCTTGCAGACGCCGACTGCTCGTTCCACCTGGTGTACTTTCACACCCCTCCCTGTGGAAATAAAGTAAATGTAACAACGTTCTGTACTTTTTAATATATTATACTGTGTACAGGACAAGTAAAATGTATTAATTACGTTATGAATTTTATTTATTCATATATATATATATATATATATATATATATATATATATATATATATATATATATATATATATATATATATATATATATATATATATATTTTGTATAAAGGTCCACACTAGGGGTCTTTACAAAATGATGGATTGGATGGAGAAGTATTCTGTATTTTTAGCTTTTAACTGGCTTTTAAATGCTCAGAAATTCTATTGCAGGATAATTTTGCCATTATGGCTGTTACTATAACTAAAATGGTTCCATCCATACATTAATGCTGTATTGGAGCACATTTTCTTTTAGTTAAAACTGTAGCGGGAACAGATGTTTAGAGAAACCTATGTACCGGGTGAAGGCTGATTTATGGTTCCGCGTCACAACAACGCAGACCCTACGCTGTGGGCTACGGCGTAAGCTCTGCGTCGATTTAAGGCGGAACCATAATTCAGGCTTTAGGGGAAGATATCGGAGAACAACCAGAAGAATATAGAGTGGATTAAAAATAAAAGTTAAGCACTGAGCTACACGTGTCTCCCGTCTGGGCCAATGCAGACTCATTGCCTGAGCATGATATTACTAAAACCAAACATATCTGCCGTCTCTTTCTTCTTTACGTGCGCGACGGCAGTGCGTTGTGTCGCAGTAAATGTCATCCGGGCGTAATACCAGCTGGTGAAATTAAACGAAAAAAATAAATAAATAAATTAAACAATTCCTCGAGGCACAAAAAAATCCTGGCAAATTTACTGGTCGCACCTGTGCGAGTGGACATTAAATTCAGTCGCACATACTCAAATTTTGGTCGCAAAATGCGAGCATTTGGTCGCAGTCTGGAGCCCTTTAAACAAAAATGTATATATGCATTTTTAGATCGATTTAGAGTTACTCACCAATGGCTAGATGAAGACGGTGGCCAAAGCACTGCAGGCGTGTCGTTTCATTCATCAGCTCAAGGGCAAGGATGTTGTTGCTGGCGTTGTCTGTGGTGACACATACGAGGCGATCCTGATTCAGTCCCCACGACTCAAGAGCTTCACTGAGACCTCTGGCTATCTCTTGTCCAGTGTGGTCTTCTGGAAAATAACTTGTCTGTAAACACCGACTGCGGAGGTTCCAAGCTTGGTCGATGAAATGTATTGTCAGGCTCATATATGGATGTGTCGTTCGGCTCGACCACATATCTGTTGTTGCAGCGTAGAACATCCCCTTGTGTATCTCCTCCTCCACTTTGGCGCGGCACTCATTATATAAAGCAGGTAACACGACCTTATTCAGGTGTTTTCGGCTGGGCATTTCGTATCTAGGATCGAGTGTTCGCACCAACTCACAACACCCCCGTTTCTCGACCGTGTAGATTGGAGCCATATCTTTACAGATGTGCTTGGCAACGGCAGTAGTTATCTCCTTCCATCTGCGGGAGGTATGACTATATGGCGTGCCGCGGGTAAAAGCCTGTTGCAACGTCTGCGTCTGGAGTTTATTCTTTTCAACATCAACGTTACTCGACCCTGCTTTTGCTGCTTTTTCTCGTTGACTCTCTCTGTATTCTTTGTCATGATTCTTTCTCAGGTGATAAAATAAATTAGTCGTGTTGGAGTCTGTTGTTGGTACCGTGCAGCGGCATACTTTACAAACTACTGTGGTCTGGTCCGTGTCGGTCTTTTTAAAACCAAACCACATCCATGCGACAGAAGTTCCTCCTCTTTTATGTACAAGCTCCTCGGTTTGTGTTGGCTGTTCAACTTGTTGTTTGTCTTGTTGAGAATTAGTACTACTGTTACCCTGGTCTGCTACGTCTTCCTCCATGCTTGTTTTTTTTTTTTTTTAACAGCGTACCTGGGCATGCCGTTTGGCGCGTCAGTGACGTAAATACTGCCGTAAAGCGTGTTTTGCGACATAGACGATAGAGCTTCATGTTAAAGGATATACATTTTCTATCGTCCAGACGATATATATCGTCATATCGCCCAGCCCTAAGTCACATGCATATACACAAACATACACAGCCACACAGGCATATACATACGCACACACACACGCGCACACACACACGCATGATCATATAAATACACACACACACACACACACACATAGACATACACACTGGCTCGTTCACCTGCATGCTGGCTCTCTAGTTTTTGGGGTTATGTAGCGGTAGCGGTAGCTTAGCTCAGACTGCGATCAGATCTCAAGATTTAGGTCGATTGCTGTTGTTGTTTTGGTTGGCTCCGTGCCGGTTTCGTGTTTTGTTTGTGGTTTTTGTTGCAGATTTCCAGTGCTTGACGTGTGTTTCCGTGTGTTCCTGCTTCCTGGATTGGCAGTGGATGTCTTAAGCCGACTCCAAAATGTTTTGGCCATTGGTCTCGGCTGATTTCATGTTGTTTTTTCAGATTCACAGCAAAACGACGTCCAGTGGTGGAAGAGATGTAAATGTTGTAACGTTGGGGCTCTGGAGTGAATAGCAATTCAGCTTTCCCGGCTCTGAGCGAATGCTTTCGTCAAGGCTGGTGCTTGATACATTTGGGACTAGCTCCAGATGATCACTGAACCTGCTCTGGTGGAAAAGGCGTGTTATGGTACTTTTGAACATTGGTGCCGTCATCACAGAAATGTGCACACACATGGACAGATTTGTTGATACCATTTCATTAAAAAGAAAAACCCACAATGGTCCCTGAAATACCTTGAAACTTTTATATCTCTCAGCACAACAGAGTCAGTAACAAACTAGTGAAACTAGCCCGGACAAAGATGGTGTGAAAGAGAGAGACTTGTGATGTCTGGTCTCATGAACAGACTAGTTCCAACCTCCAGCTGTCTCAGCTTTAAAGGGCTTTTCTCCAGATGCCATGTTTCAAATCTTTCCACAGATGTCTATCAGGATTCAGGGGCTCATACAAGGACACATGACTTAGACCAACTTTCTGACACTAGCCTTGACATTTCATATGTCCTGCATAGATTCAAGACAGCTCGTACCAGACACAGGAACACAGGCCTCCTTAATGTTTCACATCAGTTCTTTTCTTTGAACGATTCTTTTTTTGCATCTTATACATAGCTGATGGCACTTGAGTCCCTCTGCCGTCTTCTACAGAAGACACGTTCCCATTTAGTAGAAGAAAGCGTGACTTTAGGTGTAATAATGTTGTGTGTGTTTCAGGTGAGTGTGTGTCGAGCAGACATTGAAGAGGCAGAGGAGAACCAGAAGGCAGAGGTCCAGTCTGAGGAAGGACTCTTTGATATGGTAACACTTCTCATTCTTAACTAGTCATACGAAACTCTTTAAAACAGCTTCAAATGATATCATGTTCAATTGAAACTGGAACAATAATCATTTAATAATAATTATTAATGATGGAATAAACAGTTTTTGAATTATTGGGGCAGATTTATTAATTGTGAAACATTAACTGTGTGAGTTTTTAAAGCTAAAGTAGTATGGAGAGAAAATCGACTCAAAACATTTGTGTTTGCGTAAAACTTGATTGGTGCGTACTACTTTATTTGTGTGTGCATAGCTCTTGATTTGTGTGTGCGTGTTATCTGATTCGTGCAAAGTAACTGATTTGTTCGTATTATTAGATTTGCGTGTGCGTAACTTGCTCAACGTTACGGACAAAACGATAGTTACGAATTCATAAAGCCTCCTACACACACAAACGCATACACGATCGCTTGCAGTGTTTCCCCTAGAATTTTTTTCAGGCCCGGTGGTACCCACCGAAAAAATCCTAAACAGACGAGGCGCGTGGGACGGCATATTGGACATGTAGCAATATAACAAAGTTTAACATTAAAAATCATTGTAGGCCTATATTGCTGAATGATATCACTTCAATGAAATAATAAGATTTAATCTAACCTTTAACCAAAGTGTCATGGGCCTGAAAGGTCTGACCCATATGAGCATTGAGCACATCTTTTCTAGATATTTCAGAGGGATCTCTATGAAAACCCTCTGGGATGGTCCTCTTTTAACAGCTGCTTGTGCTGACGGCATATGTGACAAAACATCCCTATTCACAATTGAGATTATATCAGTTATAAATAATTTAAACATTGTAGAAGATTTTTTTCCCGTTTGGTTATAACAGAGTTACATGCATTTGACTGGGGGAAAAATGAACCTTTAGTGGTTCTACTGGAAAGACAATCTATTGTCTGTGTTATTTTCATCATTATTACTTACCAAAAAAAGAAGCTCAATCAGAACAAAAATGTAAGCTAAACAACAAATTGGAAATTTACCATGGGGAGTGTGGTACAACCAAGGGCTTTATTTATGGTTATTAAGCCATTTGGGATCCCAGCCAGATGTTTTTGTGTTGTTTTTTACTGGGTCACCAGTCAGACCGGTGTCAGCGACGGTAAAGGCTGATTTATGGTCCGCGGTACACCAACGCAGAGCCTACGGCGTAGGGTACACGGCGACGCGCACGCCGTTGGTGTACCGCTGAACCATAAATCAGCCTAGACGCTCATACATGGCTGGCGCTAGGACCCCGCGGACGCCTGGTGTGTCGTCGGGCTGTGTTTTCCTTCATGCTTCCCTGCAGCGTCTCATGCAAACACAAACACACGGACCTGCAGAAACATTTCTTTATATCATGTTGTCTGTCGCCCGCAATATTTTTTCTTTTTTATTTGGCTAGCTACAAACTCTATACATCCCATAATATATAATAATATGCCTGCGCTTTCAGCAGCGTTACTAGGCAACAAAGCAGGTTGACTCCCGTTGCAGAACAGCTGCAGAGGCTCCTAAACGTAAATTATCATTGATTTTTTTTTTTTTAGGCCTGGCGGGGGGTCTCGTTGGCCTGGCGGCCCCGCCAGGCCTATATAATGGTAGGGGAAACACTGGCTTGATACACATACGCAAAGCTATAGATTTACACAAATGGTTTTGAGACTGGTCCGTATAAGATAAGAAATCCTTTAATAGTCCCACAGAGGGGAAATTTCCAAGTCTCTGCATTTAACCCATCTCTAGAGACTAGAGAGCACTGGGCTGCCATATGAACGGCGCCCGGGGAGCGGTTGGGGTTGAGGGCCTTGCTCAGGGGCCCAGGGTGGTTGACCTGGGTTGCATTCTGGGGGCTTGAACCTGGTCCTCCAGACTCCAGTCCACTTCTATAACCACTAGGCCACCACTTCCCATTTATGTACTGCTGGAAAGCTGGGTCATCTGAACTTTCATCTGAGTCAAGCGTTATTTTCCTCCATACTTAGTTACCTCTAAACTTGTAACCAATTGTGAAAAATTGTGGGCCGGTGTAAGAAAGTATATCTCAGCACCCCATGGTTATAACGTATTTGCTTTGTAATATTCTGTTACTCATTATATGGACAGTTGACAGTCAAATTGGGAGTCAAGAAGAAGGTAATGGCAGGGCATCACGGAGGTCTGCCCTCTGAAGTACGTACAAGTTAAACCTGTACGCCTTGCTATCCCATTAGAATGAGACAGACAGTATTTCAGATCCATCAATTTTTCCCAGCCAACGAACAAGTTTTGATCTTCAAGCAAGTTACGCATGCATAAATCTAATAATATGCAAAAATCATATTACCCAGCGCTAGCGGCGTTTTTCACTTAGTGAGTATAGATTAGAAATCCAAGCTATGAAGATATCAGTTGGTGTCAGTGGAACTAACTGATGATATTTTCTCTCTCTTCTTGTCCCCTGTGGGTGATTGTACCAGGACGAGGAAATGTCAGCGTATCAGCCGCCCAGGACGGGTGTGATGGCCCATCCAGTGGCTGAGAAGCTGGACGCACTCATGGATCTGCTCATGTCTTATATCAAAAATGTCTGCCACACCAATGGTACATTAACTATATTTTGCAAGCAAGTGTTTAATACACGTCTCTTCACTTGAGACACCCAATTTTATACATGGTAAAATACTTTCACACCAGTCTAGGAAAAAATTAGAAAAATATACCTTCTTGCCTGCTGACAGCAGGGTGATTGAGACACATTGGCTGATACTACTTGTGCCAAATCCCACGGTAGCATTTTATTAGCTTTGATGCCATTTTATCACGTCCCAGCTTTTAGGTGTCTCTAAACACAGGGAAGGAATTAGCTGTGGCTTGTGTTTGCTCACATGAGCAGCAAACAGCACGAGTCACTGCCACATAAAGAGAGTGTGGGTGTATGTATGTATGTATGTATGTATGTATGTATGTATGTATGTATGTATGTATGTATGTATGTATGTATGTATGTATGTATGTATGTATGTATGTATGTATATATATATATATATATATATATATATATATATATATATATATTAGGGGTGTAACGGTGCACAAAAATCTCGGTTCGGTACGTACCTCGGTTTGGAGGTCACGGTTCGGTTCATTTTCGGTACAGTAAGAAAACAAAATGCAAAATATAAACGTGCTAGTTGTTTATTACACACACACAAAATAACATTGGCTCTACGTGTGCCGGCGCTAGTACCCCGCGGAGGCATGTTGTGTCGTCGGGCTGTGTTTTCCTTCATGCTTCCCTGCAGCGTCACATGCAAACACAAACACGGACCTGCAGAAACATTTCTTTATATCATGTTGTCTGTCGCCCGCGATATTTTTTCTTTTTTTGGCCGGCGCCATAGTTGGCTGGCTACAAACTCTATACATCCCATAATGTATAATAATAGGCCCGCGCTCTCAGCAGCGGTACTCGCATCGTTAAGGCTGATTTATGGTTCCGCGTTACACCAACGCAGATCCTACGCCGTAGGGTACGCAGCGAGCGGCCGTACGCTGCACGTCACCGCGTACCCTACGGCGTAGGCTCTACGTCGATTTAACGCCGAACCATAATTCAGGCTTTACTAGGCAACGAAGCAGGTTCACTCCTGTTGCAGAACAGCGCTGCAGAGGCGCTCATAAACGTAAATGATCATTGTTTTTTTTTTTTTTAGGCCTGGCGGGGGGTCTCGATGGTAGGGAGCATTGTGGAGCACAATTATGTGCTTAGCTCTTTAGTTCTTCATTAGTTAGTGCTTTTTCTTTAATCTTAATACTTTCTCGGTGTGAGCGCAACTGCAGCAGCGCTCTGCTCCACAACGTGCGGTCCTCTACTTAATATGTCCGTGTGGAAACTCGTTCGGTACGCCTCCGTTCCGAACCGAACACGCTATACCGAACGGTTCAATACAAATACATATACCGTTACACCCCTAATATGTATATATATATACCGTATTTTCACGACCATACGCCGCACCGTGTGAAAAGGCGCACCCTCCGTTTTGTGTGTCATTTTTGGTTTTAAAACACACATACGGCGCACCGACCCAAAAGGCGCCGTCTACAGAGACGGAACTGCACACGCACACGCTGCAAAACACACACACAAGAGTGCTTATTTAAAAGTAGAGCAGGAGCAAAACTTAGTTTGATATTTTATTTCACTTTTCACATCAATCAAACCCTTCAAAGGTTCATCTTCTGTTTCCGCATTAAAGAATAAAAAAAAAACACCGGGTCGCCGCACATAAACCTGTCTCAGCCACCAGCCCTTTTCATTTCACTCTGGCTGGAAAAGTCTGTTTAGGCAACGCTTTTCTTTTAAAAATCACCATCGGCGGCAGTTTCTGTCCATCAGCGTGGCATGCAAGCACAAGAGTAAATAAACTTTTCATACCCCGTTGTGCTGCGGATCCCGACGCGGCGGTCCCGGGTCCCGCTCCGCTACCCCGCGCTGGTCCCGGGTCCCGCGTCCCGCGTCCCGGGTCCCGGGTCCCGGGTCCTCCCGGGTCCCGCTCCCCCGCACTGGTCCCGCTCACACACACGCGCATGTCGGTACCGGGTTTGTATCCGACAGGAGCTCCGCTCCGCTAATTCAGCTGCGCCAGTCCGAATTTCCAGACCTGTCTCAGCCACTTGATTATCATCCCTTCATCCCATAATGACTCCGGCTGGAAACGTCTTATGCAAAGTTTTTTAAAAAAAAATCACCATACAGTTTCTGTCCATCAGCGTGGCAGGCAAGCGCAATATAAATGAGAATGTGTGTGTTTCGTGGATCCGGTATCGGGTTTGTAACCGACAGATTTCAAAATCTCGGAGGGTGAAGCTGATCAGACCTGGGACGTACCCCAGAAATCTCTGCTCCCAAAGCGGGCGGGAACCAGGTCGATCAGACCCCGCTTGGGGAACCAGGAAGTCGGGAGGAGCAGCGCGCATCACCGCGGCTTCAACCGGGGAAAGTGACCGGAGATTAAGGTGGTTCCGACCGGCCGGGACCGGAGGAGCCCACATGGACTGGTAGCAGGGACTCCCGGGGAAAGAGCACCGGCATTTCAGCCGGATCTGCCCCGGGGATGCGGCGATCAGACCCCGCAAACCCACGGCAGGTGCTTCCTCGGTTCCCGACATGCAAAACACACACGCTGCAGAACACACACACAAGTGTGCTTATTTAAAAATAGAGCAAAACTTAGTTTGATTGTATTTTATTTCACTTTACACATCAAGCAAATCCTTAAAAGTCTTCATCATCTGTTTCCGCATTAAACAGCTCAGTGGATGGTCTCATTCACGTCCGCAACTCAAGGCTTCACCCGCCCCTTCTCTTTTTACCGTTCTCATGGTAGCCGGCCTTACATTACCGTAATTCAGGTAATAGACACGGCGCACCATTTCATAAGGCGCCCGGCACATTAAAAAAAAAATAATTATGTGCGCTTATGGTCGCGAAAATACGGTGTGTGTGTATATATATATATATATATATATATATATATATATATATATATATATATATATATATATATATATATACGTGTATACAGTTGTGTGAAAAAGTGTTTGCCCCCATACTGATTTCTTAATTTTTTTTGCATGTTTGTGACACTTAAATGTTTTAGATCATCAAACAAATTTAAATATTAGACAAAGATAACACAAGTTCGGTTGATGTGAGTGAACGCTGGCGCGTCTTGGCTGCCGCTGCTCACCAACCCGACTTTTTTACCTTTTACTTGTTTAACACCATTTGATGCCTGCTAACTGCCTCTGCCAGCGGTATCAGTGTTTTATATGAATTACCTGCTCGCATAACTACGATCATCTGTCAGCCACTGAGGAATCCCACTGCTGCAAACGGGACCTCTCTGAGTTTGGCGTCCTGACGTGCGGCTCCTTACCACCGCTTCCTGGTTCTTCCTGCTGGGGCTCTGCTACAATGCGGATACTCAAGCTCCTGCTCTGGATTGCCTTCTTCTCCACCATCGTAACTGCTCTGCCTCGACTGACATACTCAACTGATGTAATCAGCTGGCTCCGATCACGGAATAAGCTACCAGCCAGCCTACTCGTCCACCGGGATATCCTCCGACGTCCGAGATACATCCACCGCGGGTCCCGCAGGAAATTCTGCTTTGATGACAGCAGTTCCATCCGATCTTTCTGGTCGAGGGATTCACGCCGACATGACAAGGCTGGAAACGCCGGTAGGACTGCTAACCATCACATATTGGCTTCTCTTCCCAGGACGGCGGAGCCTTCTCCCTCTAACTGTTTTAAATTCTCCACCTTCAATGTACGCTCATTAACAAACAAAGCACTGCTTATATCCGAATCCATCACAGATTTAAAACTGGACTTTATATGTCTCACAGAAACTTGGCAACAGCCGAACGACTTCTCTCATCTGAACCAAGCATCCCCACCTGGCTTTGTTTACATCTGTAAATCTCGCTCTTCCGGGAGAGGGGGCGGTCTCGCGCTCATCTATCGCGAGAACCTAAAAATCACGCCTCTCCCAGTGACAGAGCCCTCCTCCTTTGAAGTTCTGGCTGCTCAGCTGAATGGTCCCACACCTACCCTTATTGTCACCATTTATCGACCTCCTAAACCCTCTGCCATTTTTATTAGTGAGTTCACATCCCTTTTAGCTGATCTTTGTGCTATGTCTCCTAATGTTATTTTAACTGGTGATTTTAACATTCATCTCGATAAACCCACTGAAACATTTGCAAAAGATTTTATTTCTATCCTGAACAGTTTTGACCTGGTTCAATTTGTTAATTTCCCCACTCACATCAAAGGGCATTTTCTCGACTTAGTTTGCTGCTCAGGAGTCACACCTTGTAACCTCAGTACTGTTGATTTTCCCATTTCTGAACATAAGCTTGTTACCTTTGATATACATCTTCAACTTTCAAAATCCACCCAGAACCGTTCCATATCTTTCAGAAACCTTAAAAATATCAATATCACTGAGCTTAACAGTCTAATTAGCACCTCCATCCATTCCAGCTCCCCTCACTTCCACACTGCTTCTGAACTGGTTGATCACTATAATACTAACCTCCAATATGCTTTAGACACACTTGCCCCCCTGAAAACTCGCACAGTTACATTCACTCGGTCCTCCCCCTGGTACACCCCGGAGCTTCGCCAGCTTAAAGCGCGGGGTCGTCAGCTGGAGCGATTGCTGAGGAAAACCGGCCTAGTGGTACATCAGCAAATGTATCTTGACCATTTCACTTCCTACAAATCTGCCATCAACACAGCCAGGTCCACCTACTACTCCCATATCATCAACTCTGCTGACAGCAACACCCGGACTTTATTCTCAACTGTCAACAAACTCCTGAAACCAGCTGCAACTCCCTCTCATCTCATCTCCACCTCACAGTGTCAAGAGTTTCTGGACTTTTTCAATTCAAAAATTGTCAATATCCACCAACAACTGACTCTTCCTGCACCAACGCAACCCACCTTCTCCCAGTGGAACACCCTGGACCCTCCACCCTCCAACACCCTGTCCACATTTCAACCCCCATCTGTTGAAAGTATTAATAGACTCATCAAAGCATCCAAGAACTCTACCTGCCCTCTTGATCCTCTCCCCACTGCCTTAATTAAAGCCTGTCTGCCAACAGTCTCACCCGTAATAACTGCCATAGTTCACTCCTCTCTTTCCACTGCCACTGTTCCACCATCATTAAAGACTGCTTCCATCACTCCCATTCTCAAAAAACCTGGTTTAGATCCAATCGACCACAATAATTATCGACCCATTTCCAACCTCCCATTCATCTCTAAGATTCTGGAAAAGACAGTAGCAACCCACCTCCAGAACCACCTGCACAACAATAGCCTCTTTGAACCATTTCAGTCTGGTTTCCGCCCAAAACACAGTACAGAAACTGCATTAATCAAGATCACCAACGACCTCCTCCTGGCAGCAGATTCTGGCCTTCTCACCATCCTCATCCTCCTCGACCTCAGTGCCGCCTTTGACACCATCTCCCACTCCATACTCCTGGAACGCCTGGCTGGCACTGGGGTCTCTGGTACTGCAATAAAATGGTTCACCTCATATCTCTCTGACAGGAAACAGTTCGTTCAAGGTAAAAATGTACACTCACAACCATCACTCATCACACATGGCGTTCCACAGGGATCAGTACTTGGACCGCTTCTCTTCATTGTATACATCCTCCCCCTTGGTAACATCCTCCGCCACTTTGGAATCCAGTTTCACTGTTATGCCGATGACACATAACTCTACATCTCCACTAAACCAAGCACCTCCCTCCCCCCACCACTCTTACTGACTGTCTCAACACCATCAATTTCTGGATGACAAACAACTTTCTCAAATTAAATGGAAATAAAAGTGAAGTCCTTCTCGTCGGCACAAGGTCCACACTCTCCAAGACCCACCCCTTCAATATCTCCATTGATGGTCACCCGGTCCACATCTCCTCCAAAGTCAAAAGCCTTGGCGTCATTCTGGACAGTGTTCTCTCTTTTTCCCCCCACATCAGTAACATTACCCGTACTGCTTTCATGCACCTACGGAACATCGCCAGAATCCGCCCATCTCTCACCCAGCACAACACCCAGGTCTTGGTCCATGCACTTGTCACCTCACGCATTGATTACTGCAACTCCATCCTCACTGGCCTCCCCAACAAACTTCTCCACCGTCTCCAAATCATCCAGAACTCTGCTGCCAGAATCACCACCCGTACAAAACGCACTGACCACATCACCCCCATCCTCATCCAGCTCCACTGGCTACCTGTCCATCACCGCATCCAATATAAAGTTCTTCTCCTCACATTTAAAGCTCTCCATAACCTGGTCCCTCAATACCTGTCAGACCTTCTCCAACCGTACACCCCCACCCGTGCTCTACGCTCCTCCTCAGCTGCTCTCCTGTCTGTACCCAAATTTAAACTGGCCACTATGGGTGGCAGAGCCTTCAGTTGCTCTGCACCCAGACTCTGGAACTCTCTCCCCCCCTGCATCCGTCAGATTGACTCCATTGGACAATTCAAATCTCACCTCAAGACCCACCTGTTCAGACTTGCATATCCAGTCTAAATTTGTTGTATTCTATTTTATTTCCTGTTGTATTTTATTCGTATTTTCTATGTTTTTTGTAAGGTGTCCTTGGGTGCTCAGAAAGGCGCCAACAAATAAAATCTATTATTATTATAAGTAAACACAAAACGCAGTTTTAAAATGAAGATTCTTATTTTATTATTAAGGGGAAAAAAAATCCAAACCTACATGGCCCTGTGTGAAGAAGTGATTTGCCCCCCCCACCCCTGTTAAAACATAAATTAACTTTGGTTCATCACATCTTTGGAAAGCTGAGTTCAGTTTCTCTATCCACACCCAGACCTGATTCCTGCCTCATCTGTTCTCAATCAAGAAGTCACTTAAATAGGACCTGTCTGACAAAGTGAAGTCGACCAAAAGATCCTCAAAAGCTAGACAACATGCTGCCATCCAAAGACATTCAGGAACAAATGAGAAACAAAGTCATTGAGATCTAACAGTCTGGAAAAGGTTCCAAAGCCATTTCTAAAGCTTTGGGACTCCAGCCAACCACAGTGAGAGCGTTTATCCACAAATGGAGAAAACATGGAACAGTGGTGAACCTTCCCAGGAGGAACCGACCAAAATGACCCCAAGAGCAGCGACAACTCATCCAAGAGTCAGAAAAGACCCAGAACAACATCCAGAGACCTACAGGCCTCACCTGCCTCAATTAAGGTCATTAATGACCCAGAACAACATCCAGAGACCTGCAGGCCTGACCTGCCTCAATTAAGGTCAGAAAAGACCCAGAACAACATCCAGAGACCTGCAGGCCTCACCTGCCTCAATTAAGGTCAGTAAAGACCCAGAACAACATCCAGAGACCTGCAGGCCTGACCTGCCTCAATTAAGGTCAGAAAAGACCCAGAACAACATCCAGAGACCTGCAGGATCACCTGCTCCATTAAGGTCAGAAAAGACCCAGAACAACATCCAGAGACCTGCAGGCCTCACCTGCTCAATTAAGGTCAGTAAAGACCCAGAACAACATCCAGAGACCTGCAGGATCACCTGCTCCATTAAGGTCAGAAAAGACCCAGAACAACATCCAGAGACTTGCAGGCCTCACCTGCCTCAGTTAAGGTCAGTGTTCATGACTCCACCTTAAGAAAGAGACGGGGCAGAAATGGCTGCATGGCAGAGTTCCAAGACCTAAACCACTGCTGAGCAAAAAGAACATAAAGGCTCGTCTCAGTTTTGACAGAAAACATCTTGATGATCCAAGACTTTTGGGGAAATACTCTGTGGACTGACGAGAAAAGTTGAACTTTTTGGAAGGTGTATGTCCCATTACATCTGGTGTAAAAGTAACAGCATTTCAGAAAAGGAACATCTTAGCAACAGTAAAACATGGTGGTGGTGGTGTGATGGTCTGGGCTGCTCTGCTGCTTCAGGACCTGGAAGACTTGCTGTGGTAAATGGAACCATGAATTCTGCTGTCTACCAAAACATCCTGAAGGAGAATGTCCGGCCATCTGTTCCTGACCTCAAGCTGAAGCCACTTGGGTTCTGCAGCAGGACAATGATCCAAATCACACCATCAAGTCCAGCTCTGAATGGCTTCAGAAAAACTAAATAATAATAATAATAATTCATTTTATTTCGAGGCGCCTTTCACGTCACCCAAGGTCACCTTACAGGATAAAAACAAGAAATACAATTTAAAAATACAATAAAACATCCGTAAAAGCAGCAATACAAATAACACAACAGTAAACAAATGAACTGGTGAGAAGTAGTGCGTGATGTCCGGTCAGAGTGAATGGGCAAGTTTGAACAGGTGAGTTTTGAGTTGCGTTTTGAATGTGGTGATGGAGTCTATTTGTTTTATGTGTGGGGGGAGGGAGTTTGTGGGTGAGGAGGAGGTTTTTGTAGATGATGCGGTATTGGACTGGGAGCCAGTGGAGTTGGATAAGAACGGGGGTGATGTGGTCAGATGACTTGGTGCGGGTGATGATCCGGGCGGCCGAGTTCTGAATGAGTTGTAGTTTGTCGGTGAGTTTGGTTGGGAGGCCAGTGAGGAGGGCGTTGCAGTAATCGATACGGGATGTGATGAATGAGTGGACCAGGATTTCGGTGCTGGATTGGGACAGTGCTGGACGGAGTCTGGAGATGTTGCGGAGGTGGAAGAATGCAGTCCGGGTGATGTTGTGAATGTGGGTTGCAAATGAGAGTGTGCTGTCCAGAATGACACCGAGGCTCTTGACGTGGGGGGAAAAGGGTACCAGGAAGCCGTCGATGATGATGATGATGGGAAGGGCGGGAGAGGGTTGTGACTTGGTGAGGGTGGATTTGGAGCCGATGAGAAGAGCCTCAGTTTTATTGCCGTTGAGTTTTAGGAAGTTATTGCTCATCCAGGTATTGATGTCGTGCAGGCAGGTGGTGAGGGAATTGGGAGGAATGGCAGCGGTGGGTTTGGAGGATATATATATCTGTGTGTCATCGGCGTAGGTGTGAAAATGGACCCCATGATGACGGAGAATTGAACCTAGGGGTAGGAGGTAGATGGTGAAGAGAAGTGGACCCAATACTGACCCCTGGGGGACACCCATTGTAACACCCGTGCCCCCAGATTTATGGTTCCGTAGTTGGACAAACTGTTGACGGTCAGTGAGGTATGATGAAAGCCAGGAGAGTGCAACACCAGTGATCCCAATGCCAGCCAGGCGGTCCAGGAGTATTGAGTGAGAAATGGTGTCGAAAGCTGCGCTGAGGTCCAGGAGGATGAGGATGGTGAGTAGGCCGGAGTCAGCTGCACGGAGGAGGTCGTCAGTGATTTTAACCAGGGCTGTTTCAGTGCTGTGATTGGGGCGGAAACCAGATTGGAAGGGTTCGTGGAGGTTATTTGAATTGAGGTGGGACTGTAATTGTGCTGCAACCACCCTTTCCAGAGTTTTGGAGATGAAGGGAAGGTTGGAGATGGGCCTGTAATGATTGAGGTCGGATGGGTCTGCACCGGGTTTTTTTAGGGTGGGTGTGATGGCAGCTAGTTTGAGGATTGGGGGAACAGTTCCAGTGGTGAGGGAAGAGTTAATTATTTCGGTAATCATGGGGGAGATGGATGGCAGACATGCTTTGACAAGCAGGGTGGGGAGGGGATCAAGCTGACCGGTGGTGGTTTTCAGTGTTGGGCAAGTTACATCCAAAATATAATACATTATATATTACTAGTTACTGTCATTTGAAAGTAATTAGTTACATTACAATATTACTATATCTGAATTGTAATGCGTTACACTACTTGTGTATTACTTTTGAGTTACTTTCAACAAAATAGCAAAAAAAGATAAATCTTGTCCCACTGGCAGATTTTTCTACTTATTTCAAGTGAAAATTTACGTGAAACAGGTGAAAATTGTCAAATAAGTTATTTTTCTGGTGTTATTTTTCTGGTGATGACTCTAAATGTTGAAATAGCAGTAAAAACACATTCATTGATGAAATGACATAAGGGATGGAAAGGAGGGATGGCAGTTTTACAGGGGGGATGATTTGGACCGTTTTTATTTCAGGGGGGATGATTTGGACCGTTTTTATTTCAGGGGGGATGATTTGGACCGTTTTTATTTCAGGGGGGGATGATTTGGACTGTTTTTATTTCAGGGGGGATGATTTGGACCGTTTTTATTTCAGGGGGGGATGATTTGGACCGTTTTTATTTTAGGGGGGATGATTTGGACCGTTTTTATTTCAGGGGGGATGATTTGGACCGTTTTTATTTCAGGGGAGATGATTTGGACCGTTTTTATTTTAGGGGGGAGGATTTGGACCGTTTTTATTTTAGGGGGGATGATTTGGACCGTTTTTATTTTAGGGGGATGATTTGGACCGTTTTTATTTCAGGGGGGGATGATTTGGACCGTTTTTATTTTAGGGGGGATGATTTGGACCGTTTTTATTTCAGGGGGGATGATTTGGACTGTTTTTGTTTCAGGGGGGATGATTTGGACCGTTTTTATTTCAGGGGAGATGATTTGGACTGTTTTTATTTCAGGGGGGGGGGGTGATTTGGACCGTTTTAATTTCAGGGGGGATGATTTGGACCGTTTTTATTTCAGGGGAGATGATTTGGACCGTTTTTATTTCAGGGGAGATGATTTGGACTGTTTTTATTTCAGGGGAGATGATTTGGACCGTTTTTATTTCAGGGGAGATGATTTGGACTGTTTTTATTTCAGGGGGGGGTGATTTGGACCGTTTTAATTTCAGGGGGGGTGCCATCACATCACCCCTCATCCCCCCTCAACTCGAATACTGCTCACACGGAACTCAGAACTTCTTCATAAATAACTCCCAGAGAGAAAAAAAACACCAGCAAGCTAACAAACAAACCAATAAAGCTCTCAGAGTTAACAAAACGAACCAGAAATCAACAACTCGCAGCTGTTTTAACCTCTCCTCCTGATGGGCTGCAGGTGTGGTTTAAGGCTGATTTATGGTTCCGCGTTACACCAACGCAGGCCATACGCCGTGGGTTACGCGACTACTGCGTACCCTACGGCGAAAGCTCTGCGTCGATTTAACGCGGAACCATAAATCCGCTCTCACAGCGCGACTGACTGTGAGCCCGGCTCGTGCAGCTCCTCGCCGACTCAGCGCTCATATATATTTAATAAATGTATAAAGCCCATATATTCATAAAGCCTCACTTGGCCAAGCCCTAACGCTGAGACCATGGTAGATTTAAGTTACACGCGGACACGCCGCACTGTTGACTTTTCCCTGCCGGCTCTGCTCCCTGAACAGTCCCCACACAAACAGTGTCCAGCGGCGCTACGTTCCGCCGCGCCGCGTTCCCAACGCTTTTTTCTGTTGTCGGGATGTCTCGCGGACGCGGTGTTGGTGAATTCTTTAAAAAACAACAGCTAAACGGGTTAAAATGCGTTGTAACGCGCGTTACTTAGATTGTAACGAGTAAAATATTACCGAAAATGTATTAGTAATGCGTTATATTACTGCGTTACAGCAAATAGTAATACATTACTGTAATTGCGTTACTTTTGTAACGCGTTACCCCCAACACTGGTGGTTTTGGCTTTACGGATGAGTTCTGAGATGGTGTGTTCTGATACCGGAGTGAAATTGGTGAGAGAGCTGGAGAGAGGTTGGTTGGTGGTAGTTATCCAGGGTGGGTCATTTGTGGAAGTGCTTGTTGAGGCCAGTTGATGGTGTATGATGTTGATTTTGGAGCTGAAGAAGTCCAGGAAGGCGGTGCACTGGTCGGTGGAGATGTCTGGAGGGAGGGTTTTTGGAGGCTGAAGTAAGTGGTTGACAGTTGAGAAAAGGGCTCTATTGTTTCCTGTGGCAGAATTAATGAGGTTGGAGTAATATGATGATTTGGCAGTATTAAGTGCATTCTTGTAGTAGTGAAGGCGATCGGAGTACATTTGGCTGTGCACAGTGAGTCCGGTCCTTTTGTAGAGTCGCTCCAGTCGACGGCCTGTGGTTTTGAGCTGGTGGAGGTCAGGGATGAACCAGGGGGCAGAGTGAGTAAATGAAACTGAGCGGGTTTTCAGTGGAGCCAGGGCAGTGAGGGAGGAGGAGAGACAGTTATTGTAGTGGTTTACCAGATCAGCAGGGGAGGAGGATTAGGGGGGATTGGGGAAGGAGCTGATAAGGGAAGAGAGATCTGTGGGGTTGATGTGTTCGATGTTTCTGAAGGAGATGATCCGTTGTTCTTTGACTTTGTGCAGTTGGGTATGGATGTCATAAAGTATAGCTTTGTGGTCCGAGATGGGGAAGTCCATGATAGTGAGGTTGGCGGGAGTGATGTCCGTGCAGCAGATTAAGTTGAGAATGTGACCTTTGTTATGTGTTGAGAGGTTGACGTGTTGTGTGATACCAAGGCAGTTCAGGAGGGATGTGAAGTCGTTTGCCAGGGTGCAGGATGGGTCGTCAATATGAATGTTGAAATTGCCATGGAGGATAACAGTAGGGGACATTGTGCATACAGATGTTAACAGTGATGAGAATTCAGTGAGGAAAACAGCGGAGGGTTTTGGTGGTCTGTAGATGGTAACAATGATGATGGGTTTGGGTCCAGAGAGTTTTACAGCTAGGCATTCAAAAGAGGAGTGTTGGGGGACAGTGAAAGCAGTGACTTTTATGTTTTTACGGTAGATGAGAGCCAGGCCCCCCCCCCCCTCCCAGTGGCGCGGGGTTTACTAAAAAAGGAAAAGCCGGGTGGGGTGGTTGCATTTAACTGGGTGAAATCATTCGGCTGTTGCCACGTCTCTGTGAGGCAGAAAATGTCCAGAATTTTGTCGGTGATGAGATCGGAGATGAGAAGGGCCTTATTGGTTAGTGATCTGATATTGAGAAGACAGAGTTTGAGACAGGTGAGTGGTGTGTATGCAGCTGCTTTGGGCAGGGGAGAGAGTACACTGTGATTGACAGGATTGATGTGGCAGTCTGTGCGGGGAGGGGGGCGTGGCTCCGTGGACCAGGCGGATCGGTGTGCAAGCTGAGGTGGAGAAATGTAGGGGGGGCTATTTTTATATTTAATTATTGCTTTGAAAGTGGCATGGGAACGGAGAGGTCTGACAGTTACAATGGTATCAATTGGGAGACCGACGGCAAGGGGTGTAATGACAGCAGGGGCCTGTAGGAGGAGCGATTCACAGACGGCAAGGGGTGTAGTGACAGCAGGGGCCTGTAGGGGGAGTGATTCACCGAGGGAAGGAGGAGAAGAAGAAGGCACTGGTGGCACGGGGGAGTGGGTGTGGCATGTAAATAGTCAAGCATGGGTGTCCTGTATGTAATCAATAGTGTGTACAGTGCGCTGTATGTTTGTTATAAGCATGCGGCTGCCTAGCTTGCTCGGGTGAAGCCCGTCGTGCCGGTAGAATGAAGGGCGGTTCCAAAATAGATTAAGACCCCGTCCACACGTAGCCGGGTATTTTTAAAAACGAATATTTCCCCCCCTCCGTTTATAAAAATTTGCATCCACATTACATCGTTTTAAAAAAAAAACCCTTCCACACATAACCGAAGATCTGCGTTTTCGACCACATTCATAAGCATTCTAACCTGTAGATCATCTGCGGCTCCCGGGGAAGCTGCACCTCCGCGCGGCTCCGCGGGGGCTCCGCGGCTCCGCGGGCCCTACGCCGTAGGGTACGGCGTAGGGTGCGCGTCGCCGCGTACCCTACGGCGTAGGCTCTGTGTCGGTGTAACGCAGTAAGCGGTGGTCAAGAGCAGAGACCATTTATTTAATAAATAGCTTGGAGAACAGATGCTGGATCATCTGTAGTTCTGTAGTAAACAAAAGTCGCACGTCAGAGCAGATTTGTTGTTGTTTTGGCGCATAATGTGACGTTCGAAAACGCAAAACTCCAGTTGTGTGTGTCTACACGCATCTACATAAACAGAGTTTTCAAAAATCTTCACTTTGCCCGGAGTTTTTTTTAAACATTCGTTTATTTGCGTTTTCGTGTGGATGATCAAAACGTAGGAAAATATCTCCGGTTTAGCAGATATCCGCAGATATCCGGCTACGTGTGGACGGGGTCTAAAATTGTCAATGGAATGAAAACCGTGGATACCGCAGACAGCCTGGAGCCAGAAGTGGAGGTGAAGGAGGCGACTTAAGTGCTGTTCGCCGCGGCCCAGGGTGGGAAGAGGGCCGCTGATGAAGACTGACTTTGAAGTAAATGAAGACTTTGGAGTGGCCTAGTCAAAGTCCAGACCTGAATCCCATTGAGATGCTGAGGCATCACCTTAAAAAGGAGGTTCCTGCTAGAAAACCCTCCAATGTGGCTGAATTACAACAATTCTGCAAAGATGAGTGGGCCAGAATTCCTCCACAGCTGGAAAAGACTCATTGCCAGTTATGGCAAACGCTTGATTGCAGTTGTTGCTGCTGAGAGAACAACCAGTTATTAGGTTTAGGGGGAATCACCTTTTCACACAGGGCCATGTAGGTTTGGATTTTTCTTTCCCATTAATAATAAAAACCTTCATTTAAAAACTGCATTTTGTGTTTACTTGTGTTATGTGTGCGTGTGGAAAAAAAAGTGATATATTAAAAAATATATCATATATATTTTATATCAAAAATGCATATATATATATATATATATATATATATATGCCTTAGGTTCTTACCAACATGGTATTAACCATTAATATATATGCACACGATAAAGTCGTGTTGGAGGACCGGGCGGGTAAGACACCACGAATTATCACATTATTAAGTGCGTGCGTGCGTGCGTGCGCGCATATCTTTTTCCCCACTCACATTTGTAAAACAAATTAGATTACGAGCTTTAACATGTTAGCATCTTACAAAAAGAAAAATAGTTTTTCTGAAGCATGTTAAATGGTTTTCATCAGCTGCTTTGTTCTCTCTCTTAGGCTCGTTTCATGTGGAAAAGACGAAGGAGTTGTACAAAGATTTGTTGAGCGTGTTTGATAAGCTGATTCTACCAACACATGCTTCTTCTCATGTCCAGTTTCTACTCTTTTACCTCTGCAGCTTCAGACTGGTCAGTATTCTGAACATTAAGTATAACATATGATGGCAAAAGATCAAACTGTTGTCACTTGTGTTGTCAAGGTTTCTATCCAGTAGAAGTGACACATTTTAATGATATGACATTGGAGCCCAATTTTAATGTTAAAGATGTAATTGTTTTGGTATTTACATCTCCCTTAACTTTCACCTTTTAAAATTCTGTCATTCGAAGTAGAAAACTTTTAGCGCACCGGATATGCAGAAAGGTTCGTCGGATGAGGAAAGCTGCAGCCAATTTAAAAAGAAAACTCCCACACACGACGCCTTGAAAAAGGTCTATGACCGAAACGTTGGCCCAATAAACACTAGTACGGTGAGAAGAAGGTGTGGGGGAGTTTTCTTTTTAAAATCCTGTAATTAACAATGCAGGTCCATCACAGAGTCAGTGATGTCGTAGGTTTCAAATGTTTGCTTAAAAAGCCCAAGTCTGACAAGTCTGACATTAGAGAAATGCAGGAAAACACACACAACGGGCACACAAGCCTTCGGAATCTGCAAAAGAGAAAACAAACAAACTGAAACGGGAACAGGCAGAGACACAAACAGCAACCATTCCAGGTCTCTAAAACTGAATCAGGACTAGGATACTGCGATTATCTGTCCCTGAAACTGTGGGGTGAGTGTGTAGGTGAGTGAGCAGGTGTGTATGTCTGTGTAAGTGTGTGTGTGCAAAGTGAAAACAAGGTTTTACCTGAACTGCAACTACAGTGGAGGAGGGAGCCAGGAAGCTCACGGCAACGGACCAGGACCCAGCCGAGTACCAGCCACCAGGCTGATCGCGGAGCCAAGAGGTCCACGCCCTCCAGACCCCCCACCCGGTGAGAGGCCAGCCCCCCCGGAGAGACGGGGCCCCCCCGGAGAGACGGGCCACCCCGACCGTCCACGCTGGCGGGCCGGCACCCGTCCGGCACCCGCAAGGGCAGCGGGGGGGAAGCAGAGACGGACACGGAGCGAGGGAATCCCCCGACAAGGAGCCACTCGGACAAGCCCAACAGCAAGGAGTCCCAAACCCAGGCTGGACAACGGACACCCATTCACACAGATACACCAACATACACCCAGTGACAAAGACGTGGACAATCATTCTCTCACCACTCCCCCGCCCCACCGGAGGCCCGGCACAGCCCACCCAGGCAGGGGCCACCGCCCACCCAGGCAGGGGCCAGCCCCCCGATGCAGAAGCTCCAGGCCCACACCCCAGCCCACCCGGAATCGTCCGGAGAACCACTCAGGTCCACAAGTCTTATCTTGATTAAACTGTAAGAAATGAAAGGTGCAGCTGGTAGTGCAGCGGTCTCACAGCTAGAAGGTCCTGGGTTTGATGCCGGGGACGCTGTGGGTGCTGAAGTGCTTGTTAGTTCCCCCATGACTTCAGCACCCTGGGGGGGGGGGGTTGGAAAGGGCCTTTCTGTGTGGAGTTTGCATGTTCTCCCCGTGTTCAAGTAGGGTGGAGACCTGAGCTCAGTGCAGGACACAATCAGGAAGTGGGACGAAATTTATTGGATATTTCAAACTTTTTTAACAAATAAAAAGGCCCAGGATCACTCTGGATGAGCTTCAGGGGTCATGATCACTCTGGATGAACTGCAGAGGTCAGAGGTCACCTACAACTGAGGTGGGAGACTCTGGCCGTTTCCGAATTTGTATACTGATTTGGCCAAAGTGTAGTAAGTAGTATGCTGTATGTGAACAGAAGGAAATCTGCAGTGTGCGAAAAATACCCGGATGTTTTACTGATTTGGAAAAAAATCCGCAGCATGCATCAGACCAGCCTACCTCGCTTACTATATCCCAGAATGCAATGCGGCCTCGGCCGGGCAGCGCTTTTTTCTTTTTTTTCCTCAAAGTTTTATTGAGAAAACAGCTGCAACCGGACAGTGATGTGATGTGAAGGCAGAAAAGACTAGTTGCACCGTGGAGAGGGAGAAGGAGGAATATAAATGTAAGTAACTTTAATATATAACTTTTTAAATTCAATTTAGTGTAAGGACAACGATTAAAAATTGTGACAAAGCTACGTTGCCCATTTGTAATGAATGTAGAACTTGGCATATTTGTCCTAATAACGTTAATACAAAGCGATAACGTAACGTTTTTAATAGGTTTTTAGGTTTCTGTTAGTTATCTTAGCGTGCTTGCTAGGTAAACTAAGGTGATTTAAGTGTTTGACAATGTTATATATCGGTAGTTCGTGGTATTTTCATGAAATAACTACTTTTCATTGCTGTGTTTTGACAGAGAATTTGTCCGGGAGCTGAAATAAATAGATGCAGAGAGAGCGACTCGACAGAGAGCAGAAGAACTTTGTTAATATTAAAATAAAATGAAATTCAATAGACTGATATGTTCATTTTAATACATTTATTAAAATCCCTTTCCATCCCTTATGTTATTTCATCAATGAATGTGGTATCACTGCTATTACAACATTTAAGTGTTGAGACACTTTGAAATACTTTCAACCACTTTGAGATATTTTCAAACACTTTGCTGGATTTTAAAACACTTTTTTAATTTTAAGACAGACAGGTCGGTTTTCAGTGCAGCCCCTCCAGAGCTTCCAGCCTGCCTCCAGCCACATGTGTCCGCTGCCCAGGCCTCGTCCTCGGCTCCATTTTTACTAAAATGAGACATTCCTGCAGTATTTCTGAACGTGTTTTGGTCAGTGCTATTATTTGTAATATATCATATTATTTGTAATCAGCACAAAATATCTCTCCCCATATGATAAAATCCACCACCCCCCCTGATTTTTCTTTACAACTCGAGTACAGGATATATATATATATATATATATATATATATATATATATATATATTTATCTAACAGTTGTAGCTTTGTTTTGTCTGTAGTTTGTAGTTTTGTCTGAATATAAAGTGAAGCTTCATGTTTTCTTTTTTTACTAGATAAATGAATAAAGATCTATCTATCTATCTATCTATCTATCTATCTATCTATCTATCTATCTATCTATCTATCTATCTATCTATCTATCTATCTATCTATCTATCTATCTATCTATCTATCTATCTATCTATCTATCTATCTATCTATCTATCTATCTATCTATCTATCTATCTATCTATCTATCTATCTATCTATCTATCTATCTATCTATCTATCTATCTATCTAGTAAAAACATGAAGCTTCACTTTATATTCAGACAAACTAACGTGACAGATACAACTGTTAGATTTCATCTGTTAAACCAACATTTATCTTCCTAAATGGTTTATTTCAGCCAGCGGTAATTCTCCACAGAGCTGCAGTTTCTCCCCGGGACGGCGCCGTGGGTTGACCCAGCGATCACGTCTGTTCTCCGGCCGTGAGCTGCTGATGCGGCCGGACCGGCGGCTCATTTGATCCCCGGAACATCGTATAAAATTTCTTAACAGGCGTTATTTGGATAAACTGAGCCCAGGGTGGGGATCTTAACGGTTACTTTTAAGCCTGAAAAGATGTTAAAACGTAATAAAGTGGCATATTAACAGCGCTACAGCTGGAATTACAACAGCTTCTAGTCTGCTTTTAAATCTCAACTTTCGCGGACGTTTTGGTGCGAGATGCATTCTGGGATACACTGTAGCACACTGCTGTGTGAACGGTCTGCTGGAGCAGCGTACTGATTCGTTCATTTAGTAGGCAGTATTCAGTGCATACTTTGCAGTATGTAGCATATAGTGCGGTAGTGTCCGAATTCGGAAACGGCTTCTGTCCATACGACAACAATTAGTCGTATACTGCACAATTCTGACCTTTATGGAAGAGTGGCAAAAAGAAAGCCATTTATTAAAGATATCCATATAAAGTATTGTTTAAAGTTTGCCACAAGCCACCTGGGAGAGACACCAAACATGTGGAAGAAGGTGCTCTGGTCAGATCAGACCAAAATCAAACTTTTTGGCAACAATGCAAGACGTTATGTTTGGCGTAAAAGCAACACAGCTCATCCCCCTCAACACACCATCCCCACTGTCAAACATGGTGGTGGCAGCATCATGGTTTGGGCCTGCTTTTCTTCATCAGGGACAGGGAAGATGGTTAACATTGATGGGAAGATGGATGGAGCCAAATACAGGACCATTCTGGAAGAAAACCTGATGGAGTCTGCAAAAGACCTGAGACTGGGACGGAGATTTGTCTTCCAACAAGACAATGATCCAAAACATAAAGCAAAATCTACAATGGAATGGTACGCAAAAAAACATATCCAGGTGTTAGAATGGCCAAGTCAAAGTCCAGACCTGAATCCAATGGAGAATTTGTGGAAAGAACTGAAAACTGCTGGTCACAAACGCTCTCCATCCAACCTCACTGAGCTCCAGCTGTTTTGCAAGGAGGAATGGGCAAAAATGTCAGTCTCTCGATGTGCAAAACTGATAAGAGACAAACCCCAAGAAACTTACAGCTGTAATCGCAGCAAAAGGTGGCGCTACAAAGTATTAACTTAAGGGGGCTGAATAATTTTGCACGCCCAATTTTTCAGTTTTTTATTTGTTAAAAAAGTTTGAAATATCCAATAAATTTCGTTCCACTTCATGATTGTGTCCCACTTGTTGTTGATTCCTCACAAAAAATTACAGTTTTATATCTTTATATTTGAAGCTAAATGTGGCAAAAGGTCAAGGGGGGCAAATACTTTCGCAAGACACTGTACATGCAGGATATGTATTGGTTGCTCTCTCTTGTGACAAAATGATGACCAGAAATGATTCATTTTGCATCACATTTAAATTAATTATAGTCTCAAACTATGGCTGTTAAAAAAAATGAAATTTGCAAGTTTGATAAAGCTATTCAGACATACATTTTCAGGAATTGCCTTGTGGCAACAGACATGTGCCGTTGGTTATATTTCTTTCTCATAAAGGTCATTAATGTATTTATTTTGAATTTTTTTACTGTTTGTGAGATGAGCAGCTTTTGGAGGCCTGAATGTACTTAGTTTGTGCATGGTTTGTCTCAGGCCCTGGCAGAGGCCTTCCTGGATCACTTGTGGAAGATCCTCCAGAACCCGTCTGAACCTCCAGTCATCCGTCAGGCTGCCGTTGGATACCTGGGAAGTTTTCTTGCCCGAGCCAAGTTCATCCCCCTGCTGTGAGTTGATGTGTACTTTCTTCTTTAAAACTGCAAAGCAACGGAAAGCTAAGTATATTCCTGATTATCCACCCGTTGTAATCTATTGTCCACCTTCTTTGTGTCTCCTGCCCACCAGCACTGTCCGGGCCTGTCTGGACCTACTTGTTTCTTGGATCCATCACTACATTGACGGCCAGGACAACAGTGGAAAACAAGTCTGTTGTGACATCAGTCAGCACGGCCCCTTTTATGCTGCCTGTCAGGCGGTGTTTTACACACTTATCTTCAGACACAGAGCCATATTGGAGGCCGACATGAAGAAAGGTGAGTGCTGTCACTATTTAACTTCTGAAACGGCAGCAAATCATCCAACATCAGGGCAAAACCATAAAGAAGATACCAGATACCGCTGGCTGATCTGAACTGAGCGGTTGACCACGGTCCATGATATCCGGGTCGGGCTGGTTAGAATTATTATTGCACTTTGAAAATAAATATTTCAACACAATTTTGTAGCATTTAAAAATGTAAAAGCTATATATGTAATAAATACTAAGACATTGTTGGCCCATATGCACAAAGATGCAGCAGGACGATGGAGGTGATGGATATGGTCGGGGAAAAGTTGAAGACGGGCAATTGAAAACTAAAAGATACACAGATAGAAAATAGAAAATTAAGATGATACATGTGCTTTTTAAAATTTATTTGAGCTGATGAATCCTCAATATTTCAAAGTTTAGGTTAAGACAGACCATAATTATTCTTAGCGCAGAGAAACAAGATCACTCTTTTGTTCTTTACTTAATCAAATGCCAGGTCCTGGATGGTCTTTTTTGTTCATATTTATTATCATTATCATCGTCATTATTATTATTATTATTATTATTATTATTATACTTAAAGGAGCATGAGGCTCCTTTTAAGAAATGAGACTCTCTAGCACCACCCTTCACCACGACGGCCATCGGGGGTACTGCAGCCAACAGCGAAGCCAACGGGAGAACGGGGAGAACGCGCATGCAGCGTCATGTGACGTCACATCCGCAGCCCAGCGCGGGAAATTTGGGCCCGAATTGCAGCACATTTTGCAGCACACAGCCTGTTCAAGGCAACGGAGAGATACACTAGAGGGCTCATTCTTTTGGGTTTGGAACGCTTCATCTGACATTATTACTAGAAAACTTAAAACGTATACGAATTTTTTTCATAAATCCTGCCTCAATCCGGCCTCAAGCTCCTTTAATTCAGCTATAATTCATGTCCAATTTGTTGGAATGTTTAAAGTTCTAATTAATAAAGATGTTTTTCAACGATGGCTGATTCCATCGATGATACCAGCAACAATATGTTTCACATGTATCCAACACTTGATCCCAGATGAAAGCCCCTTGTCTGGGGACCGGGCTGCAGCCCTGTGATTATGCTGGCGCAGACGTCTTGCTGATATGGTAAATTCTCGGACAGACATGTCTAAACTATATGTGTAATGGCACATTAACATGTTAACACTCGTGCTTGTTCAAATACACTCAGGTAATGATGAGTTGAGGGTTATGGGACGCGTCATGGGTGGGGTCCTATTTTGGCATCACTGGGAGATGATGAACTAAATCCTGAATCTCTTTGTGTTGTCAGGTCTGGAGTACCTGCAGAGTCTTAACTTGGAGCGGGTAGTGACATGTCAGCTGAACCCTCTCAAAGTGTGCCTTCCTTCAGTCACCACCATGTTTGCCGCCATCACCAGGTACAAATAACACGTCCTTCCATCACCTGCTCAAGTCATCGATGAGCTATTCCAGTTGTCAGAGAGCACAGTGGTTGGACCTTATCAGGCTATCATAGCTAGAGCTGGGTATCATCACTGACCTCCCGATACCATACCATTTCCATACACTTGGTCCCAAGTCGATACGATTTCCGATACGATTCGATATCGACATTCTAGTTACAATTCCAATTTTGCTTTGGCAATGGAAGGGATTCTCACGTTATTCCTCGCCGGAATAACGTGATCCTTCCGGGCGCTACGTCCGGCTGGACAAGCCCCACCCTGTCTGGTGAAAAGAAGCTGCTGTTCACTTCTCAGGTTAAGGAGAAGACCTGAGCTCAGTTAGGAACTCCCAGGGTTGGTAGAGGGAGCAACGCCCAGGACTGACTTAGGTAGGAGCACTGGGGGGTGAAATGGGGAAAAAAATCGGGTTACAAAATTATTATTATAATTTTTTTTTTAAATCGTTACTTTTATTTATGTATCGATAATCGTTCCTACACATGTATATCGATAAAATATTGATATATCGATATTTTCAACCCACCCCTAATCATTTAGATTTTTTGCAGAATTGGACCCCACTAATAAAAGAATATCTTTCTCTGACAAGCTTTCTCATATAGTACTTGACAAATCAGCTCTTTAGGGTGGAGCCTTGTCGGGGGACATTTTTGTTATGAAAATGAGACTGTTTGGTGTTCATATAATTTCTTAAGTGGTGTTCAGTGTCCTCATAGCTCCAGTTCACCACAAAAGTCATCTAAACATTATAGAGATGTCAACTTAAATGCCTGTTATCAAACACTGTCAAGCTCAGAAAACCAACAGGTTGGATACTTGATTCAACAGAGCTCAGGCCATTTTGGTGCCCGAGGAAAAATGATGGTTTGGCGCCCCTCAAACACCAGGAATGGATGGACAATAGCTGTTTGACAGACCTTAAAGGATTAGTGGTTGAATCCATCTGTCCATCCATGTTCTACACCTGCATAATCCTATACAGGGTCAAAGTTCCTGTTTAGGTTTTTGTGCAAGTATTGAGAAAGACCCGAAAGCTCCCACAAATGAATGATAAAAAATGTGCTATATTCTAATTTTATTCATCTGCTTTGCCGTAAGCGTGAATCCCAGCTTTAGATAACAGAAACTGTGTCGCTGCAGAGGTTTGGGGGCTGCTGGGAGCTGCTGGGAGCTGCTGGGAGCTGCTGGGAGCTGCTGGGAGCTGCTGGGAGCTGCTGGGAGCTGCTGGGAGCTGCTGGGAGCTGCTGGGAATCGGCTCTCACCTGTGGGACTACTGGAGAGACTTTCTCAGTGCATCTGAAAACTGAGACAATATTATGATGGAGTGGACCAGTGGCGTAGCCACGGGTGTGCCAGTGCCACCCACAGAGACAGCTGGCACACCCAAAAATTTGATGCATTTTTTTTTGTTTTTGTTATAGTCTTACTAATGTTATATTCTAAATCTAGGCTATTAGTATGTAATCATGATGTTCAAAATAATTCAAAATAAAAAATCTTATTTTCGCATGTAAAAATCCCTCGTCAGGCGATGTGTCGCGGCACCTGGACGTACAACTCATCAAATGGAGGGTGGATGGCGGACATGAGTTCCCGTCCATTATTGAAGTCTTAGGGCCTGATTTACTAAAGGTTTGCATGTGTAAAAACGTGTGCAAACTTGACAGCACCCGCAAACCAAAGTGCCAGCTGATCTACTAACAGCGTGCAAAGAGGACTGCGCCTCTCAAATGCGCAAAATAGCACACGCAATTCATTTAGTACTTTTGCCCTGATGAATAATCAATATGGGGCGTACCCGCCAGAAATCGCTAAATACTGGGAGGGGAAGATGCAAATTGGTCCATTTACCACGCGCAATGAGATTTACCAAGCCTGAAAGTAATTGCGCGTATTGTGATTGCGTCTGTATTTAATACGTTCGAAAGGAAGGTGCTAATCTGCTGCTGATGTTATTGTGGCAAGGAGGCGACATCCAAAATCAAAGAATACGCAGAGAGAGAGTCTTTATTCTGCTGCATGCTATTTTAAAAATGGTTGCACAAGTTTTATTAAAGGCCACTTTTTCTTTAGTTCTTCGCCTTATATCTTGCCACCTTCTTTTAATGTGCCCCCCTCCACTCGCCCACAAGCAGGCCAAGCCTTTGTGCCAAACTTTGTATTTTATTGATTACTTATCTTATTGAACGTGAAATCATCCTTTGTAAATTACATTTAATTAAAACCCGTGCTTATTAATCACAAAACACAGGTTAAACATCATGACCAAATCCGCTGCGACCCGGTGTGTCTGTGATCAGCGCAGACAGACTGCAGCTTCGCCTGAATTATGGTTCTGCGTTAAATCGACGGCGGTCGCGGTGCGGTGTTCGTCGCCGCGTACCCTACGCCGTCGTTTCTGCGTTGGTGTGACCCGGAACCATAAATCAGCCAATCAGGGAGCAAGGGGTTGGGGGAGCTGGGTTGATGTTGATCCGCGGACAAAACTTGTTAAGGAGCATCAAACTCACTCTTATCTACGCGGAAATAACGCTAAAATATAAAGAAGGCTTCCCAAAGTGTGATCTATGGTGAAATAGGAAAATTAAGATGTGCAACTCTTCTAAAGGTGAGACATGCATTTAATTGACTTCATGGCGCCAGCCTTGGCGTTTATTATTACGCAAATGTGGAATGTTTGGGTTTGTCTAATTTCGTCAAATTAAATTTGGAGATTCACCGTTCACATTTTTATGTGTATGCGTTGTATGAGAGAGAGATGGAGAGGGCGAGGGAGGGAGGGAGAGACGTGGCCTGTACGTCGTTGTTTTTTGTTTTTTTGCAGTTTGGGTGCACAATATACTTGTGTGTGTGTGTGTGTATTAAAAAGAGATTTTGCAGTATGTTGTGTAATTGAAACTGGTTTGCTGTGATCGTTGATGGCAAACTCATATTAAGCATTTACATCGCTGGTTATTATGTTCCCCCCAATTAGATCTGTTCTGCCGCCGACTCTGTTTTAACCTCATCTGCCGTTCTTTTTGTCTTACCAACTGCATTTATTCTATCACAGATTTTCTCCGATATTGCGTTTCTTTTGGTAATGTTTAAATGTCTTTGCTGTAGTTCATGAATGTGTTTATTTGCCTCTTCCACTAATATTTGTAAATCCACCGCGTCAAATTAAATTTTGCGCTTGCGACTATATCCTGCTTTCCATCCAGACTCTCCATGGCGCAAAGTTTGCGCTCGCAAACCGTAAGACGCGCAACACCTCATTTAAATACTGCAGTTTGCACCTGTTATCAATTGCGCACGCAATCTTAGTTGATCACCCGCAAAACACACAACAACAGCACGCGCAAACTTTTTCAGTGCACACGCAATTTAGTACTCTTTATTTAGGATCTTAGTAAATCGGGCCCTTAGACTCCTGCGACAAAGATGTTTTATCCAAGATTAACTGTTTGCATCGTATTCTGATAGCATTGCCTGTTACAAGTTGCTCCGTGGAGCCTTTTTTTTCCAGTCGTCAACAGGATCAGAGCCATCAGAGCGACAACGCTCACAGAGAGACTGAGGAGCCTCTCGTTGCTCATGTTTGAAAAAGAGTTCAAGGAAAAACTGGACCCTGATGAAACTTCAAAGAAACATCTCCTGGATGCACTGGGACACATCTTCAGTGATGTATCCTAGGGTCATCGGGTGTTTCGGGTCTCGCAACATCAGACACCCTCTCCTAGGTGACCCAGCCGGGGGTGATCAGCTCCCGGCTTGCGTCCCAGCAGCAACCCACGGATCTGCCCTCTTTAGCCACAACCACCTTGTGGCTTTCTCTGCAGCCTCACTTGTGGATTTAATGGCCCTCTTCTTTGCTGCTCCTGCAATGCCCAAGCGACCTAGGGCTTTGCAGAGCGAGCGTCCCGCGAAGCCTCGACAGCCGACTTCTATGGGCTCATAGTATGTTCTCCAGCCCCTTCCCCTACACTCCTCCACCAACTCCTGGTATTTTGCACGTTTCCTCTCGTTGGCTTCCTCGATCCGCTCTTCCCAGGGCACTGTCAGCTCCAGCATGATCAGGTGTTTTGACTCTTCGGAGGTGATGATCATGTCTGGCCGGAGAGATGTTGTAACAATGTGCTGGGGGAACCTCAGCTGTTTCCTGAGGTCGACGTGCAGCTGCCAATCAGGGGCTGTATGTAGGAGTCCTGATGCTGTCTGTGGGCCTTTGACGGGTCTCTCTCCAGCTTTGACAAAGGGGATTTCCTTCTTTGGAGCATGGTGTTGTTTGCTGGTGCTGATAGCTGAGGCTATGCTATCTGCAACTGCTTTGAGCACCTGATCGTGGCGCCATCGATAGCGGCCATCGGCCAGGGCCCTTGGACAGCTGCTGAGGAGGTGTTCTAGGGAGCCTCTTCCGGAGCAAAGGGGGCAGGAAGGTGTTTCGCTCTTCCCCCACACATGGAGGTTTGCTGGACTTGGGAGAGCATCGTAGACTGCCTGCACAAGGAACCGAACGCGATGGAAGTCTGCCTGCATGATGTTGGACCAGGTGACTTTGCGCTGCAACGTGCTCTCCCACCTTGTCCATGCTCCCTGCTGCCGGAGTCCCACCGCCCTGCTCACTCACTCTTCCTCCACACCTGCTCGGACCTCTTCCTGGAGTAGATGGTGCCTCTCCTTGCCTCGGGCCTGGCTGACTTTGGACTTTGGGAAGTAGCCCAAGCCTGCCCTTCCTGTTGCCAAGACCCCCACCAGTGCCTTCTGCCTTAGGCGAGACTCTGCCACCTCCACTGCCTTCTCAGCCCTCCACTTCCTACCCGTCCTCACTTCAATCCCAGCTGATGCTACCTTGCAGTCCCTGGAATCCCTGTACTGTAGGGCTTCTCTGGTGCGTGCTACCTTAAATTCCTCAGTGAGCCCACTGAAAGGTAGCTGCAGGGTGTTGCTAGACCCATACAGGGCAGCGCTGTTGAGGCTGCGTGGAAGGCCTAGCCACTTCCGGAGAAAGCTGCTGATCTTCCTTTCGAGGGATTCCACGGTTGATACTGGGACTGCATAGATGAGGAGAGGCCACAGGACTCTTGGCAGGATGGAGTGCTGGTAGATCCAGGCTTTAAATCTACCTGGCAGGCCGGACTTGTCCACCTTGGTGAGCCACGCTCCAAGGTCTTCGCCAGACTTCTGGATGGCAGCGGAGTCTCTAAGGCTAGAGTCAAAGAGTTTCCCCAAGCTCTTGATTGGTTGCTCCGTGGTGGTTGGGATTGCAGTTCCTGAGATTGAGAACCGGAACTTGTCAATTACCTTCCCCCTCTTCAGTACCATGGACCTTGACTTGGAGGGTTTGAAACTCATTCTAGCCCATGTGATGGGTCTGTCCAGTCCTTGCAAGATCCACCTGCTCCCTGGCACTGATGTAGTTGTTATGGTAAGATCATCCATGTAGGCTCTTATTGGGGGCTGACGAACACCTGATCTGGACAGAGGCCCTCTGCATTCCACCTCAGCTGCCTTGACCAACGTGTTCATCGCCAGTGCGAAAAGGGTAACAGAGATGGTGCACCCTGTTATTATTCCTTTCCCAAGGCGGTGCCAGTCGGATGTTTCTGACCCTGAAGTGAACCTGAGCCTGAAATTGTTATAATAATCCAGGATCAGGTCTTTGATCTTGCTGGGAACATGGTGGAGGTGTAATGTGAGCTCAACTAGTTTGTGTGGGATGGACCCGTAGGCGTTAGTCAGGTCCAACCACAACACAGCTAGGTCGCCTCTGTTCTCACGGGCCTCTCTGATGAGTTGTGTAACTACACCAGTGTGCTCTAAGCAGCCGGGACCTCCAGGAATCCCACCCTTCTGCACTGAGGTGTCAATGTAGTTGTTCTTGAGGAGAAACTCAGTCAGTCTTCTGGAGATGATGCTGAAGAACACCTTCCCTTCCACACTCAATAGTGAGATTGTCCGAAACTGGTTGATGTTTTTCGAGTCCTCCTCCTTGGGAATCCAAACCCCCTCTGCACACCTCCACTGGTCGGCCACTTTCCCCCTTCGCCAGATTACCTTCAAAGTCTTCCACAGGTGCCGGAGGAGCTCTGGACAGCGCTTGTAGACAAGGTAGGGTACACCACTTGGGCCTGGGGAAGATGCTGAACGGGCTGCCTTGACCACCTCTTCAACTTCCTTTAGGCTAGGCTCCGTCAGCCTGAACTCTGCTGTTGGTAATGCAGGGCTGATAAGAGCTTTGTTGGGTCCCAGATCTTCTTCTCTCAGTGGGTCACTCAAGGTGTTTTCGAGGAAGCGATTCACTTCCTCCCTTGAGCACTTGAGTCGGCCACTGCGCTTGTCCCCAAGCAGTTGTTTTGTGAACCGGAAGGGGTTGGCAATGAAGGCCGCTCGCTTCCTCGCTCTCTCTCTTCCCCGCCTCCTGTGCCATTCTGCTCTGCGGAGGGTTGTCAGCTTCTTCCGCAGGATGTTGCGCAGTTCTGCCAATGGTTGCTTCTCCTCTTCAGCAGCGCACTTGAACTGCTTCTTGAGGGTTCTGAGCTCCTGTCGCAGCTGATGTATCTTGGCGGCCCTGCGGTTCATGGCCAAATCTTTCGGAGCCATAACTAACAATGATGGTGGTCATTGCTAGGAGTCTGCTGTCAGCATCCCCTTTGGCTATGGCTCGAATGATGTTGGACACGTCCTCGTCAAACTGCAGCCACTCACTCCGTCTGCTTGCTGGGGGCCACTTAATCCGCTGCTGTGGAACTACTCTGCTTGGCTTGGGAGACTGTGGTACGGGGAGGGACTGGGGACTGTGGGGTGTCTCCTGTCCGGGCTCCTCCTGCGTCTCACCAGGTCCAGGACCTGTGCGTTGCACCTCGCTCTCCCGCGCCAAACATTTCATCCTGGCCTGATGGATTTTCAGGCCACGTTGGTTCTTGCACAGCTTGCCGCAAATGCATGTTATACTCATAGTCAGTTCGTTTGCTGGGGTCATTAACCTTGGGTCCGTCCGATTGGAGATCTCATCCTCCCCCCCTCTCGGGATCTCCTGGGGGTATAACTCATTAGGGCTTTCCGTAGCTTGATTGGGTTCTTCCTCGCGAAAGATACAGGCTGGAGTGCTAACCCATACTGTCCCGAGCTGTCAACTGTCTCTCCAGTCGTCGACCAAACTATTCTTGGTTGCCACCTAGTCTCTTCCTAGGAGTCACTGGCATCGCCAGACTGTAACTTCAAAGAAACATCTCATTGATAATTGGCGGGTGAAGCCTTGAGTTGCGGTTTGAATGAGACCATCCACTGAGCTGTTTAATGCGGAAACAGAAGATAAAGACTTTTAAGGATTTGCTTGATGTGTAAAGTGAAATAAAATACAATCAAACTAAGTTTTGCTCCCGCTATATTTTTAAATAAGCACACTTGTGTGTGTGTTCTGCAGCGCGTGTGTGTTTTGCATGTCGGGAACTGAGGATGCAGCTGCCGTGGGGTTGCGGGGTCCGATCGCCGCATCCCCGGGGCAGATCCGGCTGAAATGCCGCTGGTCTTTCCCCGGGAGCCCCTCCTACCAGTCCATGTGGGCTCCTCCGGTCCCGGCCGGTCGTAACCGTCCACATTCCCCGGTTAAAGCCGCGGTGATGCGCGCTGCTCCAGCCCGACTTCCTGGTTCCCCAAGCGGGGTCCGATTGACCTGGTTCCCGCCCGCTTTGGGAGCAGGGATTTCTGGGGTACGTCCCAGGTCTGATCAGCTTCACCCTCCGAGATTTTCACCGAAATCTGTCTGTTACAAACCCGGTACCGGATCTCCGACATGCGCGTGTGTGTGTTTCGTTGCGCGAAACACACACATTCTCATTTATGTGGTGCTTGCCTGCCTCGCTGATGGACAGAAAGTGTATGGTGATTTTTAAAAGAAAAACTTTGCATAAGACGTTTCCAGCCGGAGTCATTATAAGGACGAATGAAAAGGGTGACTGGATGAAGGGATGATGATCAAGTGGCTGAGACAGGTCTGGAAATTCGGACTGGCGCAGCTGAATTAGCGGAGCGGAGCTCCTGTCGGATACAAACCCCGGTACCAGATCCCCGACATGCGCGTGTGTGTGAGCGGGACCAGCGCCGGGGAGCGGACCGGGACGCGGGACCCGGGACCAGCACGGGGGGGCGGAGGAGGACCAGCGCGGGGGAGCGGACTGGGAACCGGGACGCGGGACCAGCGCGGTCGGGATCCGCAGCACAACGGGGTATGAAAAGTTTATTTACTCTTGTGCTTGCCTGCCACGCTGATGGACAGAAACTGCCGGCTATGGTGATTTTTAAAAGATATGAACCTTTGAAGGGTTTGATTGATGTGAAAAGTGAAATAAAATATCAAACTAAGTTTTGCTCCTGCTCTATTTTTAAATAAGCACTCTTGTGTGTGTGTTTTGCAGCGTGTGTGCAGCTCCGTGTCTGTAGACTGCGCCTTTTGGGTCGGTGCGCCGTATGTGTGTTTTAAAACCAAAAATGACACACAAAACTGAGGGTGCGCCTTTTCACACGGTGCGCCGTATGGTCGTGAAAATACGGTACTTATTATATTATATATATATTATTATACTTATATATTGAGAGCACACAAAGCACAAAGAGAGCACAAACAACGTGTGGATATGATTTGCACTGTTAATAATGTTGGATATACATGCTTTTGAATGTTTGTGGAGGTGTAACGTCTAGTTTTGTTGAAAATAAATTTGGCACACCCAGTCTTTGCTGGTGCACACCCAAAGTCTCTTTTCTGTTGACAGGTTGACAGATGGAATTGTTTGATGCTTTGCCTGCAGTTTGCAGCCATCCTAGCCCCCTTGTAACACCCTTCCACGTTGTCATTTCACACACCACTCGTTTCCCCCCTGATAGGTAGAACAGAGGCGTAACAGCAGCAGTAGGACTGCAACAATTAGTCAACGTTGTCAACAGAAATTGATAATGAAACTAGTCGCCTACTAATTTAAATGTGGACTATTGTCTGCAAAAATACAATTTCAACAGAGTGAGCCATCTTCTTCCTTCCCATCTTTGCTGAGTTGCACATGCGCAATAGAGTGCAGCGCCAGGTTATATGGTGAGATGCAACACTATGGTGACTGGCAAAGTTCATTTAAAGATATATTTTTTAATCAAGTGTCCATCTTGACTTATTTAAAATGATCACATCATTTAACAATCTCATACAAAATGTAAAAGTTGAAATCTGAATAAATTATAATAATTCATAATCTGATTAGTCAACTAATCATTTCAACAGTCGCCTACCAGCATAGTTGTTAAGCCTGAATTGTTGTCCTGCGTTAAAGCAACGCAGAGCCTGCACTGTTGCCGTGATGCCGTCGGACTGCTCCGTCACTCCATTTCTCCGTGGTGCAGTACCAGAGCGGTGCAACCAGAGCTAGTTGATACTTTGTTCAGCTTCCGGCTTTTCCGGTCACAGTGAATCAAAGAGATAAGGACAACTATTGTGCAAAAAACCAAAACAACCCAAAAAAAAAAAAAATCACACACACACACACGAAGAAAAGAGCGCTGAAAGTTCACGACGGCTTCATGAACCGGAACCGGAAATGTGTTGCTACCAAGCAAACCAATCACAGCCCTCTTGGTCTGCGTTGGGTCTGCGTCGCCTCGACGCGTAGTAACATTTTTGGGAGGTGCACGTCAGACTACGGCGTAGGCTACGGAGAGACTCCCGTGTAGCCGTGTACCTTACGGCGTAGGTTTAATGCACAACCAGAATTCAGCCTTTAGTTGCAGCAGAATGAAATGTTGCGTTGTTACGCCTCCATGGGTTTTGCACAGCATGGTTTGGTGCAGTAAAGGTGCTAGAGGGCTATGTTAGCCTGTGGGACTCCTGACGCAGTAGATAGGTACCGGCAGGCCAATCGAGCCGGGGGTCGGGCGGTCCTGGAGGCAAAAACCCGGGTCTGGGAGGAGTTCTGGAGGAAGACTTTCGGTCGGCCTCAAAGAAATTCTGGAGGACCTTTCGGCGCCTCAGAAGGGGGAAGCATTACTCTGCCGTCACTGTTGCGGTGCGGGTGGGGAGCTGTTGACCTCGACTGGGGACATCGTCGGACGGTGGAAGGAATACTTCGAGGATCTCCTCAACCCGACTGACATGCCTTCCACTGAGGAAGCAGAGAGTGGGGACTCTGGGACCTGCTCATCCATCACCCAAGCCGAGGTCACTGAGGTGGTTCGTAAGCTCCTCAGTGGCACCGGGGGTGGATGAGATTCACCCTGAGTACCTCAAGTCTCTGGATGTCGTAGGGCTGTCTTGGTTGACACGTCTCTGCGACATTGCATAGAGGAACGGGATAGTGGATAGTGGAATGGCAAAGTGGTCCGATAGTCGAACCTCGGATTCAGGAGGAACAATGCGGTTTTCGTCCCGGTCGCGGAACACTGGACGAGCTTTACACCCTCCGCAGGGTGCTCGAGGGTTCATGGGAATTTGCCCAACCAGTCTACATGTGTTTTGTGGATCTGGAGAAGGCATTTCACCGTGTCCCTCGTGCCATTCTGTGGGGGGTGCTCAGTGAGTATGGAGTCCGGGGCCCTCTATTAAGGGCTGTCCGGTCTCTGTATGATCGGAGCAGGAGTTTGGTTCACATTGCCAGCAGTAGATCAGACTTGTTCCAGGTGCATGTTGGGCTCCGGCAGGGCTGCCCTTTGTCACCGGATCTGTTTATAATTTTTATGGACAGGATTTCTAGGCATAGCCAGGGGCCGGAGGGAATCCGGTTTGGGAACCACAGGATTCCATCTCTGCTCTTTGCGGATGATGTTGTCCTGTTGACTTCATCGGACCGGGACCTTCAGCATGTGCTGGGGCGGTTTGAGGCCGAGTGCGACGCGGCAGGGATGAGAATCAGCACCTCCAAAACCGAGGCCATGGTTCTCCATCAGGAAAGGGTGGTGTGCCTTCTCCGGGTGGGTGGAGAAGTCCTGCCTCAGGTGGAGGAGTTCAAGTATCTCGGGGTCTTGTTCACGAGTGAGGGAACAATGGAGCGGGAGATTGACAGACGGATCGGTGCAGCGTCCGCAGTTATGTGGTCGATGTACCGGACCGTCGTGGTGAAGAGGAGGCTGAGTCGAAAGGCGAAGCTCTCGATTTACCGGTCAATCTACGCACCTACCCTCACCTATGGTCATGAACTTTGGGTAGTGACCGAAAGGACAAGATCGTGGATACAAGCGGCCGAGATGAGTTTCCTCCGCAGGGTGGCTGGACGCTCCCTTAGAGGGAGGAGTTAGGTTGAGGAGTTCGGTCACCCGGGAGGAGCTCGGAGTCGAGCCGCTGCTCCTTCACATTGAGAGGAGTCAGCTGAGGTGGCTTGGGCATCTGTACCGGATCCTCCTGGACGCCTCCCTAGGGAGGTGTTCCAGGCATGTCCCTCCTACCTAGGGAGGTGTTCCAGGCATGTCCCTCCTCCCTAGGGAGGTGTTCCAGGCATGTCCCTCCCCCTTTTTTTAAATTGAAAGTTAAATATCTCAAAAACCTTAATAAGTAGCACGATGAGGTTGTACGGTCCTTTAGTGCCAATCGGGCCGAGTGTTTGTAAGTTTGAACGATGTCTCTACGATAAAGTTCGGCCGAGAAATAAGCGTCCGAATTTTCGCCTTTTTTTTTTCTTTTTGGCATCTAGCGTTGCCACTGTAACACTTTTGACTGAGAAAAGTAACGGCCATCGAGGCAACGATGGAGACGCATCTAACGATGTATGCCATGCATGGGTGCATGTTGTGTTTCGGGCCACATTAATAAACGAAAAAAGTGTGCGGAATAATAATAATTCAATATGGCCGACTTCCTGTTCGGTTTCGGCCATGGCGCCAAGAGACTTTTCTTTAAGTTGCGCCATGATACAGGTGTGTACTGATATTTCACCAGGCCTGGCTTGCGTGCAAAATTTAGTGACTTTTGGGGCACGTTTAGGGGGAAAAAAGGCCCTCATTTCGCCGGAAACAGAAAAACGAGAAAAATTCCTACAGATACAATAGGGCCTTCAGTGCTCGGGCCCTAATGATAGTGAATAGAAACTAAAGATCATCTAGGACGGGCATTTGATTTTAAAAGAAAAGAACAACAAAGTGATCTTGTCTCCCTGCGCTAGGAATAATTATGGTCTGTCTTAACCTAAACGTTCCAACATTGAGGATTCATCAGACCAACAAATTAAAGAAAGCACGTGTATCATCTTAATTTTCTATTTTCCCAGTTTTTACTTTTTCTATCTGTGTCTTCTGTATCTTTTTGTTTTCAATACCCCATCTTCAACTTTTCCCTGAGCGTGTTAGTCATGTGCCTTGTGTCCCACACACCGGCTCCATCTCTCTCCTCTCCCCCCAGTGCATGTCCCATTCAAATAATATTTGAATCTGTGAAATAAAAGTAGAGTAAGTTCTTATCAAATGAGCCATCAAATAAGCAGTCCTAACAGAGTTGAACAATATTTCTGGATAAGCCATGCCTTCACAGTCGCTCATATAAATCCTTTCTGCACTTTTGTTGCAGGAAGTATCAAGTGGTGTTCTGCTATACGATCATTGAGAGGAACAACCGGAACACGCTGCCAGTTGTCCGCAACTCTGCAGGAGGAGACAGTTCGACCACCAACACCAACCCTCTGGACAGCTTCTTCCCTTTTGACCCCTACCTGCTCAAGAGGTAACTATCAGCTAATTCTCCCTGTTCTTATTGTTTGTTGATAAAACATTGACATTCAGTGCGTTTACGTGGGAAGTTTAATTCCTCTTTAATTCAGAATTAAAATTAAATCCGATTTAAAATGAGTAAAAATTACCATGTAAACACCTAATTCCGAATGAAAATGGCCATTCAGAATTAAACTTAATTCCGAAGTAAGTGGCTGGTTTATTCTGAATAGAATAATTCCGTGATCATGTTTACACTCATTCCTCTTTAAATTAATTCCGGTCTTTCTTTCTGTTCGTTCCCTCGCCCGTCTGTCTCCATGACGTTTATATTCCGCGCTGGGCTGGTTTTCCAAACAAAGTTTCAAGATGGCAGCACGCAGTAAACGCTGGTGAAGAGCAGAGACCATTTATTTAATAAATAGAAATCATTAAAAGAACAGATGGAAACAGGAAACATCAAAATTATCAGCTTTTCAAAGTTGTATCGGCTAAGTTAGTTTTACTTCCGGTATTTTAACTTCCGGTCCGCCCCCCTATCCAATCAGAATCTTCCCAACCCCCAGACCTGGAGAGGAATTGGATAAAGCCGATCAAACGTGTTTTCCATGTAGGGCTGAACGATTAATTGCATTTGCGATAATATCGCAATGTGATAAAACGAGATTTTCTAATCTCAAAGGCTGCGATTTGACCAGTCACGTGATCTGGTCACGTTGCCGGCAGCGAAAAAAAAGTCAACAGTGCCGCATGTCCGCCTGTAACCTATCTACCGTGGCCTCAGTGTTAGGGCTCGGCCAGGCAGGGCTTTATAAATACATGGGCTTTATAAATCTATTAAATATGTGAGCGCGGAGTCGGCGAGGAGCTGTGCGCAGTGCCGAGCACGAGCCGGGCGTGCGCCGGCGGACAGTGGAGTCGCGCTGTGAAGCCAGATTTATGGTTCCGCTTTAAATCGACGCAGAGCCTACGCCGTAGGTCATGCGGCGACGCGCGCCGTACGTTGTGCGTACCGCGTACCTTACGGCATAGGCTCTGCGTTGGTGTAACGCGGAACCATAAATCAGCCTTAAACCACACCTGCAGCCCGACAGCTCATCAGGAGAGCGGGGCTGCGAGTTGTTCATTGCTGGTTCGTTTTGTTAACTCTGTGAGCTTTGTTGGTTTGTTTGTTAGTTTGCTGGTGGTTTTTTTCTCTCTCTGTGATTCAGAATCAGAATCAGCTTTATTGGCCACGTTCGAACATTGTCCAACAAGGAATTTGACTCCGGTAGTTTCGCTCTATGGTATTAAAGGAAAACAATAAACAAATGAACAATAAGCAAATGTGGAATTTCTATGTACAGTATAAACATTTTAAAGGTGCAGCAGTTTGAGGTAGTGACAATAAGTATGACCTGTTTACAATTTCAACAGACAAAAATTATGCAAAAAATATACAAAGTGAGAGGTGCAGCAGAATGAGGCAACATGAATATTAAAGAGGGTGCTAGATGATTTATTTATATATTGATGATTTATTTATATATTGCACGTGTTTAGTTACTTGCTCTGAGACTGTTATTTGTGAGAGTTCATCAGAGCAACTGCTTGCGGGAAGAAACTGTCCTTGTGTCTGGAGGTTCTGGCGCACAGCTCTGTAGCGCCGTCCAGAGGGGAGGAGTTGGAACAGACTGTGTCCCGGGTGTGAGGGGTCAGCAGAGATGCTACCTGCCCGTTTCCTGGTCCTGGACCGGTACAGGTCCTGTTTCCTGGTCCTGGACCGGTACAGGTCCTGGATAGATGGGAGGTTAGTCCCAACCAATGTTCCCTCTAATTTTTCATGTATCTGGGCATACACACAAGCTCCCTGAGCAAACTGAGGACTACTGTGAGCAACATCAGATATGCACGCTTTATTTTTAAATAAGTAATTTAGTCCACTTAAAAAAAGACAAAAATCTGAAAAATGGGATGTGTAGATGTTATACAGTATGTGAGAGTCCTGGAAGAGCCATAGAGCCATAGAGCCATAGAGCCATAGGAAGAGTCCTGCTTTAGCGCTGGATCAGTGCTTTAAGTGGACCAAAATAAGTTCCGGTACTCCCCTTATTCAACTAATGTCAGGTAAATTAGGCGGTGGTAGCGGATGATTAAGTGATATATTTAAATACTAGGACATGATCCTGTTTTATTGAATTTTCCAACAAATTATGTGTACACAAGAAAACGCTCACATTCACTGGTAGACAGTACTCGAGTTGTAAAAAAAAATCAGGGGGGATGGTGGATTTTATCATATGGGGACAGATAATTTGTGCTGATTACAAATAATATAATATATTACAAATAATAGCAGTGACCAAAACACCTGCAGAAATACTGCAGGAATGACGTAGCAGCAGTTAAATGCAGCCTTCTGTAAGCTTTAAATATCCACTGGGCTTACATCAAATACATTAAAACACAACAATAAAAAACACTTTTCTGAACTTATCAATATGACTCTGTCCTTCACAGGATAAGTAAAATGGATCACTGCAAAAACTCACAATCTTAACAAGAATATTTAAGATTGACCCACCAGTCTGGCCCTCGGCAGGAGGGTCCCCCCTTATGATCCAGGTCCTGCTCAAGGTTTCTTCCCTCCTAAAGGGGAGTTTTTCCTTGCCACTGTTTGGCTTAAGGTTTTTCTCCCACTAGGGGAGTTTTTCCTTGCCACTGTTTGGCTTAAGGTTTTTCTCCCACTAGGGGAGTTTTTACCTGCCATTGTTTATGTAATTACTGCTCGGGGGTCATGTTCTGGGTATGGGTCTCATTTTAGTAAAAAAAATCTCATTACACTTAAAACAAGACTCATCACTGGTAAAAACATCAATTTTAACTTGTTTCAAGTAGATTTTCAATTAAAATAAGTAGAAAAAATCTGCCAGTGGAACAAGATTTTTTTTGCTTGTAATAAGAAGATAAATCTTGTCCCATTGGCAAATTTTTCTACTTATTTCAAGTGAAAATTTACTTGAAACAGGTGAAAATTGTCAAAGAACATGTTTCTGGTGTTATTTTTCTGGTGATGACTCTAAATGTTGAAATAGCAGTAAAACCACATTCATTGATGAAATGACGGGATGGAAAGGGGGGATGGCAGTTTTAATCCCCCAAAACAATAAAGAGTGAGTTCGGGAGTTTTTTCTCCAGGTCTGTTATCTGGTCGGCCAGCCGCTGGGTGGCTTCAGCCACACACGCGTCCGGTGGAATGTATACGGCGACCAGAACAAAGGATGAAAACTCCTGCGGTGAATAAAACGGTTTACAGTTCACAAAGAGTGTCTCTAAGTGAGGACTGCAAGAATCTTTTGCACTGTGGCATCCGTGCACCAACCTTCGTTTATATAGAGGCAGATCCCGCCGCCTTTTCGCTTCCCTGATAATTCCTTGCAGCGATCCGCCCGGATTCAGGGCTGCCAGGGAGCGTACCAAAAATCCCAAAATTTCCAAAATCCCGGTTCTTTGTGATGAGCATAAGAAGTTCATCTATTTTATTTGTAAGGGAGCGTATGTTCCCCAGGTGGATGGAGGGGAGCGCGGTTCGGAAACCTCTCTCTCTCAGCCGCACGAGGGCTCCAGCGCGTTTCCCCCGCCTGCGTCTCCTGCAGAGCCGGTAAACAGCGGCTGCTGCTCCGACTAAAATCTCCTTAATGCTGTCCGGGTCGGAGAAAATTGGGCAAGATGTGCCGGGAGAAGACTTCCTAATATGAAGTAATTGTTCTCTGCTGAAGGTGACCCGTGAAGGGCAGCAGAAAACTAAAAATAAACAAAAAGCAGAAAAAAATCAGAGAGCGAGACACCGAGGCGACCGTAGGCGGCGCCATCTTGCCAAGTTGATTTTTGAGTTATTTATGAAGAAGTTCTGAGTTCCCTGTGAGGAAGGTTTTTTTTTGCTCCCTGTGGGAGTTTTTCTGTGTTTTTCTATTAAACTACGCCTCGTTTTGGCTAAAGTTTAACCCGGTTTGGTGTCGTGCGATTGTGTTCAGAGAGAACGACCCATAACACTCGTGTGTACAGACGTGTGTAGACGTTTTAAAGAGGTAAAGCCACAGATTTGTTTTCTTTATTGTTGTAATCTGTGCTTTAAATAAATGTGGCATTGTTTATTATAAAACAGACTGATTTATTGCTTGTGTAGTTGAAAAATACATGAGAACAGGACCTTGAAAAAATAATCGCATATTAAATCGCAATCGCAATATTGAGGAAAAAAATCGCAATTAGATTATTTTCAAAAATCGTTCAGCCCTATTTCCATGTAAACCTTAATTCAGAATTACTATTTCCATGTAAACTGGAAGGAAAATAGTTTAATTCTGAATAATTAATCCTGAACATGGTGTAACCGTGGTATTGTATGTTTTGTACAGTGGTAAAAACACTGCAGTTGCATGGTTGATCGTTAAAGGAGGCTTGAATAGTTAAGTATTTCAAAGCAACTGATCATTAGGGTGTTTCCCTGAAAGCTCTTCTTACAGTTCAGGTTGTCCTTAATGTTCAATTCAATTTTATTTATATAGCGTCTATAACGGGGGTCGGCAACCCGAAATGTTGAAAGAGCCATATTGGACAAAAAACACAAAAAACAAATATGTCTGGAGCCGCAAAAAATGAAAAGTCTTGTATTAGAATGAAGGCAAATGGCGAAAGGCGAAATGTCGAGAAAAAAAGTCAAAATTTCGAGAAAAAATTGGAAATGTTGAGAAAAAAGTAGAAATGTCGAGATTAATGTTGAAGTACAATCTCGAGAAAAAAGTAGAAGAAAAAAAAAAAATTTTTTTGGAAAAAGCTCCAGGAGCCACTAGGGCAGCGCTAAAGAGCCACATGCGGCTCTAGAGCCGCAGGTTGCCGACCCCAGGTCTATAACAACAGAAGTTGTCTCTAGGCGCTTTACAGAGACCCAAAACATGATGACCCAAATGTCCTTTGTTTCCAAAAAGGATTCCAAAAGCTTGAAAGAAAAAAAAAAAAAAAAGAAAATAGCATTTAATCACAATAATGCATTTGAGTCCAAAATGATTCAGAACAAACAACTAAAAGAAGCCATGAAAGTGTATAAGGAGAAGGTGGAGCAGATGGATCTCCAGGGCCAACCGTGTCCAGAGTTGTGATTGTTGTCATGCATTTTGGTAAGCTATGGTGCTTCTGGGACACGTGAATGCATCAGCTTTTGGGCACATGAGATGAAACTGGAGCTTTACAAAGAGTACATGGATTTCAACATCAATCCTTAAGTTTCAATTTATTACAGTGACCATTCAGGGCTGTTTTTCTTTAAACACATTTGCTTGGCTGCATTTAGCCCTGTACAGAAGCTTGTAAAATTAGACATTTACATTCTAGGAGTGGAACTGAATCAGGTACATCTGATGTTCATACTCTTGCAGTTTTGAGTAATGTATAAAAAGGATTATGAGTTAGTCTCAAGCAAAAGATGGCAGCTCCATAAAGACAAAGAATTATGATATTTCTGTTGCAATGTAAAATAGTTGAGGGGGGGATGAAGGGGGATGGCACCCCCCCTGAAATAAAAACGGTCCAAATCATCCCCCCTGAAATAAAAACGGTCCAAATCATCCCCCCTGAAATAAAAACGGTCCAAATCATCCCCCCTGAAATAAAAACGGTCCAAATCATCCCCCCTGAAATAAAAACGGTCCAAATCATCCCCCCCTGAAATAAAAACGGTCCAAATCATCCCCCCCTGAAATAAAAACGGTCCAAATCATCCCCCCCTCTGTAAAACTGCCATCCCCCCTTTCCATCCCTTATGTCATTTCATCCATGAATGTGGTTTTACTGCTATTTCAACATTTAGAGTCATCACCAAAAAAAAACACCGGAAAAATAACTTTTCACCTGTTTCAAGTAAATTTTCACTTGAAATAAGTAGAAAAATGAGACAAGTGAGACAAGATTTATCTTCTCATTACTAGCAAAAAAATCTTGGCAGATTTTTCTACTTATTTCAAGTGAAAATCTACTTGAAACAGGTGAAAATTGTTGTTTTTTCCAGTAATGAGTCTTGTTTTAAGTGTAATGAGATTTTTTTTTTACTAAAATGAGACATTTTAACTAGAAATGAGACAAATATATATAAGTTCAGAAAAGTGTTTTTTATTGTTGTGTTTTGATGTATTTGATGTAAGCCCAGTGGATATTTAAAGCTTACAGAAGGCTGCATTTAACTGCTGCTATGTCATTCCTGTAGTATTTCTGCAGGTGTTTTGGTCACTGCTATTATTTGTAATATATTATATTATTTGTAATCAGCACAAATGATCTGTCCCCATATGATAAAATCCACCATCCCCCCTGATTGTTTTTTACAACTCGAGTACTGAAAATACTTGTATGATGTTGGAGCCTAAAACCTCTTACCTTAATGCCTTATTCTTCCCCTATCATAGGAGCCTAACTAATTCTGTTACAAATCTAGCCTGTTTTCTTCTTAAGGTGGGACATATTAAAGCATCCTCACAGATTACCTTAAAGGTATTTACTACCTCCATCTGGCCCATGAAGTTGGAGTTTTACAGAACAGGGCCACCCAAACATGTTCTTGTCTAGGACCTCCAACAAGCTAGAAACAGCCTTGCGTAATCACGCGTTACCTGATCAATGAGGACAAAAGCAGGGAGCCCGTTAGCATCGCTGTGCATTCATTTTCACCATAGGAAATTAATTTCATACACTGAATCACAATTTTCAAAATGTTTTCAATATTTTGATAAAATAAAAGGTCTCATTTTGTCCCCTTCCCTCTAGCTGCCAACTCCAGATGCAGAAAAAGCCCATTTAACTTTGTAAAGTTTATCACTAATTACAGCCAGACCTGTGTGTCAGCATGAACAAACACAGTCAATCACATTAGCCTGGATTTAAGCCTGCCGTGTTTGTTGCAGACCATTTATTTGCGGGACACTTAAACGTATGAATATCCTTTAGCACAGAGGAGCACTCTGGCCACGGCAGCTTCTTCACATGGTTGGATTTGAATATCAAGGAGATCATGCTTCTAAACGCTGGTGTATCTTAACAAGACAAAATGGTAAATGGCTTACACTTATATAGCGCTTTCCAGCTGTACTCCTACAGCCCTTTACAACGCTTTACACTGTAGACATTCACCCACACACCCGCACACACACACACATTCACACACCGGTTGTTGGCGGAGCTGCCACACAACGGCGCTGGCCTGACAACCGGGAGCAACTGGAGATTCAGTGTCTCGCCCAAGGACACTTTGGTGGACACAGGAGGAACTAGGAATCAAACCACTGACCTTCAGGTTCATAGGCCAACGCTCTACCAACTGAGCCCCCTTCCCCATAAGACAAATTAAACTATAAAAGCAAAGTCCAACCAGCGTCTCTAGGAGTTTGTTTTCTTCTGTTCATGTCCAGGTCTGGTCAGGTGATTGAGCCGCTACACCAGGTCTGGGAGGAACTAGAGGACACGGAGCTGATACCCACTAAAGCAGGTCACAAGGTGAGAAGTGTGTGTGTGTGTGTGTGTATGTATATATGTATATATATATTAAAATCAATTCAATTTTATTTATATAGTGTCTATTACCAGCAGAACTTGTCTCTAGGATCTTTCCAGAAACCAGAACATGAACCCTCGAGTAGGGCTGGGCGATTATACGATCTCGATTTGTGATCGCGATCAAATTAAGTTCGATCACGGTGATCAGCTGTGGGTCTACTTTCTCGATCACGTGCAAAACATGCTGCAGCAAAGTGCACGACAACCAATCACAACCCGCTTTCCTGGCACCGCGCTGTCTGCATTAATTGATCATGCATGACATGCCGCGGCAAGTTGCATGACCATAGGCAGTAAAGTAGTCACATCTGTCTCCTCTGCACTGGTGGGAGCAAGCGTGACCAGAGAGAATAAAACTACAAGACAACAACCGCAGGCTAGCGTTAGCTTAGCTTCGAGCCGACCGGGACTCGCGGTTATTTACTTATTTATTTCACCGGACAACTTCTTCCGAGCGTACAGGAGGAGGGTGTGATGGATTCACAAAATGCCCTTCGTGATGGATGTATTGTGTATTCGAACCGCACTCATTAAAGTTGTGATTCGCTCTGCTTGTACCACAAATTACTCATCACCGCCGACTTCAGAAACTCCGCGGCCCCGACATGGGTGTGTGTGTGCGTCCGTGCGTGTGTGTGTGTGCGTGCGTGCGTGTGTGCGCGCTCAGCGGAGTGATTGTGTCGGAGCGCGGAGGCAACAAGCAGAGCTCAGCAGATGACGCCGTAGGCTCTGCGTTGGTGTAACGCGGGACCATAAATCAGCCTTAAGTCCCTTTAGGCTAATACTGTGAGAAATAACCTCAACAGTTAATAAATGTAATAAAACTGCCGTTTCTGCTGGCTACTGAGTCCTGTAAGTGGCGAGTGAGTTTTAAGGTTTTAACTCCTTAATTACCAGCCAGCGTCAGAGTCACGCACAGTACACAAACTGTGATGTTAGAGAGCCACCTGTTGGTCAATTTAAGCAACCGCATCGCCAGCTGCTTGACAGTGGCTCAACTCATTAGTTTACTGTTTTTGTTTTTAATAATGTCATTGCAATTTTATCTATGCAATTGTGAAAAAAATGGCAAAATAAATGAAAAACTGTGAACAACCGCATTCCGTAGGCTATTCAGTACTCAGTATTCAGCCAAGTCTTAAAATTTTATTCCGCTTCAGTTTCGGCCTCAAATTTTCATTTCGGTGCATCCCTAGTTTTTTCGGTGGGTACCACTGGTAGCATTCTGGATTCTTGTTAAAACATGCTATTTGCTTTATTTGTTAATAAAAAAACAACTAATCTCTGGTTTCTTTCTATTTTATTCCAGAAGGGAGGGGGGATCTTCTGATTTAAAAAAAATCGTGATTAAAAATCGAGATCATTCAATATGGGAAAAAAAATCGTGATCACTTTTTTTGCCATATCGCCCAGCCCTACCCTCGAGCAGTTATTACATAAACAATGGCAGGTAAAAACCTGCACCAGGACCTGGATCATAACATATGGATAGATATAGATATGAGAGGCAGCAAATGTGACAGTACTGGCAACCACAGACTCGTAGAGCACCCTCAGCATCTACACCAAACGTTGGAGGACCTCTGCCTTGAGTCAGCTCTGGCCACTTCCTTTGTCTTTGTCATGTTGAACAACATTGCCATTGCCTGTATTCAACAGACAACGGCAGCAAAAGTCTGTTCTGGTCCAACTCTGAGGTGCAGATGTTCATAAACCTGGTGCTGAGGAGAGAATTAAAAAGGGATCTAGATGGAGATAAGGAACGACCAGATAATTGAAGCCTCATAAATCACCTCCAGGCAAAAGTATTCCCACAAAAATGGTCTGGTTACAGTCAGAAAGGTCTAGTAGATCCAACATGTTTACATGTCTCTCACTCCGCTCACACGTCTGCAGACGGGACACCGCCGTGTCAAAATGGAGCCTGCACCTCTACTTTTGATTGACAGCTCATCGGACCAATCAGGAGCTTCCCTGTCCCCTCCACCGACTTCCTAGCGAATGAACTTCATGTATGGAAATGACGCGGACGTCCGGCTTTTGTCATGAAAAAAACTTAGCCAATTGCAGCGATCGCCCTGGTGACTGGCACATTGTAGCCAATGAAATGCTGAAAACAACGATATGACGTTGCAGGGGGTCGGGATAAATCCTACTGAAGGAAATTTCAATCAGAATGTGAAATCACCGCTCGGATGAGACGTGCGTCCGTGTTTTTACTCTTTATATGTATTTATATATATTTCAGCACTATTTATAGTGAATCTGGATATATGGTAGGATACCTCTAAGTGTCAGTTTTCATTAGAGACCGAAATTATGACTGTACGTTGAAAGATTCAAGAGTTATGCCCATGGGACATAATCTAATCTCTAATAATAATAATAATAATAATAACAGTCTTTGTAAGACATAGTCTTACAAAAACGTGTAAAATACTCATTTTTTTGTGGTATTGTTATCAAATTAGATAATTAGATAAGGCTTCAGGCTGTGGTCTCAAGTCACAGATTCTCTCATCTGCAGACATCTGATTACGAAACAAATGTCCGGCTGAAATAAAAACCTTCTATTTCAGTGTGTTCAAACTGAGATTACTGAATTATACCCCAAGAACCAGTGGTCCATGGACATTAATATTCAACCCACTCTCACATGAAAACGTACCCTGCCTACGTTGGTCCAAAGTGCAAAAACGTAGAGGGGTTACAATATTAGCCCTTGAAATGTATAACTGTTACATTTTTAAATGTATAACTGTTACATTTTTCTGCATATTCATTTTGCGTCCAAGTCACGTGACTTTTAAGATTCTGGCCGTGACAGCAACAAACATGGTGGACATTTTTCATTTTTGAGTGAAAGAAATCAATATTTTGAGTTAGTTTCTGCATAGAAATATATATATTTTACTTTCATAATATTCTTTTTAAAATTTTAAAAATGTGAAAAAGTAACATTTTGGTTGTTCGACGGTGCTGTGAAAAAAATCAATATTTTGATGCTTCCTCGTTGTTCGGAATTATTTTCAGATCTCGCCAGAATAATAATTTGAAATTGCAACATTTTGGTGCTGTGATACGTGGCCGTGATATATACACGGCCACGTACAGTATGCCGGCGGGGATTCCCCCCCCAAACCAGATTTTGATAGCGGAGCGAGTCGAACCCACAGAAAGCAGTTTTATTTTGAAAACCAACCGGATTTTCTTGCATTCCAAAAGTCTGACTTCCGGCCCGCCAAAATAAAAGATACAGCCAGACAATGAAAAAATTAAAATAATCCCTCTGGGATCCCCCTAAACGTCATAGTGACGAGGGGGACCCTGGACACGTGACAGATGCCCACATCGTGTGCCGGTTAATATTTAAGATAGTTAAGTTTAGAGTAATTAAACTAAGTAGGGAGGCTGTTATAATAATAATAAATAATAATAAATAATTTGAATTAATTATTAATTATATATCAGACTTAACCTCCAGAAATTAATTAATAATTTATATTAATCATAATATTAATATTTAGTATAATAATAAATACACCTGTAGCACAAACCAGTGTTTATAGCAAACATTCAGAGACATTATCAGACAATGATTAATGACAACATAAGTAATGTGACTGTCTTTCAACCATTTCTTAACATCAACCTCAAATATTTGAAGGGATGGCACTCCACTGTTCTGGTGTCTAAACCGTGCAGTATCTTATAAAGTAAACAAACTTTGGCATGAACAAAACAAAAAAAAGTCACAAGCTCAAAAAGTTGTATTTTTCTACAATACTGCAATAGTTCGGCTTTTTGTCCAGCGCTTTAAAAGCTGAGGGAAGTTAGTGAACCAGGTTGCCAGATCTGTGATCCCGTTTTCCACGCATATTAGCATATGTAGCAGTGCGTCGTTGACTAAGTACAGGCGGAGTTGTCAAGTGATGCGTGAAAAACGCTGACAATAGCAAACCTGGCAACCACTAATATTGAGTTTTTTTAGCCACTTACCCAAAAACACGGTCCGATTAATTTTCCATGGATGATTGCAATTACTGTAGAAACAGTATATAATTTATCTAGACTTCAGGTCTTGAATGTGTTAAACTATACTTTTGAATCTAAACTATTCATCAGTCCGACCATCTCTTCTTCTTAGATTTTTAGATTTAGATTTATTTATTTGCACAGTTAAACATTACACAAATAAAAGTACCAACTTAAAAAATTTAAAGTGCAGGAAGAGGCGAAAACTCAAAGAGCTTATCAGGTGCCTCCACCTATAGTTAACATAAAATTTAATATCATACTTATAAAAACAAAATATACAAATTATCAGTTAGAAATCTATAGATTAAAGAAATGAAAGGAAAATTACAAAGAATTTACACAAAAGAAAAATGATCGGGTAAATGAAAAACGAGTACAATTTAATAATTAAGAAACAAACAAAAAAATAAACGACTAAATAACAAACCAGATGAACAAAAAAATAATAATTTCAAGGAGATTACACAAGACGGTAACATTTTTCAGCACATCCATTACTTATGCCAGAGCAGTTCCATTCACAAAACAAAAAGTAAGTGGTGTTTCAGACATCCTTTAAAACCTTGTACAGAGAAGCATTTTTTTGCTAAATGGGAATATGTATTCCATAGTTTGACCCCCCCTGTACCGTATTGCATATTTACCCCTGGTTGTAACACACTGTATTTACCCCTGGTTAGGTTTTGAACTATTATTTTCCGATCTCCGATCAAAGCCGATAGGGCCATTTTCGGCCCGATCCCGATCGGGGGCCGATCGATCGGTGCATCTCTAGTACTCAGTCAAGGAGTTTTCCTCCAGAAGGCCTCTCTCAGCTGCTGTGGAGTTGTAAGCTCTGGACGCTACGTTGCAGAAGGCGTCTCGACACTGCTGCGCCAGCTCAGGTGTAAGTTTGGAGAGAAACTTTTCTTGAGTTTCGGTGTATCTTTTACCCTCAGCTCTCACTGGACCATACTTGGACGTTCTTTGGGGCTGAGGCCTGGCAACTGGACAGAGAAGGTAGTGGTGGTGTTGGCCTTTGCAAACCGGATTTCCACACAGATAGATTGTTTTCTTGCAGTCTTGGCCGGGGTGGAGTTCGCGGCATCTTTTGCAGGCACCAAGTTGTTGTGCTGCATACCTTCTCTCCGATGGCTTCAGGTTGGTCCTGAACTTCCTGCAGAAGTACAGTCTCTTTCTGTGCTTTGGGTCACCACGAAGTATGCAGCCTTCTGTTTCACTGCTGGACTTGGTCATCTTTGTTCTGGCGTACTTTTGAAACTTCATCCTCTCTCTAGTGGGTTCGACAAAATTTTTTAGCTGATCTAGCTGCTCATAGATGGCTTCTTGTGACTTCAGGTATGTGATGAGCTTGTCGAAGCGGTTTTGGGTAAGAAACCGGTAAGAAACGGTTTTTAGTAAGTCTACTTAATAAACATGTTACAACCAGGGGTAAATATGCAATACGGTACAGGGGGGTCAAACTATAGAATACATATTCCCATTTAGCAAAAAAATGCTTCTCTGTACAAGGTTTTAAAGGATGTCTGAAACACCACTTACTTTTTGTTTTGTGAATGGAACTGCTCTGGCATAAGTAATGGATGTGCTGAAAAATGTTACCGTCTTGTGTAATCTCCTTGAAATTATTATTTTTTTGTTCATCTGGTTTATTTAGTCGTTTATTTTTTTTGTTTGTTTCTTAATTATTAAATTGTACTCGTTTTTCATTTATCCGATCATTTTTCTTTTGTGTAAATTCTTTGTAATTTTCCTTTAATTTCTTTCATCTATAGATTTCTAACTGATAATTTGTATATTTTGTTTTTATAAGTATGATATTAAATTTTATGTTAACTATTGTAATTAATCATTGTCTGATAATGTCTCTGAATGTTTGCTATAAACACTGGTTTGTGCTACATGTGTATTTATTATTATACTAAATATTAATATTATGATTAATATAAATTATTAATTAATTTCTGGAGGTTAAGTCTGATATATAATTAATAATTAATGCAAATTATTTATTATTATTATAACAGCATCCCTACTTAGTTTAGTTACTCTAAACTTAACTATCTTAAATATTAACCGGCACATGATCGGGGGCATCTGTCACGTGTCCAGGGTCCCCCTCGTCACTATGACGTTTAGGGGGATCCCAGAGGGATTATTTTAATTTTTTCATTGTCTGGCTGTATCTTTTATTTTGGCGGGCCGGAAGTCAGACTTTTGGAATGCAAGAAAATCCGGTTGGTTTTCAAAATAAAACTGCTTTCTGTGGGTTCGACTCGCTCCGCTATCAAAATCTGGTTTGGGGGGGGAATCCCCGCCGGCATACTGTACGTGGCCGTGTATATATCACGGCCACGTATCACAGCACCAAAATGTTGCAATTTCAAATTATTATTCTGGCGAGATCTGAAAATAATTCCGAACAACGAGGAAGCATCAAAATATTGATTTTTTTCACAGCACCGTCGAACAACCAAAATGTTACTTTTTCACATTTTTAAAATGTTACCGTTTTACATTATTCTGACGAGATCTGAAAAAATGCAACCACGAGCAAGCAAGTGATTATGTAAATTCACTGAGTGAATATTATGAAAGTAAAATATATATATTTCTATGCAGAAACTAACTCAAAATATTGATTTCTTTCACTCAAAAATGAAAAATGTCCACCATGTTTGTTGCTGTCACGGCCAGAATCTTAAAAGTCACGTGACTTGGACGCAAAATGAATAGGCAGAAAAATGTAACAGTTATACATTTAACCCTCCGGGACACCTAGGCGCATTTTACGCGCTTTTCACTTTTCATTTTTGGATAATTTTGGCTGAGTTCATCCATATGGCATGAATTTTGGTGAGATTGTGTATTTTTATATGATCTTTATATTTCCAGCTCAGTTCCTACAGTAAGTCTAAAATACACTCTGTAAAATACAATTGTTACACTCTGACCCCTTAGCGCAAAAAACGCGCCATTGAAACCCATTCAAACTTCAATTTTTGATCTCGCTTCCATTAAAGCATAATAAATGCATTTTATTATATCTAGGTGTCAATCTGGTCTTTTGCCTTGGAATTGATCATATTTACTACTCTGAACCAGATTACCTAATTTTTACCATATTTGGCATATGGAGAAAAAACATGCTATTTCCACTGGATGGCACCGTCACAATTCACCCCTCCCCCTCCCTTAATGTGTGTGTGTGTGTGTGTATGTGTGCATGTACAGTTAGTATATGGGTGTGTGTGTGTGTGTGTGTGTGTTTGTGTGTGTGTGGTGTGTGTGTGTGTGTGTGACCTTATGACATTATCAGCAAAGGCTTTCAAGTGCCACTGTTTTCATTCATTCACATCGTTTTTGTGCAGAAGTTTAAAGCCCCTCTAAGATTATTTTGTATAAATGCACACCACACACACCTACACAAGAGGTCCATAAACACAAATAAATCGAAACATGGGGCATTTTGAATCACATGAAAGGTGCAGCCATAGAGAGAATCATGCTTTTTGTTGAGTCGTTTACACAGCTGCGACTGCAGCCAAAGTTTATAAAAATGCAACCTGTGGAACTAGTCATTTCTTATTTGGCAAGATGGAGAGAGCCTATTGAGTGCACAACGCTTTGGACATAGCGATGGAGTCTGATTCTGATCGCGAGCAAGAGGAATCTGACACAGAGAACACAGATACTACAGACGAGGAACTGGTGTCTGAATCGTCTTCTGAGAGCTTTGATGTGTCCTATGACAGGGAGGAAGATGAGACTTCCAGAAGTGGGGAAATTCAGTGGCAGTGAAATTTGCTTTCATCCTTTGGACCACCGTGGATCCCTTATGGCAACGGGGAAAAAGTTAGCGGAGGAGGCTGTTCATTGAGGAGCTGGGGAAGACTCTTGTAGCTCCACAAATGACAAGGAGACGCCACCTCCCCGCACACCAGCTGCTGCGGCCTTGGTGTTGGTGCTGAACTCAAAGGAGACCCAGGTCCAAGCTCAAGTGCAAGCCCATCCCCAGACACCACCCCGAGGAGGAGGCAGTGTGTTTTGAGCACCAGCAACAAACTCCTACGTCTACTCCACCTGCAGAAAGTGCGACAGTCCCATCTGCAAGGAGCACTACCAAATTGTTTGCAGCTCCTGCCTCACCTGAACTGACTCACACACACACTCACACACGCACACACACACACACACGCACACACACACACACACACACACACACACACACACACACACACACAGGGTCTCTTTCTCTCTGTCACAATTTTGTTGCTGTTATTGAATGTTATTGAATGTTATTTAGTCAGTTTTGATGTTCCTGGCTCACTGTTCCTGGTTCATTGTTCATTGTTTCACTTCTGGGTAAAAAAGTATGTGTTATAGCTACCTTTTGAAATGCATAAAAAATAATAATGCATGAAGATCAATGTTGCTGCTCTGTGTTCCCTGTGTTGTTCATCTAAAAACATGGCATCATGACAAAAACCTGGCATTTAAAGGGTTAAATCTTTAAAAAATAATGAATATTTGATATTAATACTTAGGTCAGATATTGGTGAAACAAATTAGCTCAATAAAAGTGGAATATAATATTAATGTATAATATGTTTTATAGCTACCTTATGAAAAGCGCGTTTTTTGCGCTAAGGGGTCAAAGTGTGAGTATTTGACACTGCACAAAAAATAATAATGCATGAAAATCAATATTGCTACTCATCATTGACATATCCCAGGCTGTAATAACCCAAAACAAAAAAATCTACTTTGCATGTAGTATATTGAAAATAATTCAATTTTTCTGTTTTTTTCATCTAAAAACATGGTGGCATCGTGACAAAAACCTGGCATTTAAAGGGTTAAATCTTTAAAAAATCATGAATATTTGATATCAATACTTAGGTCAGATATTGGTGAAAGAAATTAGCTCAATCAAAGTGGAATATAATATTAATGTATAATATGTTTTATAGCTACCTTATGAAAAGCGCGTTTTCTGCGCGAAGGGGTCAGAGTGTAACTATTTGACACTGCACAAAAAATAATAATGCATGAAAATCAATGTTGCTACTCATCATTGACATATCCCAGGCTGTAATAACCCAAAACAAAAAAATCTACTTTGCATGTAGTATATTGAAAATAATTCAATTTTTCTGTTTTTTTCATCTAAAAACATGGTGGCATCGTGACAAAAACCTGGCATTTAAAGGGTTAAATCTTTAAAAAATCATGAATATTTGATATCAATACTTAGGTCAGATATTGGTGAAAGAAATTAGCTCAATCAAAGTGGAATATAATATTAATGTATAATATGTTTTATAGCTACCTTATGAAAAGCGCGTTTTCTGCGTGAAGGGGTCAGAGTGTAACTATTTGACACTGCACAAAAAATAATAATGCATGAAAATCAATGTTGCTACTCATCATTGACATATCCCAGGCTGTAATAACCCAAAACAAAAAAATCTACTTTGCATGTAGTATATTGAAAATAATTCAATTTTTCTGTTTTTTTCATCTAAAAACATGGTGGCATCGTGACAAAAACCTGGCATTTAAAGGGTTAAATCTTTAAAAAATCATGAATATTTGATATCAATACTTAGGTCAGATATTGGTGAAAGAAATTAGCTCAATCAAAGTGGAATATAATATTAATGTATAATATGTTTTATAGCTACCTTATGAAAAGCGCGTTTTCTGCGCGAAGGGGTCAGAGTGTAACTATTTGACACTGCACAAAAAATAATAATGCATGAAAATCAATGTTGCTACTCATCATTGACATATCCCAGGCTGTAATAACCCAAAACAAAAAAATCTACTTTGCATGTAGTATATTGAAAATAATTCAATTTTTCTGTTTTTTTCATCTAAAAACATGGTGGCATCGTGACAAAAACCTGGCATTTAAAGGGTTAAATCTTTAAAAAATCATGAATATTTGATATCAATACTTAGGTCAGATATTGGTGAAAGAAATTAGCTCAATCAAAGTGGAATATAATATTAATGTATAATATGTTTTATAGCTACCTTATGAAAAGCGCGTTTTCTGCGCGAAGGGGTCAGAGTGTAACTATTTGACACTGCACAAAAAATAATAATGCATGAAAATCAATGTTGCTACTCATCATTGACATATCCCAGGCTGTAATAACCCAAAACAAAAAAATCTACTTTGCATGTAGTATATTGAAAATAATTCAATTTTTCTGTTTTTTTCATCTAAAAACATGGTGGCATCGTGACAAAAACCTGGCATTTAAAGGGTTAAATCTTTAAAAAATCATGAATATTTGATATCAATACTTAGGTCAGATATTGGTGAAAGAAATTAGCTCAATTAAAGTAGAATATAATATTAATGTATAATATGTTTTATAGCTACCTTATGAAAAGCGCGTTTTCTGCGCGAAGGGGTCAGAGTGTAACTATTTGACACTGCACAAAAAATAATAATGCATGAAAATCAATGTTGCTACTCATCATTGACATATCCCAGGCTGTAATAACCCAAAACAAAAAAATCTACTTTGCATGTAGTATATTGAAAATAATTCAATTTTTCTGTTTTTTTCATCTAAAAACATGGTGGCATCGTGACAAAAACCTGGCATTTAAAGGGTTAAATCTTTAAAAAATCATGAATATTTGATATCAATACTTAGGTCAGATATTGGTGAAAGAAATTAGCTCAATTAAAGTAGAATATAATATTAATGTATAATATGTTTTATAGCTACCTTATGAAAAGCGCGTTTTCTGCGCGAAGGGGTCAGAGTGTAACTATTTGACACTGCACAAAAAATAATAATGCATGAAAATCAATGTTGCTACTCATCATTGACATATCCCAGGCTGTAATAACCCAAAACAAAAAAATCTACTTTGCATGTAGTATATTGAAAATAATTCAATTTTTCTGTTTTTTTCATCTAAAAACATGGTGGCATCGTGACAAAAACCTGGCATTTAAAGGGTTAAATCTTTAAAAAATCATGAATATTTGATATCAATACTTAGGTCAGATATTGGTGAAAGAAATTAGCTCAATTAAAGTAGAATATAATATTAATGTATAATATGTTTTATAGCTACCTTATGAAAAGCGCATTTTCTGCGCGAAGGGGTCAGAGTGTAACTATTTGACACTGCACAAAAATTAATAATGCATGAAAATCAATGTTGCTACTCATCATTGACATATCCCAGGCTGTAATAACCCAAAACAAAAAAATCTACTTTGCATGTAGTATATTGAAAATAATTCAATTTTTCTGTTTTTTTCATCTAAAAACATGGTGGCATCGTGACAAAAACCTGGCATTTAAAGGGTTAAATCTTTAAAATATCATTAATATTTGATATCAACACTTAGGTCAGATATTGGTGAAAGAAATTAGCTCAATTAAAGTGGAATATAATATTAATGTATAATATGTTTTATAGCTACCTTATGAAAAGCGCGTTTTCTGCGCGAAGGGGTCAGAGTGTAACAATTATTAAAGGTGTCCCGGAGGGTTAAAAATGTAACAGTTATACATTTCAAGGGCTAATATTGTAGCCCCTCTACGTTTTTGCACTTTGGACCAACGTAGGCAGGGTACGTTTTCATGTGAGAGTGGGTTGCAATATTTGGTACAGTTACCAAGAACCAGTGGTCCATGGACATTAATATTTGGTACAGTTACCAAGAACCAGTGGTCCATGGACATTAATATTTGGTACAGTTACCAAGAACCAGTGGTCCATGGACATTAATATTTGGTACAGTTACCAAGAACCAGTGGTCCATGGACATTAATATTTGGTACAGTTACCAAGAACCAGTGGTCCATGGACATTAATATTTGGTACAGTTACCCCAAGAACCAGTGGTCCATGGACATTAATATTTGGTACAGTTACCAAGAACCAGTGGTCCATGGACATTAATATTTGGTACAGTTACCAAGAACCAGTGGTCCATGGACATTAATATTTGGTACAGTTACCAAGAACCAGTGGTCCATGGACATTAATATTTGGTACAGTTACCAAGAACCAGTGGTCCATGGACATTAATATTTGGTACAGTTACCAAGAACCAGTGGTCCATGGACATTAATATTTGGTACAGTTACCCCAAGAACCAGTGGTCCATGGACATTAATATTTGGTACAGTTACCCCAAGAACCAGTGGTCCATGGACATTAATATTTGGTACAGTTACCAAGAACCAGTGGTCCATGGACATTAATATTTGGCTACGAATCCAGTTTCCTGATATTTATATGTACTTAATTTCTACGCCGGGAAATACACGAAGCAAAGCTTGAAGGCTTATAAAAGTCTTGACGCTTGGTCCGACTTCAAGGCAGGATTTGTTGGTGAAATTAAAGTGATGAGGACACCAAACTTTATGATTTGACTGTTTAACGTTAGCTACCCAAAAATCCAACATTACCTGATACAAAATGGGAACCGCAAATCCACGTTTCGGTGCCTGGAATCCAGTTGTTTCTGTGAATTGCTCTTAAGCTTATTTTTCAGCAGTCTGTAAAACGATAACTCTGATTTCTTGCTAAATCTATGAGTACAGTCGATCGCACAACAGCTCTTTCCCATTTTAGATGTTTTCCAGTTGCTCAAACTGAAAGTTTACGCTGCCACTCAGTCTTTCTGACACTCAGTCTTTCTGTCATTCAGTCTTTCTGATACTCAGTCTTTCTGACACTCAGTCTTTCTGACACTCAGTCTTCCAATAAGCAGAAGTTAAAGGTATAGTCTGTGATCGTATTCAAAAACATTTATTGTTATACTGGTCCTTCCATCCTGAGAGTAGCCAGTGAATAATGCGTTCAGAAAAAAGAAAGAAAAAAATCCGACCTCTCTGACAACTTTAATCCTGTAAAAACTCTGACCAATCTGTTATTTGCACACCGAATGGCACGGATTGGTCAGAGGTACAGAGGCTTGGCAGGGGGGAAAGAACCAATCAGATGCCTTCATTTTAAGTCCCGCCCATGCCCCCCTCCGTCCCATGCGCGCACTCGTCTCGTTTCTCTCCTTCCAGCTGCCTCCACTTTCCACGGGTCCTCCTCGGTTCAGAGTGTCCCAGTGTAACCCCCCTACAGGTGAATGAGACATGGGGTAGTTTTGTTGAAAATGTGCTGTCCAAAATGTCCTGGAAAACTCGACTCCTGCAAATTCGAGTTCCCCAAAGTTTGTGGGGGCGTGGCTTTGGACGGAGCGCTGACGGGAGGGGGATGAGGGGGCGGGGCTTTGGACCAGCCCCCGGGTCTCGCCCTCAGAAGGCACGCCGATTTTTTTCCAGTGGCCAGCCGCGGTACTGCAACAAAAACCCCATGGGGCCCAGAAAGCTTTTTTCCCATAGACCGCAATAGTAAAAGAGAAGCCTCTAAAACTGTTCACAGGACAGCTCCAGCGGTAATCACCGCCAATTACTAATCTTTGTATTCTATATTTTTAAGTCATGGACTTTATATCCGTCAAAAATGTTTTATAACGGCCAGAAAAGTCAAAGAAAAGTCTCTTTCTGGGCGTGACGTCACGGCTGACGTCACAGCCGTGTCCGTGCATTCCACAGATGTTTTATGTTAATATATATTATGTAATTATATTATATTAATACATTCATACTATATGTAATACTATACATGTAATAATATACATTAATTAATATATTATATCAATACATATTATATTAATACTCGCGTCATTGCCCCGGGGCATGATGGGAGGCCCCAGAGCATCATGGGAGGTGACTCAACTGCGCATGCTCTATGGGCCCGTGTATGCGGAAGTAAACCCGGAAGTCAGAGATTTTTTCGGCGTATGCGCCGCTGAGCAAAATGCATTGAAATGAATGGGCGGCCATTTTCAATTTCCCATACAGATAATATTATAGATCCATGCTTTGGACGGAGCGCTGACGGGAGGGGAGGAGGGGCGGGGCTTAGAGGAGGAGGCGGGGCTTTGGACGGAGCGCTGGCAGAGGGGGAGGAGAGGGCGGATCTTAGAGGAAGGGGCGGGGCTTTGGACGGAGCGCTGACGGGAGGGGGAGGAGGAGCATACCTGCCAACATTGGGCTGTGAAAAAGAGGGAGATTTTCTGGGGTAGTGGTTGGAATGCTCCACTCACAAAATCTCCACCCTGATATAAACAAGGCGACTTTTAATGAGCTTTAAATCCATAGCTACAATGAAATGTGCTAAAATGTACCTCCCAAAATGATTCTACAGCCTTCTTGGAGCCAATTAAGTTTAGTATTAATAACAATAAAATACAATATTTGTAGAATTTTCCAGGTTCCCTTTGTCCCCCAAGGACCTGTTGTAATTGTAGGTGTCAGACTTTGCAGCTTCAATCACTTTCTTGGAGGGTACATACTTGTGGCCAGGGCTGGTATGGTTAATCTAGCAAGAAAGGAGTGTGCAAAGAGTAGAATTATCCATACTCATTGTGTTTCCTGTGAGGATCTTTTTCACCATGCTGAATGAGCTCTCTGAGCCTGCATTGCTGTGAGAGATGCAGACCATTGCCTTCATCAGTGATGCCAGATTTGTAAAGCTCTCCTCTTTCCCTAGAAGAACCCAGAACCTTCAACTCTGTCTTCCTGTGGGAGATCCTTGCTTGCTATGACTTGATTCTCCACCAACTCTTCCCTCAGCTTTTTTTCAAAGCATTTTCTCAAACAAAACAAATTTTCAAATTTTCAAATAACAAAATAACATATTTTAACCATTTTCCAAACAATAAAATAACTGAAAAAATCTGAAAATGGTTCAAATATGTTATTTTGTAACTTGAATTTTTTTAAATATGTTTATGTAATGCTTTGCTGATGAGAGAATATATTTCTCTATTTTTCTTGTTTTTGTGAGGGGAGATATATTGTTTTTCGGCACTACCTTGTTGATATAACATGAATTACTGTGGGATCAATAAAGTTCTTATTTTTGCCATCTGAGAAAATTAAATATATTATATTTGGTGCCTAACTGTTTCCCAAGTATATTAGTGCGTGTGTGAATGAGACGTAAAACGTAAATTTCTTTGTAGAAAGGCGCTTTATGAAAATAAGCCCATTCACTGGTATTAGTTTACAGCGCAGTCTTGCCACATCCAATATGGCGGCGATGTTGACGTATCGCAGCAGCTCCATGGGGCGGAGCTTGGACGTAGGCAGTGCTTTTGGGTTGGGTTGCCAGGTTTGTCAGGAACCCGTTAATATAATACATCCATGCAGAAACCCCGACACGTGAAACACCATTGACTCATTTCACTTTAAAATCGGGAGATAAGCGGGAGAAATTACAAATCGGGAGCAGGGCGGGAGAAATGGTTGAAAATCGGGAGACTCCCGCTTAAATCGGGAGTGTTGGCAGGTATGGAGGAGGCGGGGCTTTGGACGGAGCGCTGACGGGAGGGGGAGGAGGGGGCGGATCTTAGAGGAGGAGGCGGGGCTTTGGACAGAGCGCTGGCGGGAGGGGGAGGAGGGGGCGAGGAGGTGCCACTTTCAAATCTTGCTAGCTCTCCAACATCAGGGACTACTATACCTTTAATGAAGTTGATGGTGCATCAACAGCGGGTTGGGACTCTGTGTGGACTTTTCAGGAAGACCTGTGAAGACTCTGATAAAATGTGTATTTATTGTTGTTTTTTCCACCCTCTTAATCGCATTAAATTTTATTGGTACAAAATTGTACCCCCAGGATAACAAGCCTTTTAATAATGGACATTGAAATGTAATATAAATACCAGTTATCAAAATCAATAAATAAAAACAACAAAACTCCCAAATGAAAAACTGAGCAGTAATCTCTCTGCTTGTGTCGTAGGAGGCGAGGGAGGAGGATGACGACTTCCTGTCTGGGGAGACGCCGCGGACCGACGGTATCTTTGGAATGACTCCCAGCTCTTACGATTCAAACATCTGCAGTCCAAACAACATGGGTTCCCCCCCGTCGCTGGTCCGGGACCAGTCTCATCTCTCACGGACCGTCATGTTCTGACAGAGACCCGAACTTTCTCCAGGACCGCTTTGTCAAGGAATCCCAAATATTTGGAGCTGAATCCGTGCTCAGATCAGAAAGGGACAGTCCAACGTTTCATGGACGTGAATTTTCCTTTGATAATATAATCGACATTATTTATATGTATTCCAACTCCACATCACCTCATCAACTTAAAACACACCAGCAAGGCACAACTTAGATGAATTTTGTGATCAGTACTCATTTGTTTTACTGAATAACACTTGGCATTGTTCATGACCGTAGAAGGTCATGGTCGTGTGTGGAAAATTATAAATAAACACAAACTAGCTTCATGGATCAGCTTGTTATTTTTTTACTAAATTTACTGAGCCGTACCTTCATCAGGCAGATTAAACACCGCTCCAGAGTTGTTGTATGACTTGTTTTATTAATTCTGTTTTTCCTTCTTGGAAGTGTTTTGCACACCAAAGAACATTGTTTTACATGCAACCCCTGAGAAGAGGATATTTTCCGGACCTGTATTGCTGTATAGTGGAGCTGGAAGATCAAGGCTGTAGACAGGGTTTTATGTTGAATAAAACAACATTTTTCTTCAAGTGACTTCATCTTCAGTCTCTTGCCAGTGCAAGAATTCAGTATTGGTGGCTTGACTTAGCAAATACTTATTTGATCTATCTGTAGGCTTGTTGAGCTTTCCTTCTTGGTAATAGATGTTATACTGTTGTAAAGTCTGTTTAGTTCCCTTTTTTTTTTCTTTTTTTTTTAATATTTTTTTTTTTAGTTCCCTTTTAAATGGTTCCAAATTTGTAAGAAACGTGCATTTGCAGAAGCAACAGAGCTGAGTATGTGTGATTGTGTTTGTGTGACAAATGACAAATTTGCCAGATCTTCTCCGCCAAACAACTTTGACTCTTGTTTGGTGGTTTGGATGATTGAAGTTTGAAGAAAAAACACATATTGACAATTTATCCAATGAACTAACAGGAGCCTCAGTTGTATGTGTGGAAGAACCAGTTGAGGGTAGGACTGCTGGCACGTCTTCATCATCTCCACTCCCAGATTCTCAGATAAATCTGCTCTTTTTTATTGCCCACCTGGCCCTGCTGCTGCATTTTTTATGGATTTTAGTGAATTTTTATCTTCAATAATCAAGTTGGAAAAAGTTTTGATAGTTGGTGATTTTTATATTAATGTTGATAACAGCAATTCTTGTGCAGGAAGGGAACTTTTAACACTACCTAACTTTTAATTTTGAGCAACATGTTTCTGGCTCCAGCCACCAAGAGGCTTGACTTAGTTTTTTCTCTTGGCATCAACGTTACCAACCTTTGTGTAGAAGATTAGTGATCATTCAGTGCGTTTACATGGGAAGTTTAATTCCTCTTAAATTTAGAATTAAATTAAATCTGATTTAAAATGAGTAAAAATTACCATGTAAACACCTAATTCCGAATGAAAATGGCCATTCCGAATTAAACTTAATTCAGAAGTAAGTGGCTGGTTTATTCAGATTTTAAATCGGAATAGAATAATTCCGCAATCATGTAAACACTCATTCTGCTTTAAATTAATTCCGGTCTTTCTGCGCTGCTCGTTCCCTTGCCCGTCTGTCTCCATGACGCTTATATTCCGCGCTGTCATGGCTTACAGCTTAAGAAAACTCAAATATCCTATCTCAAAAAATTTGAATATTCTTGGAATCTTAATCTTAAACTGTAAGCCATAATCAGCAATATTAAAATAATAAAAGGCTTGCAATATTTTAGTTGATTTGTAATGAATCCAGAATGTATGACATTTTTGTTTTTTTAATTGCATTACAGAAAATAAAGAACTTTATCACAATATTCTAATTTTATGAGACAGTCCTGTATATACCCCGTTGGGTAACAAAATCCAGGAGTTTGCTGATTTTTCATGCCATTTATTTGCTGATGATATCCAGCTGTACTGTTCTTTTAAGGCCTCTGAGATTCAGAAATTGAACTCATTGTGGCAGTGCGTTGTATAGATAAAACAGTGGCAGTGGCTCTGCAGCTGAACTCAGATAAAACTGAAGTGCTGGTGATCGGCCCTGATGATGTCCTTCCAGCTATCAGCCAGTTTCTAGGTGATTTGAGTGTCTCATTTAGGTCAAGCCTAAGAAATCTTGGTGTTGTCTTTGACAAAGACATGTCATTAGAACACCACTCCAAACAGCTGATGAGGAACTGTTTTTACCATTTAAGGAATATCTCTAAAATTACAGTTGAAAAAAAAATGATCTTGAGCTAATTATTCATGCTTTTTTTGTTGTCTCATTTTAATTAAATTCAATTTCAATTCAATTTTATTTATATAGTGTCTATTACAACGGAAGTTGTCTCCAGGATCTTTTCAGAGACCCAGACTATGACCCCCGAGCAATTATTACATAAACAATGGCAGGTAAAAACTCCCCTAGTGGGAGAAAAAGACAGAACAGAGAACAAGAGAACAGACAGAGAGAATGAAGAACAGATAAAGGAGAGACAGACACAATGGCTAACTGGTGGGTGGGGGCCAGGCCAGGATGTCAGCAAGCATATAGCAGACATCCCCACAGGTGGAAGCAGCAGTGGGATGATCAGAGGGGGGGACTGCAGGTCAGCATGCAGCTCCTGAAGCTCTGGCCTGCAAACATGCACAAAAGAGAAAAGGAGGCGGCCAGCACAAGAAACTACAAGAACGATGGGCAACAATGATGGCTATGAGATATTTATAATGAATAAGAAATGGAAGAGGAGAAAAGACGGAGGATGAGGGGCACTGTCCAGTGGATCATGTCGGTGCCCCCCTGCAGCATAAGCCTATAGCAGCATATCTACCGCGAAGCTATATTTGAGACTAACTATTATAGTCTTGTTCTATAGCTGCAACTATGACTACTGACTCTAACACACTAGAGTTTACACTAACTAGAGATTTACCAACACCAACTAGAGGTTTACTAAACACTAACTATAGGCTTACCTAAACACAAAGGTTTTAAGTTTAGTTTTAAAGGTGGAGGTGGTGTCAGCCTCCTTAACCCAGATTGGAAGTTGGTTCCATAGTAATGGTGCCTGATAGCAGAACGCCCGCCCTCCAAATCTACATTTGGATACTCTAGGAACTACGAGTAAACCTGCACTCTGAGAACGGAGAGCTCTGCCAGGAACATAAGGCACTATCAGGTCTTGCAAATAATGCGGAGCTAAGCCGTTTTGGACTTTATACGCAAGTAATACAATTTTGAATTGGATTCTGAATTTTACAGGTAGCCAATGGAGCGACGCTAACACTGGAGAGACGTGGTCTCTCCTGCTGATTCCTGTCAGTACTCATGCTGCTGCATTCTGGATCAGCTGGAGCCTATTCAGCAAATTACTTGGACATCCTGCTAACAACACATTACAGTAATCCAGTCTAGAAGATACAAACGCATGAACTAGTTTTTCTGCATCACTCTGCGAGAGGATGTTTCTAATCTTTGCAATATTACGGAGATGGAAAAATGCTATTTTATAAAACCTGATTAATATACGGATTAAACGACAAATATTGGTCAAAAACATCACCAAGGTTTCTCACAGTTGCACTGGAAGCCATCGCAACACCATCTAATTCCTTCCTAAGATGCTCTGGACCAACAATGATAACCTCTGTTTTATCTGAATTTAGAAGCAAGAAATTTCTGGACATCCAGTCCTTGATGTCCCTAAGACATGCCTGAAGTTTAACTAACAGTTCTGTTTCATCCGGCTTCATAGACAAATAGAGCTGCGTATCATCAGCATAACAATGAAAGTGTATGCCGTGATTCTGGATTATACTTCCCAATGGCTGCATGTATAAACTGAACAAGATTGGCCCTAGCACTGAACCCTGTGGAACACCATAACAGACCCTTGACTGTTCTGAAGAAACCTCATGTACATGAACAAACTTTTTACAACAGTTTGTTTTCTTGCTTGAACAAGAAGGAACTGTCTCGTCTTCAGCAAGTCCAAAATTCTGCAGCAAGGCTGCTGACCTGCTCTGATAGAAGGGCTCACATCACCCCAACCCTAAAAGCCCTTCACACAACTCTCCCCGTCCCTTTTGGTTTTAACTTTAAAGTCTTGGTGCTGACTTTCAGAGCTGTGGATGTTCAGCTTCCTCCTCCATCCAGGACCTAGTATCCCCTCCACTGAGATCATTGAATCAGAGCCTGCTCATGGTCCCTCGTACCCGCTTTAAGATGCTCCTTCCAGGCCGTTGCCCCGAGGCTCTGGACCCATCTCCCGCCGTCTCTACGTTCTCTGGACTCCATCCATGCTTTTCAGAGCAAACTTAAAACCCACACCTGCATGTACTTTTATTCTATGAGTTTATCGGTATTGTCTTGTTTTTATCGTATTTCTACTTTTATTGTAGTGTTTTATTCGTGTTATTATGGATGTTGTTTTTTTTTTTTTTTTTTTTTTTTGGTGTATTCTTATGCTGGAATACAAAGTTGTACATTCAGTTATCTGTGAAAGGTGCTATATAAATAAACTTTACTTACTTACTCAGTGGGGGTGAGTGTTGTCATCTTAGAAGACAGAATTTGGTCCTGGACTGTGGAGATGTGGGATTTCCACTGGTTGCAGAACTTATCTTGATATTTCTCTGCAATGAGATGATGAGGAACCTGGTTTTTTCAGTGAGGGAGACTCCACCCCCCACCATCCCACTGCCTTCACCAAAACATGTTGCTCTATCAGCACAGCATTCTTTGCGTCTTCTCCACACTTTGACCCTACCATCCAACTGTCGTAGTCAGAATCTGGACTCATCGCTGAACATAATGTTCGTCCACATGTCCAGGTTCCAGTGCACGTGTTGCCGACGCCAGCGCGATGGGCCTGACTGTAAGGGGTTGTTAAGGCGAGAAGGGGAGAAGATTTACAACCCACATACTCAGCTCTGCTGCTCCTCCCAAAAATGCATGTTCCTTACAAATGTGTTACTATTTAAAAGGCAAATAAACAGTCTTTCCAACAGTACGAGTTATTTTCAAGAAGCAAAAATACAACAAAGAAATAATCTACCTAATTCATTTCTTTATTTTTTGTGCCAAGTTTATGCGTGAGTGTCTGTGTGTGTATGTACACATGAAATCTATTCATGAATCAAATATGACACAGCGTCCAGTATTTAGTTATTTCTTTAATATAAAACAACTGAAATAATGAGGCCACACCAAAGATGCAATCTGATTGAATTACATGACAACTGATTTTTTTTTCTCCAATGCTTTTACAACTGTCTAGATAAACTACATTCCTGTCTTATGCGTATGACTCAAACTAGAAAATACAAGCATTCATATGGATGACAGTAAAGCCTCTTATGCTGGAATCCAAAGTTGTAGAAGACCCATGCTGCTCAAGGTTCTTGAAAATCTTCATCATAAACTTTTTTTTCTCCATTAATGTGTAAGGGCACAAGGAAAGTTAACATAAAGGTAAAAGGGCACAACTTATTATCTAGGAAACCAAAGCAGACTGCAGCACATGATGACATATGGGAGGAGTCTGAACTGAACCTCAGGATCTTCCAGTCCAAGAAAACAAACCATGATTCACATGCATAGAGTGTACTGGGTTACAAATGGGATCAGGCAGAAGTATTAACAAGGTAATCAGAGACATTTACAGTGTTTTGTAGTTGTGGCTATGGCCACTCAGCCAGCCACAAAAAGTTACAATATTTGGCAGTGTCTACACATCACATTGTCAAACACTGAAGAGAAAATGAGAAGACAGCTGAAGACACTCATTTATTTGTCAGCAAAGCTTTGGAATAAAGGTGTGACTTATCACTTTAAACGGAGGAATCTTATTGGTTGAAGCCATATTATATCATAAAAATCTACTACAATGGCACAGTGACTCGCTTCTCTCCGTGGAACACAGCATAAGTGTAGGTTCAGCTGCTTGTTCAGCTTTTATAGTGTCAAATCAGGTCCTCCTTTAGTCTTCTGGCTCTTTGCTTCTCACACAAGATGAGAATTGATGTCTAACGTGGCATTTGTTGCTGCAAATCAAGCATAGTTGCATACAAAAAATATTGAGTCAGTATCAAGGAAAATCATTATTGGAGTTACTCATTTACTTAACTTTATAACACATATTCAAACATGTATAATGTGTATATACTTCACTAAAATCAAATGTCAGTACTTTACATCCCCAAATTACAAGGAATGATGTTTGTTGACTTCTTGTATCAGTGTCTCAAGCCCATCATGAATAGCAGACCAACAAGGACCTGGTACGTGGTGGTCGGGCTGTTGGGCAGGAGGTTGAGAGCTAGCGGCTACAGACAGTCTGGCTAACGGCTAACCTCCAGCTCCTGGAGGGGGCTGGACCTCCATTACTGCCCAGGGTGCTGCTGCTGTGGGCTTGCTTATAGCTGCCATGTGTTGGAGTTTACCCAACACATTTTTGCTGACGCACCGGTGTTTTTTACTTGAGAGGAGAAGAAGAAGACGAAGAGGACGTAAGTGAAAAGGCAGAAATAAGAAGAGTGAGGAATAAGAAGAACAACGAACGAGAAAATAAGTGAAACGGTTAGTGTTCAACGTCGCTACGTGTGATTTTTAATGTGCAACACCGGTGCACCGGCAAAAATAGTCCCCGGTAATTCACTTTCGTTGTGGCTTTTCGTTTGCTTGTCGTTTTTTTACATGCAACAGTCCTGGGCTCTACTGCCCCCTCTTGCCAGCCGGGGAACAGATGGGGTGGGAGGATCTGGCCGGAATAACGTGATCCTTCCACGCGCTACGTCCGGCCAGAGAAACCCCACCCTGTCTGGTGAAAAGAAGCTGCTGCTCCTCAGGTTAAGGAGGAGACCTGAGCTCAGTGTAGAACCTACCGGGGTTGGTAGAGGGAGAAATGCACAGGACTGACTTAGGTAGGAGCACTGGCGGATAAAATGGGAAAAAAAATCAGGGATAAATATATATATAAAAAAAAAGGAATTGTTAATCCGCCTGTCAGACGTTGGCAGAACCTATAAACAGAATGGTTAGGCAGGCGGATGAACATGATTGGATAAATGTAATGCTTGATATAAAGTCTTCTGGCATGGTACAAAAACACATGAATGTCAATACAGAAGTGAGATGGTTTGCTTGGCTGCAACACTTGCAGAGCGTTGATCACATAGGGAGGAAATACCTCCAACAAGCTGAAACACGGTCAGAAACTGGTGATGTGCAAAAGTTGATCATCAGTTGAGTGCAAAATATAATACTACTACTACTAATACTACTAATCGGGGCGGCAGTAGCTCAGGTGGTAGAGCGGGTCGTCCAATGATCGGAAGGTCGGCAGTTTGAATCCCGCTCCATCCCAGTTGCTGTCGTAGTGTCCTTGAGCAAGGCACCTTACCCACCTTGCCCCGTGTGAATGTGTATGAATGTGTATGAATGTTGGTGGTGGTCGGAGGAGCCGTTTGGCGCAATAGGGCAGCCACGCTTCCGTCAGTCTGCAGGGCAGCTGTGGCTACAAACGTAGCTACCACCACTGGTGAGAATGTGTATGATTGAATAATGATTTCTGTAAAGCACTCTGGGTGCCTTGAAGGAGCTATATAAAACCAAGTCTTCATCATCACTAATAATAATAATAATACAATATTAGTGATTAGTGATGGTAGATATGTTTCTACAGAGCTACGCTGCAGGGGGGCACCAACGTGACCCATCACCCCTCCTTCTCTTTTCTTTCTCAGTTATTAATTAGAATTATTTCATAACCATCATTGTTCTCCATTGTTCTTGTAGTTTATTGTGTTGGTCTACTTCCCAAGGGCTACATGTATAAACTGAACAAGATTGGCCCTAGCACTGAACCCTGCGGAACACCATAGCAGACCCTTGACTGTTCTGAAGAAACTTCATGTACATGAACAAACTGGAACCTGTCAGATAGATATGATTTAAACCAACGTAGAGCTGTCCCTTTAATCCCAACAACATGCTCTAACCTGTGCAGTAAAATGCTGATCTACAGTGTCAAAAGCAGCACTGAGGTCCAGTAGAACCAGTATGGATACTAATCCCTTATCTGAGGCCCAGTAGAACCAGTATGGACACTAATCCCTTATCTGAGGTCCAGTAGAACCAGTATGGACACTAATCCCTTATCTGAGGTCCAGTAGAACCAGTATGGATACTAATCCCTTATCTGAGGCCCAGTAGAACCAGTATGGACACTAATCCCTTATCTGAGGTCCAGTAGAACCAGTATGGACACTAATCCCTTATCTGAGGTCATAAGATGCATTGTGAACCCTAAATGAAGAACTTCAAACAGATCATTTCTATACAAATAGTCACATAACTGACTTGCAACTACTTTTTCCAGAATTTTAGATACAAATGGAAGGTTGGAAATTGGTCTATAATTAGCTAAAATGTCTGGGTCAATAGAGGGTTTTTTAAGTAAAGGTTTAATTATTGCAACTTTAAACATCTCTGGTACATATCCTAAATTTAGGGATAAGTTGATCTGGTCCAGTATTGTCGTATTGTTATCAGAAAACAAGCCAAGTTTAAATCAAGAGCCTGTGACACTGTGCAAACGGCAACAGACTGCAAACAACAAACAGGAAGTGACGCAATATGTCACTGCGAATGGATCTGCGCACAATATTGTTGTACGTTTGTAGCTAACCTCTTTCTCTGTACATACTCCTGCTCTCCCTCATCCCACCAAGTTCCTTTAGGCTCGTTTCCACTAGCAGAAGTTCAGGGTAAACCCCACTAGACAGAACGTTTTCAATTAGAACTCTTAGAACAATTCCAGTGACATCAATAAGAGTGAGAGACTTTCCAGTGCTGCTATACTAAGAAAAGTACTTTTTTTTATTGTTGTGAAAGACATAAGAACACTGTGGTAGTCTGATATTCTCCATTTAATACCTGTCTCCTCAGCAGTGGCTTCAGTGATGGTACCAAGTCCTTCCACCAGCTCTTTGGCCTCCACTGCCAGTTGAAACGTCGGATCAGGAGGTGGTGAAGTTTCAGGGCTGTCTATGGCTGTAGCTGACCTGTTGATGCCGACGTTTACAGCACACGCACACGCACACGCACACACACACACACACACACACACACACACACACACACACACACACACACACACACACACACACACACACACACACACACACACATACATAAGGTTAACCTTTTTTACACCTCCACTAATCCACTGAAGGCGAATATTGGGGGTTAATAATGTGATAATTCGTGGTGTCTTACCCGCCCGGTCCTCCAACACGATTTGGTGTTGTCAGCACTCTATGAACATTCTGTCAAAAAAGACAATGCAATAGTTCGCTAAGGCCAGTGCTGATCAAAATAAAAGCAAGCAGGAAAGTAAATACACACATCAAAGCAGCACCTCTAGAAGTAAGACGAGTATTCCTAAATCCGGTCAACATTGTCTTATTTTAGGCAAAAAATTTCTGCCAATAAAGTAAGAAAAAAATGTCCATCGTCTGCCGCTTTATCCGTTCCCGGGTCGCGGGGGCAGCAGCCTCAGCAGAGATGCCCAGACTTCCTTCACCCCAGACACTTCCTCCAGCTCCTCCGGAGGGAGTCCGAGGAGTTCCCAGGCCAGCCGAGAGACATAGTCTCTCCAGCGTGTCCTGGGTCTTCCCCGGGGTCTCCTCCCGGTGGGACATGCCTGGAACACCTCCCTAGGGAGGCGTCCAGGAGGCATCCGGTACAGATGCCCAAGCCACCTCAGCTGACTCCTCTCAATGTGAAGGAGCAGCGGCTCGACTCCGAGCTCCTCCCGGGTGACCGAACTCCTCACCCTATCTCTAAGGGAGCGTCCAGCCACCCTGCGGAGGAAACTCATCTCGGCCGCTTGTATCCGCGATCTTGTCCTTTCGGTCACTACCCAAAGTTCATGACCATAGGTGAGGGTAGGTGCGTAGATTGACCGGTAAATCGAGAGCTTCGCCTTTCGACTCAGCTCCCTCTTCACCACGACGGTCCGGTACATCGACCGCATAACTGCGGACGCTGCACCGATCCGTCTGTCAATCTCCCGCTCCATCGTTCCCTCACTCATGAACAAGATCCCGAGATACTTGAACTCCTCCACCTGAGGCAGGACTTCTCCACCCACCCGGAGAAGGCATGCCACCCTTTCCCGGTGGAGAACCATGGCCTCGGTCTTGGAGGTGCTGATTCTCATCCCTGCCGCGTTGCACTCGGCCGCAAACCGCCCCAGCACATGCTGGAGGTCCCGGTCCAATGAAGCCAACAGGACAACATCATCTGAAAAAAAGCAGAGATGAAATCCTGAGGTTCCCAAACCGGATTCCCTCCGGCCCCTGGCTGCGCCTAGAAATCCTGTCCATAAAAATTATGAACAGGACCGGTGACAAAGGGCAGCCCTGCCGGAGTCCAACATGCGCCGGGTACTCCGCACTGCTGTTCGGCCCGTAGGCACAAACAACAGTGAGAGAAAGAAAAAAATGTTCTAACAAAAATTCTTAAAACCACCGAAATCTACAAATTATTTTGAAACAAGGTTTTTTACTTTTTGAAGGCGCCTACATACTCGGGTTCTGTAACATTTCCGTAAAAGTGGGCCACCAACTTTTTTCCACTAGCCTTTACATACTGGCCCAAGGAAGAGAGGAAAATGCTGCAACCGTGTGTCCGTACATACACGAAACCAACGTCCTTGTAAAAGAGATTTTCTAATATCAATTGATTTTTTCCTGGATAAATAAAGATGAAATAAAGAAAAATAAAAAAAAAACAGGCTCCCGGAACTGATGTGTGCATGAAACAAGACAGAAGGCGCCAATCATGTTCATTGCGCCCATTTTAATAACAAAAGAAATAAAAAAAAGTTTCAAGATGGCAGCACGCAGTAAACGCTGGTCAAGAGCAGAGACCATTTATTTAATACATAGCTTGGAGGACCTGGAAATAATTAAAAGAACAGATGGAAACAGGAAACATCAAAATTGTGAGCTTTTCAAAGTTGCGGCTAAGTTAGTTTTTCTTCCGGTAGTTTAACTTCCGGTCCGCCCCCCTATCCAATCAGAACCTTCCCAACCCCCAGACCTCTAGAGGAATTGGAGAAAGCCGATCAAACGTGTTTTCCATGTAAACCTCAATTCAGAATTACTATTTCCATGTAAACTGGAAGGAAAATAGTTTAATTCTGAATGATTTAATTCGGAACAATTAATTCCAAATTAAAAAACATCATGTAACCGTGGGCACTGATGAATGGGAAGACTGCATGAACAACCTTGAGCTAGAAGGTTGTGTGGAACTGTTAAGGTTGACATTCCCCCCAGCCTTCAGTTTCTGTCTTGCCCCGCCTGTGTCCCATCTGCCCTGATTGTGTCTGCACCTGTGTCTCGTCATGTCTCGTTATCCCCTCAGTATATCTTGTCTTGTCATTCCTTTGTTCCCGGTCGGACCGTACTGTTTGTTCCCTCCATGTGCCTCAAGTTTTGATCCCTGTTACTTTGTGTTTTTGATCCTGCTCTGCAGCATTTTAGTTTGGCTTTTGGTGGAATAAATCCTTTTTTGTTGCAACTCCTGGCTCCTGCTCTCCTGCACTTGGGTCCTCAGCAAACCGAACCATGACAGGAACAACATGTGAGGAGGAGGTGAAGACATGAGACATGCTTTTAAAAAAAACACGCATAAGAATTCAGACTCCAATATGGTCAAAACCTGAAGTTGAATATTAAGACACAATATGTTTGAATTGAGATTAATATGAAGGGGCATGATTAGACCCGCCCTTAGCTAAAATCACACCCACAAACTTGGATGTTCAGCTCTACAACTTCAGTCATTTCTGCAGAACCGCTCGTGTCATGGAGTAAAAACTCACTGGACTCCACGTTTGAAGACTTCTGTGTTTTGCTTAACTCTGTGCTAGATCAATTTGAAGTTTGAATAATTAGAAATATTGGTGTAATAAAGATAACTCTGACAATCAAACTATGTTGTGAGACTCCAGACACCTGACACAGTTATACTGGTCCAGAACTTGGTCTTCAGACTTTTTTTCTGTTCTTAACAAGTCCATTATCAGAATCAGTTTTATTGGCCAGGTTCGAACATTGTCCAAGGAATTTGACTCCGGTAATTTCGCTCTTTGGTATTAAAAAATAAACAATAAACAAATGTGGTATTTCTATGTATAGTAACATTTTAAAGGTGCAGCAGTTTGAGGTAGTGAATACAAAGTGAGAGGTGCAGCAGAGTGACGCAGACATGATTATTAAAGAGGGTGCTAGATGATCTATTTATTTTTATTTATTGATTTGTGTCCCGGGTGTGAGGGGTCAGCAGAGATTTGACCTGCCCGTTTCCTGGTCCTGGACCGGTACAGGTCGTCGATAGATGGGAGGTTAGTCCCAACTATCCTCTCTGCAGACCTGATTGTCTGTTGCAGTCTGTGCCTGTCCAGTCTGGTGGCTGATCCGAACCAGACAGTGATGGAATAGCAGAGAACAGACTGTATGATGGCAGAGTAAAAGGTGATCAGCAGCTGCTGTGGCAGGTTAAACTTCCTGAGCTGACGCAGGAAGTACAACCTCTGCTGCGCTTTCTTTCTGACAGAGTTGATGTGGGTGGTCCACTTCAGGTCCCTGGAGATGGTGGACCCCAGGAACTTGAAGGAGTCTGTGGTGGAGACAGTGCTGTTGAGGATGGTGAGGGGAGGGAGTGGCGGTGGGTTTTTTCTGAAGTCCACTGTCATCTCCACAGTCTTGAGCGGGTTCAGCTCCAGGTGGTTCCGACTGCACCAGCTGTTCCACCTCCCGTCCGTACGCGGACTCGTCACCTTCCCGGATCAGGCCGATGACGGTGGTGTCGTCCGTGTACTTCAGGAGCTTCACAGACGAGTCCCCTGAGGTGCAGTCGTTGGTGTAGAGGGAGAAGAGCAGTGGTGAGAGGACGCACCCCTGGGGGGCGCCAGTGCTGATGGTTCGGGTGCTGGATGTGCCGTTGGCCTGGTAATCGAATCGGCAGTAAAAATTGTTCAGCTGGTTGGCCAGCTTGAGGTTGCCTGCAGGGCGTGGAGCTGGTCTTTTTAGCCCTGTGATGTTCTGCAGGCCTCTGCACACAGAAGAGGGGTCAGGGTTGGCAGAGAGGCGATTCTGCAGCCGTTCGCCGTAGGATCGCTTCACTTTCCTGATCTCTCTCGTCAGTGTGTTTTTGGCCTGCTTGAACAGGGCTCGGTCGCCGCTCCTGTAGGCATCCTCCTTGTCTCGGCGCAGTTTTTTGAGGTTCGGTGTGAACCAGACCTTGCTGTTACTGTATGTGCAGAAGGTCTTGGTCTGCACACACATGTCCTCACAAAAACGGATGTAGGAGATCACAGTGTCAGTCAGTTCATGGAGATCTGAGGCCGCAGCTTCAAAGACACTGCAGTCCGTGCACTCGAAGCAGGCCTGAAGCTTCAGCTTTGACTCCTCGGTCCACTTCTTCACAGTCTTCACTACTGGCTTCGTGGTTTTTAGTTTCTGCCTGTAGGTAGGGATCAGATAGAGCAGACAGTGATCCGAGTGTCCAAGAGCTGCGCGGGGAACAGACCGGTATGCGTTCTTAATAATGGTGTAACAATGGTCCAGAGTCTGCGTGTCCCTGGTGGGAACAACAATAAAGAGTGAGTTCGGGAGTTTTTTCTCCAGGTCTGTTATCTGGTCGGCCAGCCGCTGCTTGGCTTCAGCCACACACGCGTCCGGTGGGATGTAAACGGCAACCAGAACAAAGGATGAACACTCCCGCGGTGAATAAAAAGGTTTACAGTTCACAAAGAGTGTCTCTAGGTGAGGACTGCAATAGTCTTTTAGCACTGTGACATCCGTACACTTCGTTTATATAGAAGCAGATCCCGCCACCTTTCCATCCGAGCGATCCGCTCGGATGAGCTGGAATCACGGCAGCCATACTGCGCTGTCCGGGATCAGATCACTGAGCCAGGTTTCAGTGAAGCAAACGACGGTGGCTTTCCAAAATCCCGGTTCTTTGTGATGAGCATAAGAAGTTCATCTATTTTATTTGTAAGGGAGCGTATGTTCCCCAGGTGGATGGAGGGGAGCGCGGTTCGGAAACCTCTCTCTCTCAGCCGCACGAGGGCTCCAGCGCGTTTCCCCCGTCTGCGTCTCCTGAAGAGCCGGTAAACAGCAGCTGCTGCTCGGACCAAAATCTCCTTAATGCTGTCCGGGTCGGAGAAAATTGGGCAAGATGTGCCGCGAGAAGACTTCCTAATATGAAGTAATTGTTCTCTGCTGAAGGTGACCCGTGAAGGGCAGCAGAAAACAGGAAAAATAAACAAAAAGCAGAAAAAAATCAGAGAGCGAAACACAGAGGCGACCATAGGCGGGGCCATCGTGACTTAGAATTTGCTTGAGTAGGAGTTATAGCGAGATTGTGGGACTTCGGAGGCAGCTAGAGAGGAACCGGCAAGCCCAGTGGACTGCAGCCTTGGTGGTTGGAGGGGCATGAGTTTGGTCAAGCCAAGAGGAATCTGAGAAACAGTAAAGAGGCTCAGGTGGGAAGCAGAACTTCACCAGCACCATGTGTAGTAAGGGTGGGTGGTGGGGTGCTACTGACATTGATATGGGATGCAATGAGACTGTGGAGAAATATTTTGAGGATATTCTCCATCACACCAACACGTCTTCCAGCGATGTCTTCCGAGTAGATGGATGAATGACTGGATTTATTTCTAAATAATGTGCTAATCCTTTTCTGCCCCTGTTTCTTTTCACAATTATTTCACGTAGGACACACCATTGTTGCACTTCTGTGTTCAGACTACAGCATTGGTACTTGCTGCTTATGAAGTCAATGAGATGTATGTATAATTTATGCTGCGGCATAAACATCATTTTTTTTCTTGCCACTGTTTGGTTTAAGGCTTTTCTCCCACTAGGGGAGTTTTTACCTGCCATTGTTTATGTAATAATTGCTCGGGGGTTTATGTTCATGTTCTGGGTCTCTGGAAAGCGTCTAGAGACAACTTTTGTTGTATTAGACGCTATATAAATAAAATTGAATTGAATTGAATCAATGGGAGGGCAGAGGCTCATGTGATGCAACAGAATTAAAACCCATAGGAGTAGTCATAACCATGTTTTCCATTCACATTACATTTATTTACTCGATAATGCAATTTTTTTAAGACCTAAATTCTAAAATAAAAACATTGCGAGATAAAAAGGCCTATTGAAAAGACATGTTTTAAGACAAGGGGCAAATCACAGGTGCTTGAATCCCTCCTGGAGGTCTTCTGTATGTGCAGTATCTGCTGCAAGGATTATGCTTGTTGGTTTTTCCAGTGGTTATGGTTGTTGAAGAATAATATAAAATCCAGTTCAGAGTCCGCTGTGGTGTAGTGAGTTTTATTCAGTAAGCCGGCGGTGAGCAGACCTACGCAGAGCGTGTCTGGGTCGGTGTGCTGACCACGAATGGTTTGAAATCATGACTTTTATACAGTAAGTTCAAGGCACAAAAGGCCAAAGGTGAGAGACAAATGCAATTTACAGTCCGATGTGATCTGTGGCCAGATGCCGTTATCGGGCATTTGGCATGACTGTCACTGAGTTGTAAATTACTCCATAGGGTGTTCTCGTGGTTCAAGTCTGTGACCAAATGAGTTTATATCGATTAGTAAGGAACTTGGTCATATGGCATTCCCGTGGTTCAAGCCTGTGTTGAGGCCAGTTCAAAGGTGTGAGCCCTGCAGGGGGAGGAAGCTGGAGCTTCACGTCACAATGGTGTGACAATGCCTCAACATGGTTCAACGTGCAAAAGTAAAATCCAGAAAACACTTAAAGATTCACCCATAATATATTAATATTATGGATTAATCTGACTCACTTAGTGAGCTTAATTAGTGACTCACAAACACACTACTATGTGTCTCATTTTGGCAGAAGAGGTGAATGTGTTGGAGAACCACATGGGCTTTTACTTGCACATACAAGATTGGGTGTAGGAGCCAGAACAGCATTTATGTTTTTTGTTAAAGGAATATTTATGATTTCACCACTTCCCATATTTTTGGTTCTAGTTTATTGATTTGTTTTGGCAGTTTGGCTACTGATTGGCAGTCTGGCCACTAAGTGACAGCTTGGCCACACCCATGGTAATTGTGGGTGTGGTGCCAGTTAACAAAGGGAAGTGGAACATTTTTGTCAGACAATAGAGTCTGAGCCTTAGTTGAGAAGCAAACACAGTTTTTTAACCACAACTCACCGTAGAATGTCACCATAGAATTCCCATACATCGTCTTTCTTTCCCATAAACAAGAACATACACTTTGTGCTGGCTTAAGAATTTTTAGGGTACTTTTTGAGTTTTGTTTTCACACAATGACTGGCTGCATGGTGACTGGATCTGGATCTACAACCAAGGTGCGTTAAAACCACTCATCTAAGGCTGGGGCTGTGGCTATATTGAAGAAAATAGCCAGAACATTGGGGATGCAACAGTTTGGGCTGTCTAAATTAAAGGGTAGAGAAGACCAGGGCAGCCTAGGTCCTCCAATGTTTGCAGCAAGATGTTGCCTTTGTTCTCTAAGTATTCGAAGGACAGTGCAGTTTTATTTGTTGTCATATATTGGGACAGCACAACCTGCAACACAAACTCCAAAAATTGTTTTCTGGGTACTTCTTAAATACCCTAGGGCCAGTTGTTCAAAGAAGTATAGATGGATGACATTGCATTTCATCATCTACGAAACACAGTGACCAACAAACAAAGTCAGTCAGGCGTTTTCAGTTTGCTGAGATACAGAGCAGTCTTGGTGTTGTAGGTTTATACAAACATTCTATGCTGATTGTCTCATTTCTCTTCAGTGACAATTTCAATTAAATTGAATCAAATTGTTTTCACCTATCGATGAATTATTTGTTTCAAAACACACAAGCTTGTAAACCTGAAGTGAGGTGTGCAGTTGCAACTTGTTAAAAAATAAATATGAATGTGTATGCTAAAATTGTAAAGAATTACAAGTTATGGGGGGAAAAAAAGGAAAAAGATGTTTAATAATGAAATAACTTTTTTTTACACAAATGAAATGTGAAGAAAAAATATTTATGTTGGGCCACAGTCCTATGTGAACATGAGAAGCCTTAATTTCAACTTTAAGGCCCAGCTCGGAGGCCTCACTCTGAGACCAGCCTCCATTTCTTACAGCTGACTGCATGGCCTGAAAACAAAGGAAATTAAGGAATTCCAAAGCCCAGCCAGCGGGCTTTGCAGTTTAAGGCACGTAGAGGTGTCAAAAGGGGGCGGGATTGAGGTCTCGCGCGGACAGTAAGGACAGTGAATCGGTCCGCAGGCGCTGCTGATGCAAAAGTGCTGGTGGTTAAATAGTAGGGGTGTAACGATACACTAATCTCACGATACGGTACGATACACGATATTGAGGTCACAATAACGATACGATACGATATTATAGCAGTATTTTTTTAACAACCTTGCATGAGGAACATATGACTGGAAAAAATTGTATTTTATTTGAAGGACACAAAATAAAAAACAATGCTGTGCATTTGCCCTATTGTTACAGTTTGTAATGCTTTATAACTGTTTAAGTTTTAAAGAGAAAGCCAGGCCAACCATTTTCCACAAACTGAACTAAAAGTAAATGTCAGGTTTGCATTATGCATCTTCAGTTTCATACAAGTACAAATATTTAGCCACAAACTGAATAGTTTCTCTCATGTATGATTTGACTTTTTTCTTTTCCAGAAATTTAACAACTAAAATTAAATAAATAAATAAAAGTAAATAATTACATACAATTTTACATGATAAAAAAGATTCATTCATGCTCACCTTATAAGTGTGGGAGGAGATTTATTTTTGTTAAGAAGGTTATTTTGGTAATTCAGGGTTCATTATTTTATAAATATATTCTTTATATTCTGATGTAAATCAGGGACTATAATGACACTAGTCAGTTTATCTGTAGTGATTAGTCTGTTTTAGATTGGGCGGAGTGATACGCCACAGTACGGCACTAGGTGCTGTGTTGATGTTCTAAAATCCTACGCTGTTGAGTGGACATTAAAGTACACTCCAACTCGGAAGAAGTTTTCCCGTGTTTATCCTACTCACGACCCGAAAAAGGTTTAATTTAATAAGGTAAGGCTTAACTCTACACCAGACTTAAAAGTTCAGAGCTCAAAACCCCGCTAGAGTCCCGTGATCGGGACCGCAAAAAGGTACTACTTTCTTCTAAGCGGAGGAAGATTTTGGTCCGCGGGTCGAGGCGCGGTCACCACGCGCGGTCGGATGTGCGTTACTAGTCAACACAATAGATTAATATTAATAACCCAATATCGCGATACACTTTGTCACCTCCACGACACGTTTCGTGGCGTTTTTGTATCGCAAAATTTCTTGGCACGATATATTGTTACACCCCTATTAAATAGCAGTGGCTTCCAGAACCTCGTCCTCTTTTCTTCCAGGCCTCTTTTCTTCCGGGCTTCCAAGCTCTTCCACGGAGCTCTCCGTGAGCTACAAATGCTACATGCTCAGAGACGAGGAGAGCTGATGAAAAGAGCCGCTCTTCACCAGGACCCCCTGCGGAGCGTAACCATCCAGCTGTTCACTAAGGAACGCTGGTCTGCTTCCCAAATCTTGCTCTCTCTCCGAGTTTCTCCAGCGCAAGTGAAACGTCTACTGTCCTTATGTCTTGTAAAGACTACACCTCATCACTGATCAGCGTGAGTAGCATCAGCATCCTGCCAGCTGTGTTCCTTAACGCCCACGCGCCCACGCGCCCACCTGCGTTACAACGGAGTTACAAACGTTCCAACAAGCGGGACAGGGACCGTGCGCACCAAGATGACATGACCAAGCTAGAACGAACAGGAAAGGGGAACAGCCTGGCTGCAAGCGGCGCTGCATCATCCGTCTTACAGAGGCAGAAAGAGACAGGGAACGGGAGCCGCTCACACTGAACCACCAGTGAGAGCGTTACATCGGTACCTTGTGGACCGGGACCAGAACCAGGAGTTCCAATAATCCTAGGACCCCATCGATCATCTCCAGGGCATCTCAAAGTAAGAGGCTTGTGTTTGGGCAGTTGGTTTAAAGCGGTTAGCGGTGTTTGTTGCTGCTGTTTGTCTGCTTATTACGGTGTGATGCGCCAGCAGTCTCTAATGCAGACCGACGGTCGTTACGTTTGTGTAACGTGTTCTCTCACTACTGAAGCGGTTGGTGCTCGTGTTTCCCGTCAGAGCTTAGAGCTAGTGTTGTGGGTTCAACCCCAGACACCGGCTCCTGAGTGGGAAACAGCAGAACCATAAAGGTACCGGGGGTGAGAGATCACGCCAGTTTCAAAAGCGGTTGGTGTGATTGGTGTAACATGCCGGCGGTCTCTCATGCAGACCGGCGGTCGTTACAGGCGTATTATATTGTGACCATTTTCCTTTCCTTCTTACTAACCCACACGGACAAGTTAGTACCCCGACCATCAGGCCTCTGATACTTTCAGTAACCTGGGGGGAGAAACCTCCCGTAGTTTTGAGAAGCTCCGACTCAGTGACCACGTGACTTTGTCAGCCATCTTTCCTTTTGCCTCACCACGTGTATGAACAGCCATGGTGACACACACACACACACACACACACACACACACACACACACACACACACACACACACACACACACACGTGTTTATTTTATACATATTTGTCACAGCTGCTGGTTTAAGGGTCTGTGCTCGGACTCCTTCCTTCACTGTTATTCTGTAACTCCCCCCTGGCAACAGGCTGGCACGTAGGGAATAACAACTACTTTGAGACTGATTTTGCTGTTTTAGTTATTATTTTACTGATCAGTCAGGTGGTGCTCCGTTTTGATGGGTTAATTTGGATAATTCATTTTGATAAGTAATCTTCTTCATTCATTATTAATAACTATCGTAAGACGATTATTAATAACTCTTAAATAACTGAACCAGCACCCCCTTTGTGGCACAACATTTACAAGTGTGAAAAATAATATTTACACTCCCACCTTGGGACATATTTGTGTAGTTGTGTCCAAAGGTTTGACTGGTAGTGTGCAAGTACAGTTCAAAACGTCTAGTCTATCGTTTACTTTTGCTCCAACGAGCACACAAATCTGCAGCAAGGGTTAAGCTGTGCCCTGGATGTTTCGGCCAATGGTCGACCAATCAGAGCGAGGTTGCCAAGGCCTCCCTTCTGCCTTCATGTCTGTCCTTTTCCACAGTATATCTACTTAAGAACATTAGATTTCAATTTCATTTCAATAGTGTCTATTACAATATACATTTTCTCTCCCTGCTTTTCATATACTCAGAGCCTAACCCCCAAGCAATTATTAAAAATATATAGCAAATATTAAAAGAAAAAATGGAAAGAAAGTGATAGTAAAAAAAAAATTGACATTTGAAGTCAGAATTCAGACTGAGAAATATAGCTGCTTGTAGCAACCACCTTTGTGATACTGAGCCCAATCATAGTAGTCATCATAGTTCTACTGAAGTCTCCAGATACGGCTGACTTTGTTAGTCTGTAAAGGGCTGACTTGTGAAAGCTGAGCGATCCCAGAGGATTCCATTTCATCTATGAAAGAGCATAATGTGAGTAACAGGAAAAAAAATGTTAATTTGGTGTCTGTGGCTGATAAGACCATTCCAGCTTCTAGTTATGCATCATTGGACAGTATTTTACAAAGTTATATCTGAGTGAGTGAATTGTGTGTTGAAGTTTATGCGAAGGATGGACATATTACCTGTTTTTGACTGTACTTAGCATATTGTGTAATTCATTCATTTTACATTGATTACTGTCTATGTGGCAGTAATGCTTCCTCTGTCTGGTCATTCGTCAATTCAAACATACTTTATTAGTCCAAAAAGGGGAATTAACTGAATGTCTAAATAATTGTAGATGAATTAATAAATTACTTGCAGTTTGAACATTTTCAGTGGGGAAAATCTCCACATGGTCATTGATGCGTTTTCCTACATGCCTTCACATATTACTTTTGTCTTCAAAGTCATATCATATGTAGGCTATGTTTTTTTTATACAAGTTCTCATATCAAATTCAACCTACACAGCAGCATAATCACCTTCATAAACCTGATCCTGTCTGATGTCTGAAATCATTGTGAAACAAGATACAGAACCCCAGGCTGGGGGACTTCCGGTGTAGCGACTAATGGAATAGGACGTGTTTTTTTTGAGCTCCTGCAACAACCTTTAAGAATATCTATTTTTGGTACAGCTTTTTCATCTTCCTTCGGTTTATTTCTCCCGACCTTCATTATTCTACTTTGGCCCCGTATTTTTGCCGACCAAAATGCCTCCAAAAATCAAACCATCCGCACCACCGCCGCGGCCTTCTTCGCACGCCGCATCCCCGCCTCGTGGTGACCCCCCGTCCAGCCTGGCCGAGGCCGCCGGGGCCGCTCCTCCTTCACACGACTTTAAGGCCGAGCTGCTCGCATCACTCCGCGTTGAGATGGCGGCTGTTTTCAAAGCGGAGCTTCAGGCTGCCTTGAATGAGAACCTGTCGAGCATCAAGACTGAGCTGCAAGCGGTGAAGTCGGAATTATCAAACAGCATTACAAACATCCAGTCTGATGTGCGCGCTCTGAAGAAATGGAAACATCTCTTTCATCCTGCACCGATGACATCACAACCTTACAGGCTAAAGTGGAGCATCTGTCAACTGAACTGATAAGGCTGGATAATAAATGCGAGGATCTGGAGGCGAGATCCCGGCACAATAACATACGGATCGTGGGAATTCCTGAAGATTTTTTTCACCTCTTCTGCTGTTACGGATATTCCCTCTCTGCTCAAGGAGGCTTTCAAGCTCGAGAAGGAGCCTCTCGTGGACCGCACTCACCGCACCCTCCAGCCGAAGCCCGGAGAGCGCCCTCGTCCCATCATCGCCCGTCTGCACTATCATACAGACTGTGTGAACATATTGCGCCGAGCCAGGGCTCAGCAACGGATTACGTGCGGAGAGTTGACTTTTTCTGTCTTTCCCGACCACACCCAGAAGACGGCCCGTGCCCGAGCCGCCTTTAATGACGTCCGCCGCCGGCTCCGCGAGATCCCGGGGATCCGCTACGGTCTGCTGTACCCCGCCCGCCTCCGCATCACTCACAACGGCGCAGAAAGGGAGTTCAGGTCGGCAGAGGAGGCCAGCGCTTTCATCACGTCGCTCAAAGTCTAGTTGAACTTTTTTCAGTTCATCAGTGTCGGGTTTTTTTTTTTTTTTTTTCTCCCATATATACACGGTATGTGGTTTTCAGTTTAACTTGGTCGTGATTGGTTGTACCTCTCTGTTAATGTTGCTGGGCTTGCAGGAGCTCAACACGAAGCTTGTTAGTTATTAGTTATGCTTAAAGCCGTAAGTGTTCTTTTCAGGGATCTGACTCCTTCTGGAGTTTGCACTGGGTTCTCCATCGTTTGGGGATGGGGTCGTTGTAAGTGCAATTGGGGCGTGGGGGGTTCAGTAGGTTAAGTTTGTTGTTGTTTTCAATTTTCCCCCTTTTTTATTTTTTTTTTCTCCCCTCTTTTTTTTTTTTTTTCCTCTTTCTTTCTTTCTTTCCTCCCTCCATCCCTTTCTTTCCTTTCCTTCCTTGGGGATCCGCATTCGGTACATCTCTATCTTTAGGAATTTAACATATGGCCACTAATACTGGTACTTCTGTGAGGTTGTTGAGCTGGAATATTAAAGGCATGGGGAGTCCAATTAAGAGATCGAGAATATTTGCTCACCTGAGACGTCTTAAAGCTGACTTAGTGTTCCTTCAGGAAACCCACATGCGCACCAAAGACCAGGTCAGACTTAAATGTCCCTGGGTTTCTGAGGTGTTTCACTCTGATTTCAACTCTAAGGCCAGGGGGGTTGCTATATTAATTGGTAAGTCAATGCAGTTTTCAGCTTCTAAGGTGATTTCAGACAAAAACGGCAGATACTTAATTGTGGCGGGTACGCTATTTCATATTCCCATATTATTAGTTAATATATATGCCCCCAATTTTGACAACCCACACTTTATGAACAAGCTTTTTGAATGTCTCCCCTCATTGAACGACAGTCCTCTTATAATTGGCGGGGATATGAACTGCGTAATTGACTCCAAACTAGACCGCTCCAGCCCACGAAATCTGACTCCTTCTTAAATGTCGAGGTCTCTTTCAGGTTTTGTGTCCAAGAACGGTTGCACCAATCCTTGGAGATTTTATAACCCTCGTACCAAAAAATATTCCTTCTTTTCTCAGATGCATCAATCTTTCTCTCGGATTGATTATTATTTTATTGATGCTAAACTAATTCCCAAAGTACTGTCTGTTGATTATCATCCTATTGTGATTTCCGACCACGCTCCTCTTTCTTTGGATATTCAGTTCTCTTCACAGCCACGCTACTCAACATCTTGGAGGTTCAATACATTACTTCTCTCAGATGATAAGTTCACCAATTTTATTACAACTAAAATTGATGATTACATCTCTATAAATCAAAATGATATGGAACCAATTTCATCTTCACTGCTGTGGGAATCATTAAAAGCATATTTGCGGGGACAAATTATCTCCTTCTCTGCTCACTTGAATAAGTCCCGGAAAGCCAAATTACAAGAACTCTCTATTAAGATCACAAAATTGGACCAACAACTTGCTACTTGCCCCTCTCCCAGTTTTCTTTAGCAACGTGTCGATTTACAGACTGAATTTGATCTCCTTACCACTAATGACGCAGAGCGACTTCTCTTACGATCACGCTCCGTATATTATGAACATGGAGACAAGGCAAGTCGGCTCATGGCTCATCAGTTACGTCGCCAGGCAGCCTCACGTATGATCCTTCAGATAAAAGATTCATCAGGCTCATTGCATCAGGATCCCACCGCCATTTATTCTGTCTTTCACTCATTTTATTCCTCTTTATATACGTCTGAATCTCCATCTAGGATGCAACTGGAAAGTACACGCATACAAAAACACACAACAACAACACTACTACCAATTAGCTTATCTTCATAATACTTTGAACCTGGAGGGTTCCACTGAATTGAATTCATTCTTAGATAGCCTCAACTTTCCTGTTATAGGCTCCGATGCTGCTAAAAATCTTGACTCGCCATTAACGGTAGAAGAAATTAATCTCGCTGTGAGAAGTATGCAAAATAACAAAGCTCCTGGCCCTGATGGATTTCCAGTGGATTTTTTTTTTAAATTTCAGGATAAATTGTCCCCTTTATTGCATGCTGTTTATAAGGAATCACTGGAACATGGCACTCTCCCTCCCACTTTAAGGCAAGCCTCCATAAGTCTCCTCTTAAAAAAAGATAAGGATCCAACTCTCTGCGGCTCATACAGACCTCTTTTGTTAATAAATGTAGATGCTAAGATCCTTGCTAAAGCCTTGGCTTATTGCTTGGAGAACATTGTGCCAACTATTGTCTCAAATGAACAGACAGGATTTGTTAAGGGGCGACAGTTATTCTTTAATGTGCGGACACTTTTAAATATTATTCACTCTAAAACTGTCACCACAACACCTGAAGTCGTAATCTCGGTCGATGCTGAAAAGGCATTTGACTTTGGCATTTGGGACTATTTATTTACTGTACTGAAGAAGTTTGGGCTGGGGAATGGGTTCATTTCTACGTCTCCTTTACACGTCTCCACAAGCAAGCGTTTCCACTAATGGCATTCAGTCCAATTTTTTTACTCTAGCCCGTGGCACCAGACAGGGGTGTCCCCTCTCTCCCCTATTATTCGCACTAGCTATAGAGCCCCTGTCAATCTTTCTGAGGTCCTCCCCCACTTTTACTGGGATCTCCCAATTGGGAACAGAATTTAAGCTGTCACTTTACGCTGATGACTTATTGTTATATGTCTCGGATCCTGTCCTCTCCATTCCTTCAATTTTATCTGCTTTCCAGAGATTCGGGTCTTTCTCAGGCTATAAAGTGAACGTATCTAAAAGTGAATGCTATCCCATTAATGACTCGGCAACAGCTCGTACAGTCAGATATCCCTTTTAAGATTAGTCCTTCCGGCTTTAGGTATCTTGGGATCAACGTAACCAGAACGTTAAGCTCTCTTTTTTCTGCTAATCTCTCACCTTTAATGTCTACAATTAAATCTGACCTCCATAGATGGAAAAGCTTACCTCTTTCGTTAATAGGAAGAATTAACGCAGTTAAAATGAACATTTTGCTTCAGAGATGTAAATTCAATGGCGGACTGGCACTTCCCAATTTCCAACTGTATTATTGGGCAGCACATATTCAAAAAATTTAATTTTGGTTCAAATCGGTGAATATGCCATGGTGTAAATTGGAGGCATAGTCATGCATTTCATCCTCTTTACCTGCTCTACTTACATCCAACCTCTCTGTCTTTACAAATAATCAAGTGGTTCACTCCACACTTAAAATTTGGTATCAATTTAGGAAACACTTCAAATTTAAGTTAGCATCTACTTTAGCTCCATTACTGAACAATCATTTATTTCGACCTCCGCTTACAGATTCAACCTTTCTCATATGGCATAATAAGGGCCTGAAAAGTTTTGGAGATCTTTACAAGGATGGTATCTTTCGCAGCTTTGCAGATCTCTCAGGTGAATTTAATCTCCTGCTTTCTCATCTCTTTCGATACTTTCAGATTAGACACTGCGCTAAAGCTTTGTTTCCAGTTTTTCCATCCTCTCCGCCGACTCTACAGTGGGAGGTGCTTTTAAGCCATGATCCACTTCAAAAATCACTGATCTCTAAGGTTTACGATGACCTTCTGTCTTTCGATCTCTCTCCAGTTATTAAAGTTAGGGCTGTCTGGGAAGATGAACTGGATCTAAATTTGGAGGATGACTGGTGGGACGCTGCTCTTAAAAAAATTTACACAAGTTCATCCTGCGCTCGTCTTACACTTATACAGTTTAAAGTACTGTTTAGAGTCCACTTTTCTAAAGCTCGACTCTCACAGATCTATCCCAGTGTCACTGACGAATGCGACAAATGTCATGCCTCGTCCTGCAATTTAACCCATATGTTTTACTCTTGCCCACTACTTTCTCGCTTTTGGTGGAATTATTTTGACACCATGTCAAAAATACTCTTGGTGAATATAAAAGTCTCCCCCCATGTTGCCATATTCGGGCTCCCAGAGGACCATGGCCGGTTTACTTCAAATCAAATAGACATTTTGGCTTTTACTTCCTTACTGGCAAGACGCCACCTTCTTCTCCACTGGAAGTCGACTAAGGGTCCTTCTAGTACCCAGTGGCTTAACGACACCATGTTTTTTCTGAAGCTGGAAAAGATTAAATATTCACTGAAGGGTAGTTGCTCTCGATTTACCGGTCGATCTACGTTCCCACCCTCACCTATGGTCATGAACTCTGGGTCATGACCGAAAGAACGGGATCCCGGATACAAGCGGCCGAAATGAGTTTCCTCCGCAGGGTGGTGGGGCGCTCCCTTAGAGATAGGGTGAGGAGTTCGGTCACCCGGGAGGAGCTCGGAGTAGAGCCGCTGCTCCTCCACATCGAGAGGAGCCAGCTGAGGTGGCTCGGGCACCTGTATAGGATGCCCCCTGGACGCCTCCCTCGTGAGGTGTTCCGGGCATGTCCCACCGGGAGGAGGCCCCGAGGAAGACCCAGGACACGCTCTACGTCACTCGGCTGGCCTGGGAACGCCTTGGAGTCCCCCCGGAAGAGCTGGAGGAAGTGTCCGGGGAGAGGGAAGTCTGGGGATCCCTGCTCCAACTGCTGCCCCCGCGACCCGGACTCGGATAATGCGGTGGACAATGGATGGATGGATGGATGGGTAGTTGCAACAAATTTTATAATAAGTGGCTTCCCTTTCTTACATTCTTCCACTCTCTCCAGTCCCTGCCTCCTGATTGACGGATCCCCCCCCTCCCTCTCTTCTCTCATTCCTCTCTTTCTTCCTCCTTTTTATTTACTTTTCTTTTGTTTTTGGGTTTTTTTTTTTTTTTTTTTTGCTTTGGGTTTTTTTTTTTTTTTTTTTGCCTTGGGTTTTTTTTTTTTTTTTTTTGCCTTGGGTTTTTTTTTTCTTTTTTTCTCCCCCTTTTTATTCATCTATTTTTTAATTCATACTGTTTAGCTTTAATACTTAAATATTACTTATATATAAGAATATAATAATTTTAATGTATTTGTCATTATTTTGTGTGGATTTTTTGTTCTGTTCTTAATCCAAAAAAAAAAAAAAAAGGAGGTAGACTGTATATCTTTTTTTGTTTATTCCTGTTCAACTGTGCCTTACCCCCTAATAAAAATATCAAAACAAAGAACCCCAGGCTGAACAAGTTTCTCTGAAACTACAATTTTCTGGCTGTGAATATTCCATTCCATTTTATTGAGTTGTTTTACACACCCTTATAAGGTCCAACAACTTCCAACCAGATCTCTGTAGAGATTTTTCTTATCATATGTTTTAAAAGTTCCAAAACTTTACAAAACAGCCTCAGAAAACAGTTCAAAAGAGCTTAAGTAATTGCAGTTAAAGTGTCATAGATTAGCAGGTCTCCAGCTGGAAAACTCACCTGTTCTCAGGTGCATTTGAGTAAAGTTCAGAATCTGCACTGGTTCTTTTAAGCTTGAGTTTCAAAACTTAGTCATATTTTACCTGCTGATTTCATCTTATTTTATCTGTTGTTCTTTTTTCTTTCTTTTTTGTTTAAATTTTAAATCGTGCTTTTTATTTCTACTATGTGATGTTTTAATGTCTCTAAAGCACTTTGAATCACCTCGTTGAATTGTGCTGTACTAATAAACTTGCCTTGCCTTGAAATGACACAGAGGAAATATAAGAAATCAGTCGCTTGAATCAGTCGCTTGAAGATAAAGCACTTTTGGTTCATCAGTAAATGTCACTGCACCAGGACAGTGTGTGAGATGAAGTTCCACAAGGTTAGCGATGTGATTTGATCATGTGTGTGTGTCCAGTGAGATACCTGAGCAAAGCTCAGCAGTTTCTTGTTGGAGATCTCCAGGTGTTTCCTGCTCAGTTCCGACTTCCTCAACTGGGAGTCAATGGCTGTCAGTCTCTTGTTTAGCTCCATTACTTCCCCCTGAGAGTAACGCCAGAGTCTGAATCATTATCCTCGGATAACACTGCATTTCATTTTCTTCTTCCATCTGACTTTTCATTTCCAACATCATTAGCAAAGTTTCCTTTCAGATGGAGAAGAAATTTCACCCAAATCGCCAAATAATCAGCAGTAGAAGAACACACCAGTTATGGTATCAGGCTCCATCTCCATTGATAATTCAGGTTAAAGACCCTTCAGAAGATTTGCCACCTCAGATGGAAAGCCACAGATAGCAGATCAGGGTAGCATACCTAGGTAGCACATCTATGGAAACAGGCACCGCTATAGGACTCTGTAGTTTGGCTAGTGTCCCTGGCAAAGGGAAAGCTGCTTTTAACGCCACATGAAAGAGCAGCAAATGTTTGGTGTAAGGCATGAGTCAGTTTTAAACTGTCAGTTTTAAACTGTCGGTCCAGTAGCTGCTGGTTTTCTTAAACATGCTTGGATTTGCTTGTTTCGGCTTCAAAGGGGAGACTCCTGCCGAGGCAAGTGTGCTCATGAAAAAAATACTTGGTGTTTTATGTAAGACCGTGTGATAGAGCCAGCGATCTTGCAAAGTTCTTGCAAGCTCAAGATTTTACCAATCCTGTTTCTTGTACACTCATAAAGAGGTTTTGCTGCATATGTACACGGGAATTACTTTGGCCCTCTGGCCCAAACCCATTTTTGTAACTCTAGTCAGAAAATGTGTAAAACATAATATGGCCCCTTTAGTTTACACAATAGTTTTTAAACATTGATACCAAACTCTTTAAAGAGAAACAAAGGGTTTAAAAAAAAGAACATAAAATCGACACCACTCTCTGTCTCAAAGAGAGTAATGTAATGTATTATGTAAAATAATATGTATCAGAAATAGGTACATGCTTCAATTCACCTTAGTGGGTTCTCCTCGTGCTTGCCTATTGCTGGCCAGCTGGTTCTTTAGGTCTCTGATCTCGGCCTCCAGTAGCTGGATAACCTCCTCATAGTCCTGCTCAGCGCCGCTGACCTGCCGCGGCACCGCCTCACTCTCAGCTGCCTGCAGACGACTCTTCAGACGGGTGTTTTCCTCCACCGTCACACAGGCTTTCTGGGAAGGACAACAGCTTGTGATACAGTGAGACTACACTTCATCTTAGTGGACATTTTCTGCATTGACACTGTCATCACATAAGTGTAAATGACCTTTGTCAGTGCCATGCAAACAACCACATATTTGACTTGATGTTTAAAACAGTCTGCAGGGAAGTTTTAAGAGGCATGTGTTTTACACAAATGCTGTAAAACAAATGTTACTCTGTATTGTGGTTAGTGCTGTCAAGCAATTAAAAGAATTGAGAGATTAATTCATTAAGATCTGTAATTAATTAATCTAATTAATATACTCTTTTTTTTTTATCTCACCTTATCTCACCTAAAAATTGCTGAGAAAAGCCCTCAACTTGAAGTGTTTTCAAATTCATTACATTATTGTGGCAGATCAAACGATTGATATATAACAAAAAAGTGGCTTTATAAAGTAATTTATTTATTTTTTAACAGACTTGAACAGATACAGTCCTAGTCATTTACATCCACATGGCAAGAACATTTGCCATCCTCTCTGTCGCAGACGTGTGCATGCGCACGGTGTTCTCCTCAAGTTCAGTTTGGGGAAGAGCGTTGCTATGGTAACACCGTTGCTGCTAGCATTAGCTGTGGCTGCGCTCGCGACCGGGTGCTTTGGTTTTATGTGGTAGATAAACTTGAGCTGCTTCAGCAGTGAGCAAAGTCCTTTCCACAAAGAACACTCTCATTCTACCTTTATAAATGGTGTTAAGAATGTAAATTCTCCATTCACTGGACCAACAACTTTCACATGTTCCTTCTTTTTCACTTCTCTTCTCCGCTACTCCCCCCAGGCCTGTCCAGCTACGATGGGAGAAACCAGCGTAGCTAAACGCGCCCAACACAGGGACAGCCAATCAGAGTCCACTTCAAGGTGGGACTGACCGTTGTTTTCCACCCACAACTCAAGCACAAACACAGATTTCATAAAGGCAACTCGCAAACAGAAAAAGTAAAGTTAGAGATTCAAAAATAGATTAAGCAATTAAAAAAACATAACGTGCTAAATATGCCTGCAATTAATTAATCACAATTGACGTGCTAATTTGACACCCCTAATTGTGGTGCACCGAAACGGTTTCCTGAGACAGTTCCTTGTTCATTTGGTTATAGCAGCAGTTGATGAAAGCTGGCTCTTGATGCACTGCTGTCTAAGAGATAAGAGATCCAGCTTTACCTCATGGATCTCTTGTGCAGCTGAGGGCAGCCTTTGTTTGGTGCTTGATTTGATTCTTCACGTTTGGTGAGGGACTAAAACTTGGAGTGATTGTTTATGCACATCAGCCAAGGAACAAGATTCCAGTCACCTGCATGTCTCTGATTGGGGGAGGGCACTGTGTCCCAGTCTAGCAAGGTATATTTACTTTCATATATATTGCACATGTTTTTATAGAATGTTTCTTTTAAGTTTGTTTTTGTATATCAATGTGCTTTTGTTTCTTTTAGTTTTCAAACAAGGACATTATTTGAGGAGCCAACAACTGGTTTTCCCAGACAACATATTTTATTGTGCCTTTAAACCAGCACTATGTAACTTTTCCACCTTAATCTAATATTTCATCATCATCATTGTGATGGTACATCAACTTCCAACAGGTTTAATGAACCTCTGTCATGGTCTGAGGGGTCTGTATCGCCTTCACTGGCACTATGTAACTTTGAGGTGCATGGTAGGAACCCTGCCACACTAAAAAACTGCAAATTTTTACGGCTTTGACTGCTTTACGGCATACGTCACTTCCCCCTCCTTCCCGATTCGGGCGGGGCGGGGCGTGGAGCGCAGAGCTCAGGAGAAGCTGGTAACCCGTTACTGTGTTGTAGCTGCAGCAGCTCCACATAACAGACGTGGGGAAAAGATCAATAATGGTTTAACTTTTCACTGCTTTCCTGCTCGGAGGCAGAACCACGGAGGCCAAGTATCTGATATAACAGAGAGAAAGTGAAAGAGTCGTCAGCTCGCTTGGATCGTGGCTGTAACGACCAAACAACTTTCCACACAGTATCACAAACAAACACTCACACAGACGGGTCGGATCAAAACACGGGTTTATTAAACCACAAACAAACACTCACAAAGACCGGGTCGGATCATTCATACGGGTTTTATTCCCCACTTCTCCAGCTAAACACAGTTGCTGGCCAGCTCTCTGCGGTGCGATTAACCCCAATCTTCAGATAAAACTAGTTTGTTGAGGAAAAAATATTAACTAATTTCACGAGGAAAACAAAAATATTTCTCACGTCTCGAAGCCTCTTCAGCATAATATAGCAGTCAAAAAAAAAGAAAAGAGAAGTAAGAGTGATACAAAACATGTACTGTATGTTGTACTATTATACTAATTTATTGAAACACATGGCGAGTCAAACATTTACCAAAGCAGCTGCCAAACACTCCTAAACAAGGTAGCCTAACACGTGGGTTCTGCAGAACTGAATCCTTACTAAATCCTTTCTAAAGAGTGGAGCTCCGACGAGGAGCTCCATTCTTTGATAGGGATTTCATATGGATCCAAACCGTTAATAATCATTATTTTCTTCATATACTGCTCCCTGGCTTCCTTGTTTAAGGTATCCCGGTAAATTCCAGTTCCTTTCCAGCAGTTTAACATCTTTTTTTGCATTCCATCTGTTCACTTGGTGAATCAGAAAAGTAGTTTTGAAAGTCTGTCCCGTCTTCATTCGCTATCAAAACTTATGCACGCGACGGGACAGGATCTTTCCGGCAGTACGCGCTGGTGCTCATGGGAAACGTAGTGTTCTTTCTGGTAAAGCAATACCGCTTTTGTCCAAAAGATGCCGCCAAACTCAACAAAACCTGAAAGTTACGTTGTGCTGCTTTAACTAGTCAATGAACGGGCCATCTTTTGTTTATTTATTTTTCATGTTATGCTTTTGGCTGCGTTAAGGAGGGGCTGAGTGGTATAGTAGCCATTTGGCAAATGTATTGTGTGGTTTGAGTCACCTTAACTTGCTGTGAGTAGGTATAATTGAGTGTGGCAGACAGTTTTGATTTGAGCTGAATTGGGTTGTGTGTAGTGGTGTTTGCCTACGTATTTTGTGACAGCTTATCCTTCTTACGCATAACTCTATACCAGCTTCCCTGGTGATAGAAGGAATTACAAATTCAAATTTTTCCTTAATGGTGACCTATTATGGCATTTAATGTATATTTTAAATAGGCCTTGAATGTCTTAAAAACAAGCTTTTGATTGTTTTTTCTACATAAATTAGAAAATCAGCCTCTGGGCCATGTCTTTATTTTTACTGTTTCTAACCTCCTTCTCTATGAGGGATTCTAAGGGGTGGGACTATGATAATGAGGCTCTGTGCTGATTGGCTGCCTGACACGATGACGCGATAAATCGCTACGAAAAAATGGTGGAAGCTCCGGCCGGCGGAGTTAAGGCTGATTTATGGTTCTGCGTTACACCAACACAGAGCCTACGGCATAGGCTCTGTGTTGGTGTAACGCGGAACCATAAATCAGCCTTTATTTGATGCAAGCAAGCGTCAGCGATAAAATCAATTCCATTGCTTTATTTTCTTACTGTCCTAACTGGCCGCAGCGACGCGCCGTTTTGAGCTGAACATTTGTCCGAAGCCCTGCTTCTATTTTTTCCCGTCGCTCGCATTGAAAGCCGGTTGAAAGCGCTGTAGGAAACGGTCACGGATGAGGAACGGCTGATCCAGTTAGTTGAAATGAGAAGTTATCTCTATGATTCCTCCTCATTTCACTACAAAAACCTCAATAAAGTGGCAGCTGCTGGAGATGGACAGAGGGCCGATGTCACGCAGTGCTACGATAGTCGGACGCTCGCATGCAGTTACACGGTTTTTTAGTTGTGGGTGTGGTTTGCATTTTGGTTACGTAACGGAAATGTGCAAATCTGAACGGCTCGTAGAAGTCACATGACACTGGACGGATCATCCGGGCGGCTGTACACACACTGCAGAATTTGGTTGCTTTCCTCCTTCTCTGAGTTGGCAGGCTGAGGGGAGACCACTTTATATATGTTAAAGCAAGAATAATAGGTCCCCTTTAAATCTCTAGATTTCAATTTTCTTCTTCTTTGTGGGTAGGTCTGCAATCAATCCCACCCATTTATACCATTCCTGTCTATTTTCCCATCATTTTTATTTATTCCTTAAAAAAGTCTCACAGCAAGAAGGTCCTGGGTTCAATTCCTGCCGGGGACGCAGTGCATTTTAAGTTCCCCCATGACTTCAGCACCCTGGTTGGGGTTGGTGAAAGGATCTTTCTGTGTGGAGTTTGCATGTTCTCCCCGTGTTCCCTTGGTAGCTAATGTGAGCTTTCCTCACAAAAACATGCAACAGTCCTCGGCTACACTGCCCCCTCTGGCCAACCGGGGCGCCAGATGGGGTGGGAGGATCTGGCTGGAATACGTGATCCTTCCACGCGCTACGTCCGGCCAGAGAATCCTCACCCTGTCTGGTGAAAAGATGCTGCTGTTCACTCCTCAGGTTAAGGAGGAGACCTGAGCTCAGTGTAGAACCTACCGGGGTTGGTAGAGGGAGAAATGCCCAGGACTGACTTAGGTAGGAGCACTGGGGGATAAAATGGGAAAAAAAAATCCGGATAAAAATATTAAGAAAAAAAAATTGATAAGACAATCTGTTTGGAAGTTACGTGGATGTCAAATTTGGAGGTGTAGCCCACTGTCTGTCTTTGATTTGTATTTTATGATGTAATGATTCAAGATGAAAGAAACTTGTAGCTGTATTTTGAGGTTGTAATTTTCTCTATACAGTAGCAGCCAAAGCTACATTCAGCCTTCATTTGGACATTCACTTAAAATTAATTGTTCTACATCAAACTGTCTTTTCCAGACAACGTGACGTGTTGTCAATGTTGGGCCACAGTGATGTGATAAAACAAAGAAAGGCTTAACATCAGTTTTTTGGTTGGAGAAAAACCCTCTTAATGACACTGGCTGACCTGATGATGCACAGGCCTGGCTTTAAAGAGCGGCTCCCCCCTTCTCCCTTTCCCCCACTCTTTCACACTCTCCCTCGACAAGTCAAACACAGACGTCGTCCTGCCTGTGAGCCTTGAATAGTGGTGGGGAAAAAAATCGATATTGCAATATATTGTTGCGCTCTCTGTCGCAATAAATAATAAAAGGCAAATATGGATATTTTATTACAACACACATAATGGATTTACGGGGTTGTCACCGCACTATTGTTCATGCACGTGCATGTGTCCAGCTGTGCAGTGTTTGCATTTACAAGACTAGGAGGTAGTGAGGTTCTATGCAAAATTAAGTCGCTTACTGACTTTTCAGTATTAGAAACAAAGCAGTGCACTGTCCTGGTTTATATAAAACATGTTATTAATGTTCATGCACTTTAATTTGTCCAGCTGTACAGTGTTTACATTTACAAGCCTAGTAGGCAGTGAGGCTCTGTACAAATGCACTTTCTTTGTACATTGTATGAAGTTTTGGCATTGAATAAATGCATCACTACAGTTTTTCCTTTTTATGGGTATTTTTTTCTTTTTCAGTCACATAGATCGTGATATATCGTTGATGAAATTTCTTACAATATATCGAATATCGTAGATATCGTGTATCGTGATATTATGGTTATCGTGAGCCACATATTGCGATTATTGAATAATGAATCGTGAGTTAACCGTATCCCAGCCCTAGCTGTGAAGGCCACAGCTCCTACTTTAGCATGACAAGCTACCAGCCTAAGGCCTGCCCGTCCATCACCGTGCCTGAAGAGGCGTCTGGTTGTCAGGTTGACAGGCTGCCATGCATAGAATAATAGTTGTTGTGAGACCTATTGTGCTGTTTAGTTATTAATTCCTGATATTCAGGTGGTGTCCCATTTGGATTATTCATTTTGATACTTTATTTACGTTAATAACTATTGTTGGACAATTATTAATAACCTTTATACTTAAAAAAGCACTCCCTTTGTTGCACATCAGCGTAAAAAAAGTTTTTATTGGTAGAGAGGTCCACAGTCTTATTTATAACAGTAACGTTTGTAACATTGTAAAGGCTCAGTATAACTATCACGTGGCAAATATGTGCCATCTTGATAAATCAAAACTATTTGTGCAACTTTTTAAAATTTCCACCAAGCATAACAATAATGTCTGTGAGTATTTATATTCAACTTAATGTAAATAAATCTTTAATATGTTAATAACTGACTTCAACATCTAAAAAGATAAAAAGCACAATGCGTCTCCACATGACATATATTGCTGGCTCACTTTTGATGTCTTCTGCAGCTCTTCCTCAAGGGTTTTCTTGCTGTTCTCCATGTCCTTCAGCATCACCTGTCAAGAAACACTAATGTTGAAGCCACATCTATATTGTTAAACTAAATTAACATTTCATTTCAGGTGAAACACTTATTTAGTTCATTCAACAGAACATCACCAAAAATTGTTTTCTGAAGGTCCTTCATGATGTATACCAGTGTTCCGCAGTGTTCTTCAACCCCCTGTCCTGCATGTTTTACATGTTTCCCTGCTTCAGCACACCGTGATACAAGGAGCTGTGTCCTCAACAGAACTGTCCAGACCTTCTTAAAAATGCTTTTATGATTAAATATTTGTAGGAAGCTGTTGGGGGAACACTCATTAACTTTCAAAGTTCAAATTGAAATTGAAATAATGTTATAAAAGCAAAAACAAAGAAGAACACGATAAGCACAGTAACAAAAAGAAGTAGACGATGATGGCTCGTATTAAAAAAAGACTGCTTGTTCCAAACGTAGCAGACTCTGAGCCTCCGGAAAAGAAAACAGACGGCAAAAAGAGACTTTACAAACAAGAATATATCATGTTGGGATCAGCCTCTTGTGTTTTTTATTTGGGGAGATTCTGCCAAACCAAGCCATGAAACCAACACACATGCAGTGGCATCTGAGCACCATAACCAGTCATCAGTGAGCAAGTCTGTTCAGGGCAGCGCAAAATCATACATGTGCATGTAAGACTTTAGCAACTTCTCTTCAAGAACATAAGGGGAGGGGGGTCCTCAGTGGTTCTAAAAAAAAAGGTTGAGAACCACTGAGGGCTTGTGTAAGATTATATGAAATTAAATTTGCTACTTAATGACAGGTATTATGTCAGTTAGATTTAAACTGCTGGGGGCCTTTGAGCTCTGTCACAATAATCTGTGGAATAAGATCTATAAAGGGAAATAATGTTTACTGCACACTTTACAGTCATAATAAATCTGAAATTAAACATCACTCTTAGACTAAGAGTCAATTTCAGAAAAGAGGTACTGACCAAAAGTTCTAATTGGTACTAAAATTGGTACTAAATTGGTACTAAAATACCAGCTCAGAATTGACAAACACAGAAACCGAAGGTTTAAATAGGGCTGTGTATAGTTACTGTAGTTCTAGTCAACACCATGTATGCTGACTTTGAGTTCGGAACTATGAAAATAAAGAGCAATGACGGAGCGCTGGCCAGCACGCAGCTCCCGAAGCTCCGGCCTGCAAACATGCACAAAAGAGAAAAAAGGGGGCCAGCACAAGACACTGTAACACAAGAAACCCCACACAGAACTGTATTGACCAAGCGTTGAAACGTAGCCGGAGCATTGCGCATGCCAAAGCGCATCACGGTATACTGCAGGAACGCATCGGGTGTCACAAACGCAGATATTTCTCTCGCCTGAGGAGAAAGCGGCACTTGCCAATAAACCTTAAAAGGTCAAGTTTGGACACAAAATTGGCGCTGCCAACATTGTCTAAACAATCCTCAACCCGGGGAAGCGGATAACAGTTAGGCTTAGTGACCCCATTGACTTTGCGAAAGTCCGTGCAGAACCGATCAGACCCATCTGATTTACCAGCTAAAAGGCATGGTGAACTCCAAGAGCTACCGCTTTGTTCAGTGATACCATTTTCCACTATATAGTCAACCTGTTCTTGCGACCGGCGACGCGTATCTGGATTCACGCGGTCAGCAGGCTACTTTATCGGGGACGAATCACCCACATCAATGTCATGCTGAAGCACATTTGTACGTGTAGGCATGTCTGAAAACAAAGAAACATGAGACCCAATTAATTTAACCACATTCTCACGTTTCGGCTCATCCAAATGAGAAAAACTCCAATCAAGTCTTGACAACATTTCAGAATTTTTAAGACGTCCCTGAATGACAGCAGTGGACAGACCAGCGGCATCACTTTCAACAAAACTCTGCGCATCAGTGGAGTCGGTACTGGACAGTGACAGATCAGTTTTAACATTCTCCTTAGAAGAAGACAAAGGGACACATTCTCTCTCCAAGTACGGCTTAATCATGTTAATATGGCACAACCTACTTCGCCTTCTGCGATCTGGTGTTTTAACATATAGTCACGATCATTCAGCTTCTCTTTGATCTCATACGGACGGCTATATCGAGCCTGTGGAGCTGAACCAGGAATAGGCAGCAATACCAACACTCTATCGCCTGGACTGAAACTCCTCAGCCGTGCGTCTTGATCAAACCATGTCTTCATTTTTGTCTGCACAACAGCAATGTTTCTCTTCGTCAACTCACAAGCACAGTGACGTTTAAAACAAAAGTTACTAACTTTGTCACACATATTGCCGTTTTTCCTCACTTTTTTCTGGAGACGCCTAAGAGGACCACTCACAGTGTTGTGCGAAAACCAGCTCAGCCGGACTGAAGCTTAGATACTCCTGCACGACCTCACGAGCGGCAAACAAAAGAAGATGAACACCCTCATCCCAATCTTTATTTGACTCTATACAGTATGTCTGGAGCATGGATTTCAAAGTCTGATGGAACCTTTCGATAGCCCCCTGACTCTCCGGTAGATGTGCACTAGAGTGACAGTGAGTGATGTTACTCATACAACTCCGCAAGCTTACGGCCTGCAAATATGCACAAAAGAGAAAAAAATTATGACTATGAGATACTTATAATAAATAAAAATTGAAAAGGAGAAGAGAGGAAGGGAAGAAGAGAAGAGAAGAAGGGTGAGAGGCACCGTTCAGTGGATCATGTCGGTGCCCCCCTGCAGCATAGGCCTATAGCAGCATATCTACCACCAAGCTATGTTTGAGACTAACTATTATAGTCTTGTTCTATAGCTGCAACTATGACTACTAGGGGTGTAATGATACACTAATCTCACGATACGGTACGATACACGATATTGAGGTCACGATAACGATACGATATTATAGCAGTATTTTTTTAACAACCTTGAATGAGGTACATATGACTGGAAAAAATGGTCTTTTAAAATACAAAACAATACTGTACGTTTGCCCTATTGTTACAGTTTGTAATGCTTTATAACTGTTTAAGTTTTAAAGAGAAAGCCAGGCCAACCATTTTCCACAAACTGAACTAAAAGTAAAGGTCAGGTTTGCATTATGATCTTCAGTTTCATACAAGTACAAATATTTAGCCACAAACTGAATAGTTTCTCCCATGTATGATTTGACTTTTTTCTTTTCCAGAAATTTAACAACTAAAATTAAATAAATAAATAAAAGTAAATAAATACATAACATTTTACATCATAAAAAAGATTGATTCATGCTCACCTTATAAGTGTAAGAGGAGATTTATTTTTGTTAAGGTTATTTTGGTAATTCAGGGTTCATTATTTTATAAATATATTCTTTATATTCTGATGTAAATCAGGGACTATAATGACACTAGTCAGTTTATCTGTAGTGATTAGTCTGTTTTAGATTGGGCGGAGTGATACGCCACAGTACGGCACTAGGTGCTGTGTTGATGTTCTAAAATCCTACACTGTTGAGGGACATTAAAGTACACTGGAACTCACGCAGAAGTTGTCCACTTGTTTATCCTACTCACGACCCCAAAAAGGTTTAATTTAATAAGGTAAGGCTTAACTCTACACCAGCCTCACATAAGTAAAAGTTCAAAGCTCAAACGGGACCGCAAAATGGTACTAGTTTCTTCTGAGGGTAGTAAGATTTTGGTCCGCGGGTCAAGGCGCGGTCGGATGCACGTTTCTAGTCAACACAATGGATTAATATTAATAACCCAATATCGCGATACAGTTTGTCACCTCCATGACACGTTTCGTGACATTTTTGTATCGCAAAGTTTCATGGCACGATATATTGTTACAGCCCTAATGACTACTGACTCTAACACACTAGAGTTTACACTACCTAGAGATTTACCAACACCAGCTAGAGGTTTACTAAACACTAACTATAGGCTTTACTAAACAGAAAGGTTTTAAGTTTAGTTTTAAAGGTGGAGGTGGTGTCAGCCTCCTTAACCCAGATTGGAAGTTGGTTCCGTAGTAGTGGTGCCTGATAGCAGAATGCCCGCCCTCCAAATCTACATTTAGATACTCTAGGAACTACGAGTAAACCTGCACTCTGAGAACGGAGAGCTCTGCCAGGAACATAAGGCACTATCAGGTCTTGCAAATAACGCGGAGCTAAGCCGTTTTGGGCTTTATACGCGAGTAATAACATTTTAAATTGGATTCTAAATTTTACAGGTAGCCAATGGAGCGACGTTAACACTGGAGAGACGTGGTCTCTCCTGCTGATTCCTGTCAGTACTCGTGCTGCTGCATTTTGGATCAGCTGGAACCTATTCAGCAAATTACTTGGACATCCTGCTAACAACACATTACAGTAATCTAGTCTAGAAGATACAAACGCATGAACTAGTTTTTCTGCTCACTCTGCGAGAGGATTTTCCTAATCTTTGCAATATTACGGAGATGGAAATTTTACAAACCTGATTAACATATGGTTTAAACGACAAATCCTGATCGAAAACAACACCAACACCAAGGTTACAGTTGCACTGGAAGCCATCGCAACACCATCTAATCCCTTCCTAAAATGCTCTGGACCAAGAATGATAACCTCTGTTTTATCTGAATTTAGAAGCAAGACATATCCGGACATCCAGTCCTTGATGTCCCTAAGACATGCCTGAAGTTTAACTAACGGTTCTGTTTCATCCGGCTTCATAGATAAGTAGAGCTGCGTATCATCAGCATAACAATGAAAGTGTATGCCGTGATTCTGGATTATACTTCCCAATGGCTGCATGTATAAACTGAACAAGATTGGCCCTAGCACTGAACCCTGCGGAACACCATAACAGACCCTTGACTGTTCTGAAGAAACCTCATGTACATGAACAAACTGGAACCTGTCAGATAGATATGATTTAAACCAACATAGAGCTGTCCCTTTAATCCCAACGACATGCTCTAACCTGTGCAGTAAAATGCCATGATCAACAGTGTCAAAAGCAGCACTGAGGTCCAGTAGAACCAGTATGGAAACTAATCCCTTATCTGAGGCCATAAGGAGGTCATTCGTGACTCGAACCAGTGCTGTCTCTATGCTATGATGCATTCTGAACCCTGACTGAAAGACTTCAAACAGATCATTTCTATACAAATAGTCACATAACTGGCGTGAAACTGCCTTTTCCAGAATTTTAGATACAAATGGAAGGTTGGAAATTGGTCTATAATTAGCTAAGGTGTCTGGGTCAAGAGAAGGTTTTTTAAGTAAAGGTTTAATTACTGCAACTTTGAAAACCTGTGGTACATATCCTAAGCTTAGGGATAGGTTCACCTGGTCCAGTATTGTCGTACCAATAAGAGAAAAAACATTTTTGAATAGTGGAGTCGGGATGGGGTCTAACATACATGTGGTTGACTTAGCTCTATTGACGAGTGAAGTCAGCTCAGGGAGGTCTATAGGATTGAAACAGTCTAGAGTCAAGTCAGAGCCTATCAACAACAATCAACAAGTACCTGATCAAACGGCTCACCTACTACAGGAATGGGCAGTACTCGAGTTGTAAAAAGAAATCAGGGGGGATGGTGGATTTTATCATATGGGGACAGATAATTTGTGCTGATTACAAATAATATAATATATTACAAATAATAGCAGTGACCAAAAAACCTGCAGAAACACTGCAGGAATGACATAGCAGCAGTTAAATGCAGCCTTCTGTAAGCTTTAAATATCCACTGGGCTTACATCAAATACATCAAAACACAAAAATAAAAAACATAATAATGATAATAATGATAAGTTTTCTGAACTTATCAATATGCCTCTGTCCTTCACAGGATAAGTAAAATGGATCACTGCAAAAACTCAAAATCTTAACAAGAATATTTGTCTTATTTCTAGTTAAAATGTCTCATTTTAGTAAAAAAATCTCATTACACTTAAAACAAGACTCATCACTGGAAAAAACTAAAATTTTCACCTGTTTCAAGTAGATTTTCACTTAAAATAAGTAGAAAAATCTGCCAGTGGAACAGGATTTTTTTGCTTGTAATGAGAAGATAAATCTTGTCCCACTGGTAGATTTTCCTACTTATTTTAAGTGAAAATGTAGGCCTACTTGAAACAGGTGAAATTTGCCAAATAAGTTATTTTTCTGGTGATGACTCTAAATGTTGAAATAGCAGTAAAACCACATTCATTGATGAAATGACATAAGGGATGGAAAGGGGGGATGGCAGTTTTACAGGAGGGATGATTTGGACCGTTTATATTTCAGGGGGGATGCCATCCCCCCTCATCCCCCCTCAACTCGAGTACTGGGAATGGGATATAATGAATATGGTGGAATAACCTGATTTGTTGCTGGTTTGCCAGCAACCTGACCGACTTGACACATTTTGCAGTACTGACGCACATCCCTTTTCAACCCAGGCCAGAAAAAACATCGCAAAACAGGGAAGAAAAGAATTTCGTGCCGGAATGCTTGTGGGACTACTATTTGTGTCACAACACTCCAATCGTCCTGCTCAGACGCATGAGGCGCCGTCCATTTACGCATCAGCACATCATCCTGAACAAAGTAACCTGTAGACATTTTCTCAATTTCATCCCCTAAAACAGCAGCTTCAAAAAGAGGAGAAAGAGACTGGTCACCTTTTTGCTCTACAACAAACTGATCTCTAGACATACTTTATTTAAGGCCTCTTTCAGAAGAAGTAACGGCCAGAGAAACAGAAGACTGAGCAGATACACCAGGAGGGAGTCAGGGACTGACTCTGCCCGAGGAGGAGACATGACAGACGAAGAGGTTCCACTGTCAACTTCATTTAAAAAACTGTCAGATAAATCAATGTCACCTTTCTCCCCAGTAAGCAAATCCCTTGTCCCCCTGTCGGCCATTGCACGTGTTACAGCACACACGGTTAACACATCTGGATACTCTCGCTGTAAATCCCCTGATGGCTCAGGGAGTGGAATGGCTGTAACCTCTGGATTAAGCACTACCTTACCCCCAGCTAGATCGTTTCCCAAAATAATTGTCACACCATCAATTGGAAACTGGGGACTCACACCCACCACAACACAACCTTTAACCAGGTCACAGTCCAGCTGAACGGGGTGAAGCGGCACACCTATCCACTGCATCCCAAAACCACGCACCGAAGCGCGCGTATTTACAGAGTACTCATCAGATAACGGCAAAACCCCCTCAAGAAGTACAGACTGTGAGGCTGCACTGTCCCTCAAGATGGTCACCGGAACCTTTGGACTTCCATCTGACAGGGAAACAAACCCTTTCATCAGGAAAGGAGAATACACCTTGAGTTCGGGTCTTACTGAAACCTGCTGTAAGAACAATCTCACTGTTGGGACTGTGGCTCCGTTTTCAGCAAGTTAATGGCCTTTGAAGTTTTATTCTTCCTTTCAAGAGCAAAACAAGTTTTTACACACAAACTGGTTTATCACCTTTCACCCTTAACTTCAAATCCTCTGAATTTGCAGATGTCGGACTTGGAACAGAAAGCTTAAAGAACGAAAACTTGCGTTCTGAAGATGGATAAGCGGGTTTTTCAAATGACTCCCTATGTGTGAGGACGTATTCCATCAGCCAAGACAGCCGCCTTGGACACGTCAGCAACACTCGTTAATATAAGTAGCGATTTTATCAGGTAAGCAGTTTCTGAAATCCTCTAAAAGAATCAAATCCCCAAGTTTATCAAAATCCTGCACTTTGTTAGACTGGCACCAGTGATCAAATAAGGCTTCCTTCTCTCTGCCAAACTTGACATATGTAACGCCATCTGTTTTTTTAAGTTTGCGGAATCCCTGACGATACGCCTCAGGTACAAGCTTGTATGCTCTTAGCACAGATATTTTAATGTGATCATAGTTAAGGCTGGCCTGTGGCGACAAAGACGCATACGCATCCTGAGCTTTACCCGTAAAAACACATTGTAGGAGCAATGGCCAAATTTCTTTAGGCCATTTTTAATGTTGGGCAACACGTTCAAATAGACTGAAATATGTATCCACATCTTTGTCGCTAAATGGGGTAACCAAACGGAAAGACAGATTTATGTCAAAGTCGTCAGACCGAGCTAGAAAACGAGATGACTTAGTCTTGCAAGTTCTTTTATTTTAACTTGTCGCTTTGTTTCTTCCTCCATTTTACGCAATTCCAGATTTTTGTTAAGCTCCCTTTTTTAATCTCTAACCTGCGCATCTCAAGATCTAACTCTCTAAGGCGAAGCATTTCAAACGACTTTTCCTTAGAGGGTGAGACCGGTTTAGGAGGTAAAACCTCACTATCTGTTAAAGCAGACCACAGCTCGGATTTAAACTTGTTTTTCCGCAACTGTTTAGAAATGTCTACCTTAATGTGATCAGCAATTTCAACCAACTGCTCTTTCGTGCAGCAATGAAATAAATCAAGCATTGGCTGCTCTACAAAATCACACAGTTTCAAATCCATTTTCAGGCACAATCACACACCAAACAAATCAAACAGCAGCAGCTATGCGGCGTCCACATGTGAGTAGCTATACTGACACACCCACACACTTAATACTAGGCTATACTAAGCAAGACAACAACAACAGAAAAAATAAATAAATCAAGCACACCATACGCTATCGAAAACAGTGTAAAAATGACCATTGATAACTTTTCCAGCCTAGGAGCCTAATCGCGCTCAAAGACACAACAGGCAATAAAGCAAACAAAAGAAAGTGTGTTACAATGTGACTCTTGACACAGTTTGCAACACAGTAGCCTCTTTGTGTTTTACCTAATATAACACTTAACTGTGGTATTACTTGAAGAAAAAACCAGCAGCAGCGCATCAAATAATCAGCAATAGCCTACAGAGCAGGATTGGGAAGACGAGGCCCGGAGAGACGTGCCTTGCCAACATCTGCTGCAGACTGACGCCAGGAGAGCGCTGTGCATGGTCTGGAGGCAGAGCTAGGTGACACGTCACACACCTAACCTTAACACACGTCTCAACCCACTGATAATACAGCAGTATCTTCTGTTACTCGCATTGAAAATCTGCTTGCAAAGCTTCCTGGTAACATCTCCTGGATGAAAAAAAAGGTACTACAATTCTGAATTCAGCATATTCCCAATTATCAGATTCCGCTTATTATCAGCTCCCACAAATAATGCTGGTTGGTTTTGTTTTCCTAATAACATTTTTAGTAGATTCCGGAGTGACAAATTCCGTGTTAAAGTCCTGTGAAACCAAGGCTTAGTGGACGGTTTGTTCATGAAGTTTCTGCAACTGGTCATGTGGTGTGTGAAAATTTCACGGTTCCACTACATCGTGTTGATCCTGATGGTAAGAGTCTTAAACACTCCTTTTTGGTTTCTAAATATTGCCTGCTTTCTCTGATAGGACGAGATTGAATTTGTGCTTTGGGTTTGTCCATCATTTCGACAGGTGAAGGTCTTAAAGTAACAAAATTTAATGCAAATGATGAACACTGTTTGGTGCATCTGTCCATAAATCCTCTTTTGTTTGATTACCAGTGGCAGTTTCAGAGAGGTGGGATTGTGGACCATCTACTTCAGGCTGCAAGGAGAGTGCTTTATTTGTGTCAAATTATACACTTCATTACACTTCACATCTCAGTGTTGGAGTGATAATGAATATGAACAACTTTGGTACCGTGGAGACTCTTTTAGTGAGAAGCTAACAACTCAGTATTTGTGCTGGGCGATGGATATTCGTGCTTTGTCTGTTGGACTGACTCCATCACAGGAAAAGCTTTATACAGCTCGTGAATGTGGGGATGTTCACCATGACCATAGGTGTAAGTGTTTACATCCTTGTGTGGCCCTTTTAATAGGAAGGGATGACAAATGAACTGACCTGGGTTCTTTTGTGACTGACTGTGTTCAAGCCACTCACTGGAAACCAACACCTGACTCAACTGTGTTTTATAGTAGAAGCAGAGATGCATATCGCACGTCGTTCATTCTGATTGCACACGTCTCGCATGCAGAGCTGGGTAGAGGAGCCAAAAATTGTACTCAAGTAAAAGTACTGATACTTCAGAATCATATGACTCAAGTACAAGTAAAAAGTAGTCATCCAAATAATTACTTGAGTAAAAGTAAAAAAGTACTTGGTGAAAAAACTACTCAAGTACTGAGTAACTGTTGAGTAACGTCTGATTTATTTTTTTAACACAACCATTCAAACAGACAAAAGTACAAAATAATCATCTTCAGGCAAATTAAATCAATAAAATAAGAAAATAAATTAAAATTAATAAAAAATAGCTTAAATTAAAATAATTTTAAAGTAAATGCAAGTACTTTAATAAATAAAATAATAACAGAATAAAAAAATAAATTAAGGACAAGTAGCACAAAATTTCAAGCCTTTGTACATTTCTTTTTTAACCAGGCAGAACTAGAACAAGCCCATGAACTCATAGAAACTGTGTGTGTGTGTGTGTGTGTGTGTGTGTGTGTGTGTGTGTGTGTGTGTGTGTGTGATGAGATTGACGCGTACGCGGAGGGGATAAAATAAAAGTAACGAGCTCAATGTAGCTTAATGTAGCGGAGTAAGAGTAACAGTTTCTTCTTCACAATTCTACTCAAAGTATAGTGATTCAAAACTACTCCTAAAAGTACAAAATTTCCCAAAACTTACTCAAGTAAATGTAACAGAGTAAATTTAACTCGTTACTACCACCTCTGCTCGCGTGTAGAGTGTGCTTGGAAGAAGATACGGATCCCTACGGGTCCTCATGATGTTGGCCTGATTAAAAAAGTGGAACCGTTAATGATCACTGCAAAATCTGATTTTCGCCCATGCCAACAGCAATACCCTTTGAAACAGGAAGCAATCGAAGGTATAACGCCTGTATTTGAGTCCTTGCGTGAGGCAGGTGTCATTATAACTTGTACAAACTCTCCAGTTTGAACACCTATCCCCATCCCTGTGAAGACAGCACGTGATAAAGACCAACTGACAGAGTTCGTCCAAAATTTGCAAGTGGTTAGTAAAACTGATCTGGCATATGCTCCTTCTGTGCTTAAGCTGTGCACCACTGCGCCACAGATTCCTAGTTCAGCAAAATGGTTTTCTGTAGTGGACCTTGCAAACACATTTTTCAGTGTGCCAGTGGATCCTGATAGTCAGTTTTGGTTTGCATTTAACTTCAAAGGTGAACCTTGGACTTTAATTCATCCATAGCAAGTGTGAGTGCCTGTGTGAGTCACCTCCCATCTATAATGCTGCTTTGACAGTCTGGTGTCAACTCCTGGTACTGCACTCCTGCAGTATACAGATGATGTGTTGTTAGCGTGTCGTACACTGTTAAAACACTTGACTGCAGAGGGCCAAGAAGCGAGTTTGTCAAAATTCCAGTTTGTGCAGAAAAAGTCACCTTTCTGGGGCATGTTATCTCTGCTAAAGGCAGAATGGTACTGCCTAAAAGACTGGAACCTATTCAGAAACTTCCTAAACCTGTTACAAAGAAACAGATGATGCCATCTTTGGTGACGTGCTCATATTCCAGGATGTTCAGACCGTGCTACGCTGCATTAGAGTCTCCGCTGAACTCTCTCATCCACAGGAAGAACTTGTTGGTCTGGACCCCTGAGGCAGTCGAGGTGTTCCAAGAGCTGAAACTAGCTCTGCAAAGTGCTCCTGCTTTGGGGATGCCTGACCACTCTGGACATTTTGTCCAAACGGTGAGTGAAAAGAACAAATGTATGAGCTCAGTCCTTCTGCAACACGCTGATGTGATGAGACCTGTTGCATATTTTTCCAGCAAGCTGGATCTGGTGGCAGTTCCAGTCAGCAGCGTAGCAACCTCAGCACGGGCCCCAGTGCAAGATATATTGACGGGCCCTAGAGCATGTTACTAATTAGGCGTATCCGCGCAATCACGCACATGCATGCGCGCGCTCACCCCCACTATGAGGTCTATATAGATTTTACCAACAGTTTGTTACATTTTACAATCAAATAAATGACTTGGGTTATTGTAGCCTATTAGAAACTTTTTAAGAGGTCAAGATTCTAAATGTAACAGCCCAGCTTTGACTCACCTGTGCACAACAGTCTGCAGGCCAACAAACCTCACCATCGCATCAGACAGCACGGGAGGAGCTGTCTGATACATGGCGGTGCTGAAATGACCACAAAATCCTTTTTCTTACAAAGTCAAGAGTGCATCGCTACATGATAAAGCTTAAGGCAAGAGGAGATAATAAACATGAAGTCAACAATAGCAAGACAGAAGAGAGATTATTGTTTTTGTTTTTTTTACACTTTATTTTAAGATCTTCCGACCAAACCGCAACAGTGCGTAACGTGAAAAACAGACCTCTGCTGTAGGCTATATTAGACTAATTCCTTGAAAAGAAAAAAAAATCTAAGAAAAGGTTCAAAAAAATAGTAACCTGAGGTTTAACACAGGGTGTAGCCTACTAAACAAAAGATTAATTTATAAGTTCAGTGAAACGGCATCTGTCGAGCCTTGCGCTGGGCAAAATCCTGGATTAGGCTACATCCCCAATGGTCCAACTCCCTGGCTCTTACATTTTCAATGGAGAGGATAGCTAAGCCACTCAGCCGCTCCTGCCCCATGGAGCTCCTCAGGTATGTCTTAATCATTTTTAACTTTGAGACTGATCTCTCAGCTGACGCCACTGTCACCGGCAATGTTAAAAACAAGAGGAGCGCAGATCGGGGCGCTTTTTTTTTACGCGCCTCCTTTGATGCCGCAACCAGAACGCGTATTTACGGTGGTGTCTGCTGCCCATATGCAAAAAGTACATTCAGTCCCGTCCTTGAGTGCCAAACAGACACCAGTTGAAGCGGACGGTGTGCTGCTGCAGGCTGCTGAACAGTCCACTGCGGCGCCCACTTGTTGTTGTGGAGAAGTCGGGGTTTGTTAAAGCGACGAAACGACGTCGTGCGTCCTCGTTTGGCTTTAAAGCCTGAGCTGAGCAGGGACTATTTCTGACGTCACCACCCTCGTCGCCACCGATTGGTCGGAGGGCGGGGCCGTCACCACCCTCCACGCCTCTGATTGGTCGGGGGGCGGGGCCGTCAAACGTTTGAATCAGGAAGCGGGAGTCAGCGCGAGAGCGACCTGCGGCTCGCAGCGATTTTATTATAAAGCGCAAAACGTCTGTTTGGTGATCCAACTCTGAGGTGCAGATGTTCATAAACCTGGTGGCTGTCGAGAAAAAATTTAAAAAGGGATGTAGACGGGCTGTTTTACTCTCAGCCGCTCGCGGCTCCAGCTGATTTCTCATCAGCGCCGACATGAACAAAGCGGTTGCGCAATCGAGTACGTCACAGCAGCTTCACCCCAACCTGCCCACTTCTCCCCTGGCAGTGCGAAAACACACGTGTGGAACCGTGCCGTGCCGCGCCGAGCAGAGCCGGGCTCAGCCGATACTAGTGCAAAAGTGGCTATAGAGCACAGCAAAAAGAAAAAAAAAAACCCAGTCGCAGTTCAGGGAGAAACTCCGGGAGTTCAGACGGGATCCTCCCCCAGAGTGAGGGCCAATCAACCGCCTCACCAAGAAAAGCCTGCAGATATACTTTATTTTATTTTATTATGTTTATGGACCGGCTGGTCTAATCATATTTAATTTGGGATCTAAAGACTCTAAGGATTAGGCTAATCTTGCTCTTATGCCTGAAGCCTTATATGATTCTGTCTTATTTTGATTTGAAGCTTGAACATTCCTACTTAAAAAAAATAAAATAAAAATATATATATATTAAATGGTCAGGACACAGGAATTCTTTAGCTATGACTGTAAGAGCTATGCAGTCATCTCAAAGGGCCCTACTCTTAAAAAAGAGCTGGACATCCCTTTACGGGGGCTCTGACATCCGTAGCCCCCCAGAGGCTCACGCAGACGGAGCCTCAACATTGGAAGCAAATGACTCTGAAGAATATAAGGATGTTTGGTTAAGATCTGTGTTATTGTTTTTACTGTGTTTTGTTCACCTCTCGAAGTTCACGAGAGTTTTTGGGATGTATGATGGGTTAAGAACTAGTCATGGTGCAGGGAGAATTCAGCCATATGCGACACATGTAGAAGACCATGGCTAATCATGATATTAAAGTTGTTTCATTTAATATAAATGGAGTCTTGAACCCAATTAAGAGAAGATATTGAGTAAAATGAAAAAAGAAAATGCACATGTCGTGTTCCTGCAGGAAACGCATCTTAATCCTGTAGAACATGAAAAGCTGAAAAGAATGGGGTTTTCTCAGGTGTATCATTCATCTTGCAAATTAGGCCATAAGAGAGGGGTAGCTATTCTACTTTCTCATAGAGTTAAATTTGAAAAGAAATCAGAGATAAAGGACAGTGAGGGAAGATATTTACTTGTCTCAGGTAAGATAGAAGGGGTCCAAATTACTCTACTTAATGTCTATGCACCCCCCGGTAGTGATTTAAATTTTTATAGAAATATCTTTGATTTAATGACAGATGCAATGGGTATACTTATATGTGGAGGAGACTGGAACATACGCCTCAATCCCAGACTAGACGGCTCCAAAGATTCTACCCCAACCCCCATACACAAGAAACTTAAGGTTCTTATGTCGGAGCTGGGAGTGTTGAATCTTTGGAGAGACTTCCACCCAACAGGACGAGATTACACATATTATTCTCATCCGCACGCTGTCTATTCCAGAATCGATTATTTCTTTATCTTCAAAAGGGATCGCCATAGAATACATCGCTGTGAGATAGGTAATATTGACTTGTCAGATCACGCACCTCTCTCATTGCTGCTGCAAATTAACAATAATCCTGGAAATACACTATGAAGGTTAAACTCAAGTGTTCTTAATAATGAAAAATTCAAAACAAAAATTAAAGAAGAAATTAAACAATACTTGGAAGTGAACAATAATGGGGAAGTTGGCCCTGAAATTGTATGGGATGCACAAAAAGCCGTCATGAGAGGGAAAGTTATATCCTTCTGTGCTTACCAAAAGAAACAGAGACAATTAAGATTATCAGAGCTAAATAAAGAATTAAAAGAACTTGAGACAAAACACAAGAAGGGTTCAAACCCAAACCTCATCTCAAAATTAAAAGAAACTAGGAATGAAATTAATGTTCTATACTCACAAGAAATACAAAAGAAGATGATTTATACAAAACAAAAGTACTACGAGTCTGGCTCGAAATTTGCTAAACTGTTGGCATGGAAACTGCAAAAACAATAGTCAGATAACACAATCTATAAAATTAGGGATCCACTCTCCAAAGCTTTGTTACATAAGCAACATGAAATTCAAATGGCGTTTCAGAATTACTATAAACAACTATACTCCCAACCACAATTATTAGATGAACAACAAATTGAACGGTTCTTATCATCTCTTAAATTACCCACCCTATCAGAAGATAAAAACAGAAAATTAAAAGCTGAAATAACAAAGGAAGAGCTTAACAGTGCAATCTCAAGATTAAAAACAAATAAATCACCAGGGCCGGACGGTTATCCCCCTGAATGGTACAAGACCTTTAGGGCTGAGTTAACACCATTTCTTCTTAACATTTTTAACAAAGCTTTAAAAGAAGGAAAAACTCCACCAACTTGGAGAGAAGCTACAATCTTGGTTATACCGAAGGAGGGAAAAGACAGACTGGATTGTGGATCATATAGGCCAATCTCTGTCCTGAACACAGACTACAAACTGTACACATCTATTCTTGCCAAGAGAGTAGAGGAGGTCCTTCCTCACCTTATCCACACAGACCAAACAGGCTTCATTTCCCAGAGACAAACGCATGATAATATTAGACGTTCATTACACATTTTAAGTCATATTCAAGAACATAAGTTACAGGCCTTATTGGTGAGCCTAGAGGCCTTTGATTCCGTGAGTTGGAAATTTTTATATAAGACTCTGGAGAGATTTGGGTTTCATAAAGAATTTATTAAGGGAATTGGGGCCTTATACAATAATCCAACTGCCCGAATTAAAATAAACGGGTACCTCTCAGACACTATTAAATTAGAACGGGGCACTAGACAAGGCTGTGGCTTATCACCACTCCTTTTCGCAATTTATATAGAACCGCTCACCCAATGGATTAGGCAATCTAACAATATTAAAGGTATTACTATTGGGGAACAGCACAAAATAGCATTGTACGCGGACGACATATTGATATACCTCAAAGACCCCGCCTATTCATTTCCTGAACTGTTTAATCTCTTGGATAGTTTTGGTAAATACGCGGGATACAAACTAAATATTCAGAAAACCCAAATCTTGACACAGAATTATACTCCGTCTAAACAACTTCGGGTTAGATATCATCTGAATTGGGAACAGGATGCAATGAAATCTAGGTGTACTGTTCCCTAAAGACATTTCTACATTAGCAAAGATTAACTATGACCCCCTCCTTACCAGAATAAAATTGGATATACAAAGATGGAATTCCAACCCTTTTATGAGCTTTACTCAAAGGGTGGAGACCATTTAAAATGAACATACTCCCAAGACTTCTTTTCTTGTTTCAGGCTCTCCCAGTGGAGATACCCACAAAACAATTCTCTGAGTGGGACAACATTATTTCTAGGTTCATATGGCAGGGAAAAAAACCCAGAGTAAGGTTTAAAACACTACAATTATCTAAAGAGAGAGGAGGTATGGCAGTACCCAATTTAAAGGATTACTTCTTCGCAGCTCAAGTTAGACCATTGATAAATTTGTGTAACCAAGATTATCACGCCAGGTGGAAAGAAAATTGCATGATAAATTAGGAATAATTAGGTGGTGCGCCTACGACCCTGATTTTAAACCGAATCAATTGGACCTTAGATTTAAAAACTGGGTAACTAAGGGAATAACAACATTCTACTCAATAACAGATAAGGGACAACTTAAAAGTTTTCAGACTTTGAAAAAAGACCACTCTTTGGAAAAGCAAGATTTCTACAGGTATTTACAACTACGTAATTACTTTGATAAGGTAATTAGAAACTATACAGTAGATCCAGAAGACCCAGTGCTGAAAGAGATATTACGTGCTTATTCATCAGAGCGAGCCAAGGGCACTATATCCAGAATATATAAGGGCTTCATGATTAAAAAAACCTACTCCACAGACTACATTAAAGATAACTGGGAGAAGGAAGGTAATTTTGAAATTCCCAAGGAAGAGTGGTATAGTTGTTGTGAGTTTCAGTGGAAATGCACCAACTCGCACACATGGAGAGAATTTGCATGGAAATGTTTAATCAGATTTTTTGTAACCCCTAAACAGAAAGCTCACTTTGCAGGAGGGGATTCACAATGTTGGAGAATGTGTGGGAGCCGGGATGCAAACCATTGGCATATATTTTGGGAATTTCCAGTAATTGTACGTTTTTGGTTAGAGATGCACAAAATATTAGAAAACATGTTTCATATGAAAATACCATATCATTTCAAAACTTTTATTCTGGGAGAAATTTTCTCACAGGACATCTCAGCAAATATCTATTTGGTGCTCTGATTTCTGCTGGCAAGAAAACCATCACACGTCACTGGCTGCATCCTGACCCCCCCACAATGGAGGAATGGACTGATATTGTCAATGAAATATATAAAATGGAAAGGATTACTTTCTCACTTCGGCTACAAATGGATAAATTCACAAGGTCATGGTCAAAATGGGTCTCCTATATACAAAAGTCACAATTGTCTAGAAACTGAATTACTTGTCTCCACTCACTTACTTTCTCGATCATTTCTCTGTTGGTTTGATGGACTGCCAGGTTTCATGTGTTTTATACGTACATAATTCTATGTGTGTGTATATCCAAACCCTTATAATATCATAGTTTGGTCTCCCTGCAACTGAATTAAGTCGCTGTTACAAGCCCATACATCCCGTTTTGATTCATCATTGTTCCTTTTTTTTTTTTTTTAGTGTGTATGTTTGTCTTTGGTTAGTTCTGTTTGTTCGTTTTACCTTAAAAAATATAAATATACGCAGGTTTTGTTTCTTTCAACATTACACAACTATAGGGCAACAGCTATGTTTTGACATGCTGATGTTTTTCTTTTTCCCTGACAATAATTGTAAACCAATTGTACACCAGCTGTGTAATGTAAGATGTGAGAATAATAATAATAAAGAAAATAAAAAAAAAAATACTTGTTCACAAAGGGATTCTCCTTCTATCCTCAACGGTATTACGGTATTGTCAACTTTTGCCCCGATTGGGTATTCCTTCTAGGCTTTCAAGTGATAATGGAACTCATTTTGTTAATGAAGCTCTCTCCCAGGTGGGGAAATTCTTCTGTGAGTATCATACTTCCAGCAGAGGTGCTGTGGAGAGGGAGAATGGCACATTGAAGTCTAAACTGATTAAATGTTGTTCTGACACAGGTTTGCCGTGGACGAAGGCTCTCACCATCATTCTCATGTGCATGAGGATGAGGGTGAGAGGGAAACCTAACCTCAGTCCTTTTGAGATTCTTTTTGGCAGGCCTCCTCTGATGGGTGTGGACGTCCCTGGACACATTACCCTTCCATCAGCTGAGCTCTGTGAGAATTCTGTTTTGTTTTTTTTTAAAGATTTTTTTATGTCTCTAGTGGCCTTTATTCAAAGTGTAGACAGGAAAGGGGTAGAGAGAGAGAATGGGGACAACATGCAGTAAAGCAAGCCGGGAGTCGAACCTGCGACCACTGCAGGAGGACTGTAGCCTCAGTACATGGGTTGCTTGCTTTAACCACTGTGCTACCCAGTGGCCTGAGAATTCTGTTTTAGCATATGGCAAAAAACTGCAATCTGTGTGGTCTCAGATGACTTCACAGGTGAAAGCAGCTCAGCTTGTCCAGCCAGTGGTCCATTGCCTTCCATCCAGCGAGGGGATTGAGTCCTAGTAAAGAATCTTTGCTGGATATACAATATAGGTGGAATGGTCCTTTCCAGGTGATTCTAGAAACCTTTACTGCTATGAAGACAACTGAGCGAGTGACTTGGATCTACGCGACCCACGGTAAGAAGGTTCCGGAAACTCCGGATACAAAAATCCCTGAAATAGCAAACTGAAGCCGTAGACTTCAGAACTGACTGAAAGCTTACTTTAGTATCGCTGCAACAGGGGATTACCACCTTTCCTAAGGATTTGTGGTGACGTTGGAGGTGCTAAACATTGTTTTGATCTTAATAAAGACTGCCACTGACACACACACACCTGCCCCTGCCCCAGATGTTCAAGAGAGAGATAGTCTTCAGGGGACCAACAACGATCTTGGCATCCCTTCAGAAGTCTGGTTCTCAGTTTGAGGCGTACTATTTGTTGGTTAATCATAATGTCAGTACTGATTGTGTTTATGATTTTCTGGGTTTATGATTCTCCTGCCGCTGACTGACCTGATGCTAATGTTAATGCTACTGGGTTATCTGACACCAATATTTGTCCAGACGTCCCAGAAGTTCACTCCTTTGTCCAGTGGCAGGGAAATGAAGGGTCCTTTCAGCCAGATTACCAGAGCAATAGTTAGTACCAAATGATGGTGATTTCAGTTCGTCATTTGGGTGTGACAAATACTTGTTATGAATGTCCTGCTTTACCAAAGTTCTCTCAACTCAGTTGAGGAGAAGGCCCTGTAATGTTACATTACTGAATAGATTAGCCTTAGATCAAGTTTTGGCGCCCCAGGCAAGTGTTTGTCACATTATTGGAGAAAGGTGTTGCACATAGGTCCCAGATGTTACTGATTACATGACCCATGTAGTGTCCCATCTTAACAGTCTCCTCCAGGCCCCAAAAGCCTGCGACTCCTCGGAAGCCTGGGGGTTTGATGCGTAGTTAACGTTGGGCTCCTGGTATTCTGTGATGCTGAATCTGTCATTTCCATTTTTTACTATAATCCAAGGCCGTGGGAAGATGATTTAGGATGGGGGTGCTGGAAAGAGGTTTCTCAATAAATAAAAGACAGCGATATACGTCCACAATATTTGTTACGAGCACACGGCCAACACACAGTCAAAGTTCAGGGGGCCGTCCTCGGGGCCGGGCAGACCGGCGAGACAGCTTGGGGGGCCGTCTTCGGGGCCTGGCAGACCGGCCTGACGGGTCGGGGGTCGTCCTCGGGGCCTGGCAGACCGGCCTGACGGGTCGGGGGTCGTCCTCGGGGCCTGGCAGACTGGCCTGACGGGTCGAGGGATGGTCTCGGGACTTAGCAGACGGATCAGAGGGACGATCTCGGGACTGAGCAGACGGATCAGAGGGACGATCTCGGGACTGAGCAGACGGGTCAGAGGGAACCCGAGGGACTGGCTTTGGGGGACTAAGGATCCGAGGGGCAGGCTTCGGGGGACTAAGGATCTGAGGGGCCGGCTTTGGGGCAGACAGAATCCGAGGGGCCGGCTTGGGGGGACTAAGGATCCGAGGGGCCGTAAAATATAAATAAAATTTAATTGAATTGATGCTGACGTCCCGACCCCCCCAGTCTGGCCCTCAGCAGGAGGGTCCCCCCTTATGAGCCTGGTCCTGGTCCAGGTTTCTTCCCTCCTAAAGGGGAGTTTTTTCTTGGCACTGTTTGGCTTAAGGTTTTTCTCCCACTAGGGGAGTTTTTACCTGCCATGGTTTATGTAACAATTGATCGGGGGTTTATGTTCATGTTCTGGATCTCTGGAAAGCGTGTAGAAACAACATCTGTTGTATTAGACGCTACACAAATAAAATTGAATTGAATTAAGGATACAAGGGGCCGGCTTCGGGGGACTAAGGATACTCGGCACTGGCTGAGGGGGACACCGGGGGCCTCATGTACAAAGCGTGCGTACGCACAAAAACATGGCGTACGCCCTTTTCCACGCAAACGTTCAGATGTATCAAGAGTGAAATGACCGTGAAAATGTGCGGTGCCCGACGCCAACTTCATGGCTGGCGTACGCACGTTTCCACAGCTATTGGTCCGGTGGCGACACTTAGTGGTGATGCTGGGAAACTGTTAATAATGTGAAAACAATTAGCCCTCAGAGTGATGTGCACATCAGAGACACACTGATGAACAATTAACACATTCAACTGTCTGCAATTACACGAGTGGATATAAAAGCAAAGTGGTGCAGAAATACCGTTAACAACAATGGCAGCTTTGGCAGTGTTAGAAGATATCGCAAATGGCGCAGTAAGAAGAGAAAGAATATTTAGCCGGTTTTCCTAATGTAATCAGAGCTATCGACTGCACACACATTGCTATAAAAGCACCATCACTGGATGAATATGTGTACGTTAACAGGAAGCATTTTCATTCCATTAATGTACAGATTATATGATTAATTTATGTTATTTGTGAACGTTATTTCTTGGAAAAAGGGGATCAGATAAGATTCTTCTTCTTTCTGCTTGCTTTTCATTCACGAGTTAAGAACATTTGTATTTGTATTGAATTATTTTATTTTTTTGAATGACATAAAGAATATTAAAAAAAAAATAAAAAAAATGTCATAACATCCGTTTCGTCTAGAAACAGCCGCAACTATTTATTTCAGTACATTTGTGCACTAAAGTGTGCCGAGTGCACTCGTTTTGGAGCCCTGCAGAGAGGGACCTCGGGATTGCTGAACATAATCAGGTAATGTTCACAAATGAAATTAAGTAATGGCAGACGTCTGGTATAAGTTAACTCAGTTTCTGAAAAGGGTTTGCCCTCACCCGCTGTCTTTACTTCATGGTGGTGTTTTGTAGGCCCCAGGACAAATGTGTACATACAAAACACTGATAACGTTGTAGCTATCTTTTAGTTGAGTATTAAAACTTGAAAAGTTGAGTAGTAGGCTGGAAGGTAAATAATTCTTCAAGTAGGAACTACAGTGGATTGTACCTAATTTAAATGAGTTGGATTCAGCTACAAGCTGGAACTCTGGGACTCCAACTGGCTCTAATGAAAATGTCACAATGTCACCGTTTGTTACGTGAATATTTATATAATCAATATTTTCATGTATTGATAATTGGAGAAGTACAACTGAAACAGAGATTCACGTATGCTTTAGAATTACAGGAGTTCCTACAGTACACTTGTGCAAAGGGAGCCTTGGTGTATATTTGCTATAACGGTTTACGGAGGGACTGCTTACCTTCAGCTGCTTCATCTGGCTCTGCAGCTGTTTTATCTCCGTATGAAACTGTTCCATTTCTTCACTGCTGTAGCTGCATTCTGATTCATATGTCTGCAATTACACAACACAGACCGTCATACAGACAGTAAGACGCACAAACAGTTTTGTTTTACATTTCTGTTCAAATGTGAGCCCCTTTGTGCATTCTAGTCATTTGTATTATTCCATTTGTTGTTTGCTAAGATCTTTTGAGATGTTTTTTGATTTCCTTAACTATCAGAGGCTTTGTGATGTTGATAAAATATGACAAAATATGAGAAAACTTTACAGGTGAATGGAAGGCTGATGTATCCATTAAACTGGCTGCTTCATGATAGAAGAAACTGAAAGGACCTGCCCCCAAACCCAGCTCCTCCAGATCCTCCTGGAAGATACTCTGGGTGGCCTCCACAAAGTCTGAGAGATAAGGAAAGACAATTGTTTCTGAAAAACAGGGCAATTAAAGTAGCCATGAAAACTACTGACACAAATAAATGAAGAAATGTTTAGCCCACACAGAAACATTCAGTTAATGTTTGTTAAAATCCTTATTGGAACACTGAACCTGAGCTGCTCACTTTAGTTCTTTGAGGTACAGAAAATAGCCAAAATGTTATTTAATAGAAAAGGTACCTGATCGATAATCTGTAGAGCTCACAGTTCCATATTTTCCAGGTTCCTTTCCTCTGGAAACCAGCTGCCAATTTGTGTTCGAGAAGCAGGTAAACCTCTTTACCTTTTAGAGTAAGCTTAGAACCTTCCTTTTAGATAACGTTTATAGGTTAGTGATGGCTCAGGTATCCTGAAATATCACGTATTTATGCTGCTACAGGCCTAGACTGCAGGGGGACCTCCCCTGTTCTCTATTAATGACACTATTGTTTTTGTTTTTAACCGGTGTTCCTGATTTGTTAGTGACGAAATAAGTATTATTGTTAATTTACTGGCTTTTTATGAATTGGACTAATTTGGAATGAGTTGAACTGTATTGATTAAGTGCCTTGAGGTGACCTTTGTCATCATTTGGTGCTATATAAATAAAGCTGAATTGAATTGAACTCTGCTGAGGTGATTTAGTCATTCAGGTAATCCTCAACGTTTTGAATTAATATAGGCAGTGCTGAGCAAAAGTTTTGATCTTTTTGTTGTTAACATTTAGAAGTAATCATATCCTTGGTGAAAAAGAATTGGGGGCATAAGAATCCTTTGTCTCTTGCCACAATGTTTATTACTGTAACTCCATCGTGAAGACACATCTCGTAAGTACAAATGAGCAATGCGGGTGTTTCCTCATGTGGGCTCATCTCCCCAGAAAGCTTGTATGGGTGCAATCTATTAATAGTGGCAGCAAAAGGTTTAGGACTTGGACTTTCAACCTTTGGTGTTATCTTTTTGGATATGGACCACGGTTACATGGTGTTTTTTAATTCGGAATTCATTATTCCAAATTAAATAATTCTGAATTAAACCATTTTCCTTGGAGTTTACATGGAAATAGTAATTCCAAATTGAGGTTTACATGGAAAACACGTTTGATGGTCTTTCTCCAATTCCTCTACAGGTCTGGGGGTTGGGAAGGTTCTGATTGGATAGGGGGGGGGGGGGACCGGAAGTTAAACTACCGGAAGAAAAACTAACTTAGCCGCTACAACTTTGAAAAGCTCACGATTATGATGTTTCCTGTTTCCATCTGTTCTTTTAAATATTTCCAGGTCCTCCAAGCAATTTATTAAATAAATGGTATCTGCTCTTGACCAGCGTTTACTGCGTGCTGCCATCTTGAAACTTTGTTTGGAAAACAAGGTGGGTGAATTTGTTGTCAATTCCCGCCAAGCCGAGCTTGCGACTTCTCCAAGGTCTTTTTCAATGAGTTCGAAAACACCAGCTAGCCTTCGATTCTGTTCAAGAATCGCATCCAGTTTGTGATTTTGTTCACACAATGTCCGAGTCTGAGTATTGATAGCATGACATAATAATAATAATGATAACTAGAAAATTTCAGGAAATTTTGATATGGGCATGCCCTACCGCCCAGTCGTCCCCTCTCGCTGTTTTGGTTTTGGGCTGTAGTGGTTGTGTTTGGGGTGGTTCTATGTCAGTTTGAGGTGTTTACGGTTGTATTGCATTCATTCCTGTGCTCCCAATAGTTATTAATGGGGCGCGCTTTTTGGCGTCTAGCGTCCCCACTGTAACGCTTTTGACTGAGAAAAGTAATTCCCATCGAGGCACGATGGAGACGCATCTAACGATGTATGCCATGCATGGGTGCATGTTCCGGTTCAGGCTACGTTAACGGATGGGTTTTTTTTTCACTGTGGTAAAAAACCCCATCCGAATGAATGGGGCCATTTGGCATGGATTTTGACATAAAATTTCCTTAAATCACAGCTTCATGAAATTTGAATATGTTAAAGTCCACAGCGTGCCGAGTCTGGGAACATTTGTACGATGTCTCTACGATAACCTGTTGCCTAGCAACAAGCGTCCAAAGTCGAACGGAAAAAAAAAAAAAGAAAGGTCAATATCGCAAAAACTGTAATTATTGGCATAATGACGTTGTACGGTCTGTTAGTGCCAATCGGGCCGAGTGTTTGAAAGTTTGAACAATGTTTCTACGATAAAGTTCGGCCGAGCAATTAGCGTCCAAATTTTCGCCTTTTTTTTTGCTTTTTGGCAACTAGCATTGCCACGGTAACCCCTATTACTGAGAAAAGTAATAGCCATCGAGGCACGATGGAGACGCATCCAATGATGTATGCCATGCATGGGTGCACATTGCGGTTCGGGCCGTATTAACGGACGAAAAAAAGAGTGCGGAATAAAAATAATAAGAAAAGGGAAACCTTTTCTGTATACCATTATATCGCCTTCATTTTCATGTTTTTCCTCGTTTTTTCGGCCGTGTTTTATTTTTTGGGGATTTTTTTTCCCACATCAGAGCGGGGTCATGCTGTACACCCGCTGGTGTGACGTGAGACTTTTGCGACTTTAGCTTGTTAGCAAAATGCTAGCAACATTGCCCTTTGGGCCATTCTGGACGATTGCAATATGGTCATGCCATTACTTGGCATGCCCATAATAATAATAATAATAATGCTTTCTATTTGTAAGGCACTCTTCATCCAAGAATCATCGAAGTGCCACAGAGCCAGTACATAGTTAAAACTAACAATAATAAGTCATAAAATTCAACTCAAATACACCTTCCTGAATAAAAAGGTTTTTAGGCCAGTCTTAAAAGAGTCCAGTGTCTGTGCCGCCCTTAGATGTTCAGGGAGAGTGTTCCATAATCGGGGCGCTACTGAGCAGAAGGCCCGGTTACCCATGGTGGTAGCTTGGTGTTGGGAACCCGGAGGAGCGAGCAGGTTGTAGATCTGAGGGTGTGGGTAAAGGTTTGGGGAGTAATGAGTTCTCGTAGGTACGGAGGTGCATTAATGCACTTATGGGTGAGGAGTAGGACTTTTATTCAATCCGGGTTGAGACAGGTAGCCAGTGGAGCGAGTGGAGAACGGGTGTTATGTGCTCGTATTTCCGGACTCTCATCAGGATCCTGGCTGTTTTGAATGTATTGCAGTTTGTGGATGTTCTGTGCCAGTGATCCCAGTGAAGAGTGAGCTACACTAGTCCAGTCTAGAGGAGATGAATGCGTGGACGAGCTTCTCTGAATCTGACAGGGTTAAAGTGGGGCGGAGTTTGGAGATGTTTTTCAGATGTTAAAAGGAGGTTTTGCACAGATGTTTTATATTTATATATATTTATATACATAATCCCTCGTACCCGCCAGCAGCCTTGAAAGGGCCAGGATTGCTGGCAACGTTTGTCGATATGCCAACTCCAAAGGAAGCAGAAATCATTTTATCAGAAATCCAATAATGAAACATTTTCAACATCCTCTACCGACAGTATGGACAGACACATGATCCTCCTCTTCTGCCAGGAGTCCATTGTGCATCCAACAGCAGATGTCTCATCTGGGGCAAGAGGGCTCCCCTCTGCCCCGTCTTCTCATCCAGAAAATTCAATTCAATTCAATTCAATTTTATTTATATAGCGTCTAATACAACAGATGTTGTCTCTAGGCGCTTTCCAGAGATCCAGAACATAAACATAAACATAAACATAAACATAAACATAAACCCCAGAGCAATTATTATATAAACAATGGCAGGTAAAAACTCCCTTAGTGGGAGAAAAGCCTTAAGCCAAACAGTGGCAAGGAAAAACTCCCCTTTAGGAGGGAAGAAACCTTGAGCAGGACCAGGCTCATAAGGGGGGACCCTCCTGCCAAAGGCCAGACTGGGGGAGTCAGGGACGTCGACAGCACACAGCAGGCAGGTGGAAGCAGCAGCGGGATGACCAGAGGTGGGGGGGGGGGGCGTCAGCAGCACACAACAGTCATGTGGAAGCAGCAGCGGGATGACCAGAGGGGGGGGGGGGCGTCAGCAGCACACAACAGTCATGTGGAAGGAGTAGCGGGATGACCAGAGGGGGGGGGGGGTGCAGGCAGGCGGAAGCAGCAACAGTAGACATCCACGTAGGCAGGTGGAAGAAGCAATGGGATGACCAGAGGGGGGGGAGGGCCGGGAACACAGGCCAGAACGCAGCTCCTGAGGCTCCGGCCTGCAAACATACACAAAAGAGAGAAAAAAAAAAAGGGGGGCCGGCACAAGAAACTACAGGAACGATGGACAAAAATGATAGCTATGAGATATTTATAATAAATAAAAAATGGTAATGGAGAAGAGAGGCAGGGAGAAGGAGAGGAGAAGAAGGGTGAGAGGCACCGCCCAGCGGATCATGTCGGTGCCCCCCTGCAGCATAAGCCTATAGCAGCATATCTACCGCGAAGCTATATTTGAGACTAACTATTATAGTTTTGTTCTATAGCTGCGACTATGACTACTGACTCTAACACACTAAAGTTTACACTACCTAGAGATTTACCAACACCAGCTAGAGGTTTACTAAACACTAACTATAAGCTTTACTAAACAGAAAGGTTTTAAGTTTAGTTTTAAAGGTGGAGGTGGTGTCAGCCTCCTTAACCCAGATTGGAAGTTGGTTCCAAAGTAATGGTGCCTGATAGCAGAACGCCCGCCCTCCAAATCTACATTTAGATACTCTAGGAACTACGAGTAAACCTGCACCCTGGGAGCGGAGAGCTCGGCCAGGAACATAAGGCACTATCAAATCTTGTAAATACTGCGGAGCTAAGCCGTTTTGGGCTTTATATGCAAGTAATAAAATTTTAAATTGAATTCTGAATTTTACAGGTAGCCAATGGAGCGACGCTAACACTGGAGAGACGTGGTCTCTCCTGCTAATTCCTGTCAGTACTCGTGCTGCTGCATTTTGGATCAGCTGGAACCTATTCAGCAAATTACTTGGACATCCTGCTAACAACACATTACAGTAATCCAGTCTAGAAGATACAAACGCATGAACTAGTTTTTCTGCATCCCTCTGCGAGAGGATTTTCCTAATTTTTGCAATATTACGGAGATGGAAAAACGCTATTTTACAAACCTGATTAACATATGGTTTAAACGACAAATCCTGATCGAAAACAACACCAAGGTTTCTCACAGTTGCACTGGAAGCCATCGCAACACCATCTAATCCCTTCCTAAGATGCTCTGGACCAAGAATGATAACCTCTGTTTTATCTGAATTTAGAAGCAAGAAATTTCTGGACATCCAGTCCTTGATGTCCCTAAGACATGCCTGAAGTTTAACTAACGGTTCTGTTTCATCCGGCTTCATAGACAAGTAGAGCTGCGTATCATCAGCATAACAATGAAAGTGTATGCCGTGATTCTGGATTATACTTCACAATGGCTGCATGTATAAACTGAACAAGATTGGCCCTAGCACTGAACCCTGCGGAACACCATAACAGACCCTCGACTGTTCTGAAGAAACCTCATATGTACCTGTGGTACATATCCTAAGCTTAGGGATAGGTTGATTTGGTCCAGTATTGTCACACCAATAAGAGAAAAAACATTTTTGAATAGTCGAGTCGGGATGGGGTCTAACATACATGTGGTTGACTTAGCTCTATTAACGAGTGAAGTCAGCTCAGGGAGGTCTATAGGATCAAAACAGTCTAGAGACAAATCAGAGCCTAGGGAAGTCGCTAAAGCTGAAGAAACGCCTACAACCGGCTGGTTGATTTCTTCTCTAATTCTCGTGATTTTACTGTTAAAGAAGCTCATAAAGTCCTCACTACTGAGAGCTGCAGGAATACACGGCTCCACAGAGCTGTGACTCTTTGTCAGCCTGGCTACAGTGCTGAACAGAAAACGTGGGTTACTTTTGTTATCCTCTATCAACGTTGAATAATAAGCTGTTCTTGCTTTGCGAATGGCTTTTTTATATACTATTAGAATATCTTTCCATTCACGATAGAAGTCTACAGACTTACAAGAGTGCCACTTCCTTTCTATTTTACGCACGCTTTGTTTCAACATGCGAATATCTGAATTGTACCAGGGAGTTAAGCTACTGTGGCTAGAAACCCTCCTTTTCAAAGGAGCAACTTCATCTAAAGCTGAGTGCAACAGATCAGCAGTGTTACTAACAAGAAAATCAACATCAGAGGTAGAACCCAGGTCACTGGCCTCTATTGCTTCAGTAGAGGCTTCACTATTTTCCACTGTCGCAAGACGAGCAATGGTCTCCTTAAATTTAGCAATAGCTTCATCAGACAAACATCTGCTAAAATAATACCTCCTGCCCTGCACTTCAACATCAACAACATTCAATTCCAACGTTATTAAATAATGGTCGGATAAAAGGGAGTTAACAGGTGACACCGACAGACCATCAGTTTCAACACCGTAGGTGAGAAAGAGATCGAGAGTATGACCAAAACAATGCGTCGGCCCGTCCACTTTTTGTGAGATACCCATTGATTCTAGAAGAGAATTGAAAGCTAATTTAAGATTATCGCTTTCAACATCCATATGAATATTAAAATCACCCACTATGATGAATTTATCTGTACTGATCAATAATCCAGAAAGGAAATCTGAAAATTCAGACAAAAACTCTAGATAAGCGCCAGCAGGGGGCCGATACACTACCACTAACACAACTGGCTTCTCTGATTTCCAGCTCGGAAATTTCAGACTAAGCGTGAGGCTTTCAAACGTATTATGATTGCACTTAGGTTCAATTTTTGTTTGGAGACTGGAGTTATAAATTGCTGCGACTCCTCCGCCCCGGCCCGTGTTTCTAGGAATGTGATGATTAAAGTAGCCGGGCGGAGTTGATTCATTCAAACTAACATACTCTTCATCCTGTAACCATGTTTCTGTTAAGCAGAAAACATCACTCCTGCTCTCTGTAATTATATCATTTACTAACAGAGACTTGGAGCTTAACGATCGTATATTTAGTAGTCCGCATCTAATTTTTCGGTCTCTTATTGGTACCAAATGTGCATTGGTTTTAATTTTTACAAGATTATTTTGGTTAACGCCTCTATAACGCCGCACCTGGTGAACTAGTGGAGGGCGGGGAACTGCAACTACTTCTATTTTGCTAGGCACCTGGTTAGAGTTACCAGTTACATCATGTAATCTTATAGTTTTGTTGGCAGGCGTTGTTCCTCGAGAAGCAGCAGAGAAGTGTGTTAAACTACAGCTCTGCATCCTGGCCTGGACCCTGCGATGTCAGGGAGAGGGTCTAATGAAACAGGCCAAATTACTAGAGACAAGAGCAGCACCATCCCGGGTGGGATGAATGCCGTCTCTTCTAATCAGACCGGGCTTTCCCCAGAACGTTTCCCAATTGTCAATAAAGGCCACGTCGTTTTCTGAACAAAATGTGGTCAATTGCGTTAAGAGGCCAGTTAACTAGATCCATGGTTTGAAAAATTTTGAAAGATTTGCAAAGAGAGGCCTGAATTAAAGGACAATGTTCTTTGCTGCTTATGTTCCTAACCTCATTTGAATTGCTGAATGTACTATCCTCACAAAAAGCTTACATATTAGAAGCATTTTATAACAGACAGCTGTAGCAAAGCAGTCTATAAACCCCCCCACCCCCCTCCCCACACACACACACACACACACACACACACACACACACACACACACACACACACACACACACACACACACACACACACACACACACACACACACACACCTGCCTAGACAGAAATACTGCCTGCCTCACATTTACACAATGTGACACTGTGTCACATCCATTTAGGTGGTAAGATGGAGCTTGTGATCTGACAGTTTCCCATCCTAGATATTTCATCTTAGTCTCTTGTAAAAAGTAAGATGAAGTATCTTTTTTGGGAATAGAAAAAAATATTTAAGTACGTGGAATTTGTTTAAATGTGTGTGTGTGTATGTGTGTGTGTGTGTGGGTGTGTGCGCATGCGTGTGCGTGTGTGTGTGTGCGTGTGTGCGTGGGTGTGTGTGTGCGTGCGTGTGCGTGGGTGTGTGTGTGTGTGTGCGTGCGCGTGTGTGCGTTTGTGTGGGTACGTGTGTGTGTGTGTGTGTGTGTGTGTGTGTGTGTCTGTGTGTGTGCGTGTGTGTGTGGGTGTCTGTGTGTGTCTGTGTGTGTGTGTGTGTGTGTGTGTGCGTATGCGTGTGTGTGTGTGTGTCTGTGTGTGTGCGTGTGTGTGTGGGTGTCTGTGTGTGTCTGTGTTTCTGTGTGTGTGTGTGTGTGTGTGTGTGTGTGTGTGTGTGTCTGTGTGTGTGTGGGTGTCTGTATGTGTGTGTGTGTGTGTCTGTGTGTGTGTGTGTGTGTGTGTGTGTCTGTGTGTGTGTGGCTGTCTGTATGTGTGTGTGTGTGTGTCTGTGTCTGTGTCTGTGTGTGTGTGTGTGTCTGTGTCTGTGTGTGTGTGTGTGTGTGTGTGTGTATGTGTCTGTGTGTGTGTGGGTGTGTGCGTGTGTGCGTGTGTGTGTCCACCTCCATATGCAACAGTGCCTTGTGGGTCTGGGGTGATGCTTTGTTTTAGCTTTTCCCTCTTCTCTTCTGTCACATCCAAGCCAAGGAAGGACAAAGCCTGAGAGGAGGAGAGACACAAATATTGACATAGACAAAAGTAATGTAAGTGCGAACATATTCAAATGCACAGAGGTATAAAACTGTAGAGATATAGATTTGTAATGAATTGTATTCAATTCCACTGTTGTAGAATTCTGTCCTGAGCAAGGACATTGATTGCCAATTGCTGTGTGTGCAACATTTAAAGTGGAACCAAAACACACACAGATTTATTTATTTATTATTATTATTTATTTTTATAAACTTTGTTTATTGATTTTTAAGACACAAATTGACAACGATAAATTGCATGTAAATAACAGTAATATAAGATCCAAAAAAGCAAAAAAAAAAAAGAAAAAAAAAGTCGGCTTGGCCATATTTCACATATTACAGTGACAATAACCTCACTTTTCAGGTCAAAATAGAAATAAATAAATAAACGACAAAAGGTAAATCAAAATAAAGTGGAATCATAAATCTCCTTTATCCACAGTGTATGTGATGACGTTGGTGATTTCCACCTCATTAGAATAAGACGTCTAGCCAATAATGTCACAAAAGCTTCTGCTTGAAGTTTAAGCAAAGGCAGTTGAGAGATGCCAAACAACGCAGTAATGGGAACACACACATAATTTTGAACAATATCTGTTCTTTTCTGACAACTTGGATAAAATTATCAAACGTTCTAATCCTGTACAAACAGTTCTGATGTGCATCTGAGTGTGGGTTGATCATGACCCTCCCTGTCTTCTCCAGAGTCCTTCTCTCTACCACCGACACCAGAGTCCAGCTCTGTGCCCACCACAGATCCAGCCCTCTTCACCGGTCTGTCCAAATGTTCAGTATCCCTCTTTTTAATACCGCCCCCCCAACAAACCATAAAAGAGCACACTGGATACAAAACGACAGCAGCAGTTTTTTGTAAATGTTAAAGGATTAGTGTAATAGTGGTCGGAGAGAAGGGAGTTTACAGCCAACACTGACAGATTATACGGTTCTACACCATAAGCCTGGACGAAATCGAAGGTATGATTAAAGCAGTGCGCTGGTTTGTTTACTTTTGGCGAAATGCCCATCAATTTAAGAAGAGAAATAAAAGCTAACTTATACATATGAATGTTCAAGTCATCCACTATAACAAGTTTGTCTGTACTAAAGCTTATGTCATTAAATGCACACCAGACGTCGATCAGCTTAGAGCAAACGTTGGCTGAACGTTCTCTGCAGCGTGTGCAGAGCTGTGCAGTTATGTTGTTTACATGTGTTACACTTTTACTTATGTTTATACATGACTCACTGAATTCTATTTTATCAGTGACACTGTCTATTCTACTTATACTGCATATCTTAATGCTCATTCTGAAATAACTGATTAATGCTGACTTTAATTTCATAACTCATCTAGAGCTGTAATATCAGTTATCCTGTTAGAGATATATCCAGCTCAGGGTATATTTATGTTTAATATGTACTTTATTTTCTAATCAACCAGTATTGTTGTGTTTATGTTTCAGTAACCACACACACACAAACGAGTTGTAATGAGAGCACAGAACTCATAAAGAGCTGAAACTTCCTGGACTCTGTGATCAATCGAACTCACCTATATAAGTGTCCTGACCGACACCCTGAAGTGTTTGCTGCCACCCAAGATCCCCGTACAGTATCAGACATTGTCTGTACTGATCAATAAACCAGATAGGTGTTGGGCCACAGCGTATGTATGTGTGTATGTCTGTGTAGATGTGTGTGTGTAACAGTCAAAACAATGCTCTACCTGAACTGTAACTATAGTGGGGGAGGGAGGGCAAAACCCTGCCCCCCGAGAGACCAGAAGCCGACAAGGAAGAACCCGGAACCCAGGCCACCAGCCACCCCACGGAGGGCCAAAAGAGGGAGGGAGGAAACCCCCCGCTAGCAAGGCCCGCCCCCTCCCAGTGGCGACCGAGGGAACACATGGATGGAGGCAGCCAGGAAACCCAAGGTGATGGACCAGGACCAGTTGAGCACCAACCACCTGGTCCGGGCCGAACATGCAGCCAAGAGGCCCACACCCCCCAGGCCCACAACCCCTACCCGGCGAGAGGCGAGCTTGCCCTGCATTCCTCCTGGGAATCATACAGGCACACAAAGCCCTCCAGAACAATAAGGTGGTGATTCACAAAAAATGTTGTTTTGTTTAGTTTTTTAAATCAAATTGACAAAACAAAAACCACACAGTAAAAACTGATATCTTCTGCTTAAAAATAAAATCAGCATGCTACATAAACCACTTGCCAAAAAAAAGACGATAGCACTTACCAAATCTAACTTGTCAGATTTGAGCCGTATGTAGGGATCAAGTGTTATCTTAGGTTTTGTCCCTGTAGTTGACCTCTGGCTGGTTGGTTCTAGAGGAAAGTAAAAGGGAAAAAAGCAAGAAGAAAGTGGGCAGAGAAAAGGGAAAGGAGACAAATGTCATTGTGCCAAACTGAGAAAGTATAAAATAACCTATACATTTTTCAAGTAGGCCTACTGTTTCTGCACTTTAATGTGGTCCAAGTCCTAAATGAAATGTTTCAAATTAATCATATGGGTGCATTTGGTCAATGAGTTCATTTCCAATAATGTACTGTTGTTGTTTTTTGTTGTTTTTTTATTCCAAAAACATTACAAACAAAGGGAAGACTGGATATGGGTCTATAATTAGAAAATACTCTGGGGAAAATATTTTTTGAATTCAAACAGATTTAAAAAAAAAAGAAAGGATGTGGCTTTTAAATAGAAATAGTGTGGGTGTATGTTAGGTTACAGGACAGTTTCTATAGAAAAGAAACAAATATGATTGGATTACACATAAAGTCAGACTGGATGGAATTTGGATTTAAGTGGAAGTGGCTGGCTGTGTTGATGGAAGAGGTGCATTGTATTAGGTGGGGGTGGGGATAAATGAAAAGCAGATGATTAAAAAGGGGACTGGAAGAAAGATGGATGATTGTAGATGAGACAGAAGGAAAAATACATGGGGGGAGGGTTTAGAGCTAATCCCTGATATTAATTTGATGACTTTGGCTGTCCCAGATTTCCATGGGTGCCTACTGTGGTCATGATGCGGATGCACACACCCTTTTCTTGCGGATTGTAATAACCATTGTGGCAGAGTGGAGGAGCTGCAGCCACTCAGGCTGACGGGGCACAGGTGTGGCCCGTCAACCTCATCACCCTGCCAGCCTTATAAAGAGGACTGAGGACTCAGACTGGAGCTGCTGGTCGGAGGAGCTGCTGGTGGCTGATGCTGTGGGAGAAGGTGGTTCTGCACGTGTGTGGCTGTGATCTGGGTGATTATTAAATAAAAGGGTCTGCACAAAGCTCCGTGTCCTCTCCATCCTGTCGGTCGGGCCCCCGTGGCACTCACCCTGCTACACCATCATGAGTTTTTAACTTGGCCAACATAAGTTCATTTCAAAGACTAAGCACATGAGTGACAAAAAAAGCCAGCAAGAAAGCTCCAGTGCAAAGGAAAGCAAGTGTGAACACTTTTTCAGTGAGTAAGAGGACTGCATTCAGTCTGTCACTCTGTGTTATAATGCGCATCAAAACTGTGTTCAGACAGTGATGCAGTGGAAACAGAATGGTTCACAATAGAGTTGTGGCATTCAGTTCAGGGAATTGTTAAACACAATATCAGCTTTTCCTCCCATTTCCAACCTGTGCCTACATGGATCCCTCTTGCTTACTGGAAATGCAAATATTTTCCAAAGAGTCATGCACAGATGTGGGGAAAGGTGGTCAGTTAAAGGTATATACAAAAACCTTCTTGGAGTACCAAAAGTTGATACATCTCGCTCATCCTTCTTACTACTAAATGGCTTGACCCAGGAAAGAATAGTTACCTTGACCTGTCTCCTGTACCTTTCTTTATTTTTCTTTACTTAGCCTTCCCTTTCAAGGTTATGCTACAATTGGTAAAGGAGCAAAAGCAATGCTGTGTATGACCATTAAATGGTAATCTCCCCAAAGTAAACTCACTGTACATGTATAATGGTTATTTGTGTAAAATGCTTGATGACAAAGCTGTTGCATTGTAAACATAGCAAAAAAGAATTGCTATGTTTACTGCAAATACATTTCCGTGGACTAATTGTCAACTTGAAATGCATTAAAAATGTAATCTTGTGGCGGACACAATAACGGACCTCGCACCCATCAGGACTGTATGGAAGGGGGCGTGGTCACAAGCATTTATTGGTTGCTTAGCAACGTGTGTTGGTTTACGGTTATCAACTGGTAGTTGTCAACTGACAGTTCTTCTAGTGAGTTGGATTCCGCTGTCACGGAATAAAGACGTGTTTTACCAACCTCTGGAGTCGAGCCTCATCCTGCCACATTGGTGACCCCTTGTTTGAACATGTTTGAGGAAACAGAAGACATCTCGTCTTCATATCAGCAGCCTCCGCAGCCCGCAGGTTCTGCTGCGGCTTTGAGGCTGCCTGAATTTTGGCAGGAGGACCCCGGCTCGTGGTTTGAGCACATCGAGGCGTTTTTCCGGCTACGGGGAATCACGGAAGATGATTCCCGGTATCATCTGGTCGTCGTCGCTTTGGGCCAACAGTCCACCCGGCGGGCCCTACAGCTGCTCCGTGCGTCCCCGCGACGGGACAAGTACGCTGCGCTGAAGCAGCTGCTGCTCCGGAGGTTCAGCCTCTCCGCCTCGGAGAGAGCGGACAGACTCCTCTCCCTGCCGGGCTTGGGTGACGGGTCGGCGGTGGAGCTGATGGACCAGATGTTTCTACTGCTGGGCCAGGACGATGGCAGATTTCTTTTTCCACATCTTTTCCTGCGCCAACTGCCGCCGCCCGTCCGCGCCGCGCTGGCGAACTCCAGCTGCCTTGTAACGGCCGACTACCGCGGCTTGGCTGAGGAAGCGGACCGAGTCCTGATCGCTACCCGGAGTCTGGCCGTTCACCACGTCGCACCAACCGCCCAGCGATCGACGTCGGGGGACGCGGACCCAGCGGTGGTGGCTGCAGTGAAGACCCAGAGACGACGCGGGACAGATCTGTGTTTTTTCCACCAACGGTTCGGCGCCAAGGCGAGACGCTGCGTCCCTCCGTGTCAGTTCGAGCCGGGAAACCGGCGCTCAGTAGCAGCGATCGGCGGTCAGGAGCTGCTGTTTATTGCAGACTCTGCATCAGGGAAACGTTTCCTGGTGGACTCCGGGTCCCAGCTGAGCCTCCTGCCGCCAACCGCCACGGACCAGTCGACCGGAGGTAACGGACCGCCGTTAAGCGCCGCCAACGGCTCCTCCATCACCACTTTCGGGACCCGGTCAGTGACTGTTTGTTTCAACGGACGCCGGTTCGAGAGTGACTTTGTCATCGCCAGTGTTGCTGTTCCTATTATCGGTGCTGATTTTCTGTGTGCTAACGGTTTGCTGGTGGACGTTGCAAACCGCAGATTGATCGATGCAGTGACTTTTATGACTTTCCCGTGTGAGACTGAGGGATCTGGACCGCTAGCACATGCTAGTTTTTCAGCAGCAGGTAACGTGTTCCAACGTCTGCTGGCGGAATTCCCGCGGCTGATCAAACCTGTTTTTTCCACCGCGACAACCAGGCACGGCGTCGAGCATTACATCACCACCACGGGGCCCCCGGTGTTTGCGCGTGCTCGTCGGTTAGACACACAGAAATTAGCCATTGCTAAAGAGGAGTTTGCCTCTATGGAGCGTTTAGGCATAGTTAGACGCTCCAAGAGCCCCTGGGCCTCACCGCTTCACATGGTGCCCAAGGCAGACGGTTCGTGGCGCCCGTGTGGGGATTTTCGCCGTCTTAACAACGTCACAGTGCACGACCGTTATCCAGTCCCACACATTCAGGATTTTTCCGCGCATTTAGCAGGGACAACCATCTTTTCAAAGGTGGATTTAGTACGCGGTTACCACCAGGTTCCCATGAGAGCAGAGGATGTGCCCAAGACCGCTGTAATTACCCCGTTTGGCCTTTTTGAATTTCTGCACATGCCCTTTGGCCTGAAGGCGGCAGCGCAGACCTTTCAGAGGTTGATGGACTCTGTGTTGCGATACCTCAAGTTCGTGTTCATTTACCTCGATGACATTTTGGTGGCCAGTTCCTCAACAGAAGAACATTTGGCACACCTCAAACTAGTCTTTCAGAGGTTAGATGAACACAGCCTTATTGTCAACCCGGCTAAGTGCCAGTTCGGCCTGCCGGTTATTGATTTTTTAGGGCACCGGATTTCAGCTCAGGGTGCAGTTCCACTGCCGTCTAAGGTTCAAGCGGTGGCAGAGTTTCCCCGCCCGGGCGCTGCAGGAGTTTTTGGGTATGATTAATTTTTATAACCGTTTCCTCCCTCGCGCCGCCCACCTCCTGCAGTCGCTTTATGGAGCCTTGCAAAAAAAGAAAGGCTGTGACCCAGTGGACTGGACATCTGACCGCATCAGTGCCTTTGAGGATGCTACGTCTGCCCTGGCCAATGCAGTACTTTTAGCTCACCCATCACCTTCGGCCCCCATTTCTTTGACAACCGACGCTTCGGACATAGCAGTAGGGGGAGTCGTAGAGCAACGGGTGGCAGGAGTTTGGCAACCTCTTGCATTTTTCAGCCGCAAACTACGTGACAGTGAGCGAAAGTATAGTGTTTTTGACCGTGAGTTGTTGGCGCTGTACTTCGCCACCCGTCATTTTCGTTTTTTTCTAGAAGGCCGTTCATTCACGGCATATGTAGACCATAAGCCGTTGATATTTGCAATGTCTAAAGTGACAGAGCCGTGGTCCGCTCGCCAGCAGCGCCATCTAGCGTCCATCTCAGAGTTTACCACGGACATTCGGCATGTCGCGGGTAAAACAAACCTGGTGGCCGATTGCCTGTCACACGCGCTTGTGTGCCCTGTAAACCTGGGAGTTGATTTTTCTGCTATGGCTGCTGACCAGGCCGATGACCAGGACATCGCGACTCTTAAGTCTGCCGGTACCGGTCTCAGACTAGAGAACTTGGCGGTGGAGGTCGGAGGTCCAGCTCTTCTCTGCGACATCTCCACTGGTCGGCCCCGTCCGGTGGTCCCAGTTTCCTGGCGCCGGCGGGTTTTCGATTCCGTACACTCCCTCTCACACCCTGGCATCCGGGCGTCAGTGAAACTGGTTGGGGCCAAGTTCGTCTGGCCCGGCCTCCGCAGGGAGGTTAAAGAGTGGGCAGCTGCATGTGTAGCATGCCAGCGGGCTAAAGTTCACCAGCACACAAAGGCGCCCCTGGAACCGTTCCCCATTCCAGCCAGGCGGTTTGACCATGTCCACATCGACCTGGTGGGCCCTCTTCCTCCATCGCAGGGTTACACGCACCTCCTCACCATGGTGGACCGTACCACCAGGTGGCCCGAGGCAGTGCCCCTTTCCTCTACAGGGTCAAAAGATGTGGCGCGTGCTTTCCTGGGTGCCTGGGTCTCACGTTTTGGTGTCCCGTCTGACATCACGTCTGACAGAGGCCCCCAGTTTATTTCAGAACTTTGGTCGTCGTTGGCAGAAGCTTTGGGAGTGCAGGTACACCGTACTACTGCATACCACCCACAAGCTAATGGCCTTTGTGAACGTTTTCACAGGTCCCTCAAAGCAGCACTGCGTGCTGCGCTCTCGGATGGTAACTGGGTGGACCGTTTATCGTGGGTCATGCTCGGTTTGCGCACGGCCCCGAAGGAAGATTTAAATGCGTCGCCCGCAGAGCTCGTGTTCGGTCAGCCACTTCGTGTGCCTGGAGAATTTTTGCCTGAAAGCTCGGCTCCGCAAATTCACCCAGCAAGCGGCCCCTTCGCATCAAATAGTTTTTTGACCCCGGGGCCTATTCACCACTGTTTTCCGCGAACATTCATTCCATCGGAGCTCAAGTCGGCTCAGTTTTTCTTCGTGCGGCATGATGCTCATCGTTCTCCTCTACGGCCTCCATACGACGGCCCCTTTAGAGTCCTCGAGAGAGAGGCCCTAAGGTTTTTTTGCTAGACCTAGGTGGCTGCAAAGAGCACGTGGCACTAGATAGGCTTAAACCCGCACACACTGTAGCGGATGAAGCTGTGGTCCCGGCCCAGGTCCCCCGTCGTGGACGCCCTCCACTGAGACCTCCTGTCGATGCTGCAAAGGATGGACGTTCTAATTTACCACCGAAAACTGTTGTTTTTTCTCCGCAACATCCTGCTCACACTGATGCTCCTGTGGTGGTAGAGGAAGGACGGCGCAGCCGTTATGGTCGGCTGATTAAGCCACCAGTGAGGGACTGATGGGCCCTTCCAAGGACAACCTTCTGGGTGTTCTGGGGGGGGCTGTGTGGCGGACACAATAACGGACCTCGCACCCATCAGGACTGTATGGAAGGGGGCGTGGTCACAAGCATTTATTGTTTGCTTAGCAACGTGTGTTGGTTTACGGTTATCAACTGGTAGTTGTCAACTGACAGTTCTTCTAGTCAGTTGGATTCCGCTGTCACGGAATAAAGACGTGTTTTACCAACCTCTGGAGTCGAGCCTCATCCTGCCACAATCTATTATATAAGATTAATATGTAATGTGGACTTCTGTAGGCTACAGCAATGTAGGCTTGATTTCAGTAGAGCTAGTTCGGCAATAGTTAAAGGAGACCTATTATGGCATCTAATACCTATTTTAAACAGGCCTTGAATGTTTTAAAAACAAGCTTTTGATTGTTTTTGCTAAATAAATTATAAATTCAGCCTCTGAGCCATGTCTTTATCATCCCAGTCTCTAACCTCATTATCTATGCGGGATTCTGAGTGGGCGGGGCTATGATAATGAGGCTCTGTGCTGATTGGCTGCCTGAATGACGCGTAGAAAATGGCGGAAGCTCCGGCCAGTGGAGTTGTTGTTGTTGTTCTGGCCAGAGTTAGTTGTGGGTGGGGTTTCACACATCGGAGGCCAACCGATATAAATCGCTCCTGTCGTTACGTAACGACGGGAGCAGAATCTGAACGGCTCGTAGAAGCCACATCACACTGGACGATCATCCGGGCGGCTGTACAGACACTGCAGAATTTGGTTGCTTTCCTCCTTCTCTGAGTTGGCAGGCTGAGGGGAGACCACTTTATATATGTTAAAGCAAGAAAAAACCTGTTTTTCATAATAGGTCCCCTTTAAGTTAAAGGTATGGTCCCTGATTTTGGAGAGCTAGCAAGATTTGAAAGTGGCACCTCCTCTAAGCCCCGCCCCCTCCTCTAAGCCCCGCCACCTCCTCCCCCTCCCGTCAGCGCTCCGTCCAAAGCCACGCCCCCACAAACTTTGGGGAACGCGCATTTGCAGGAGTCGACTTTTCCAGGTCATTTTGGACAGCACATTTTCAACAAAACTACCCCATGTCTCATTCACCTGTAAGCGAGGCCGGTTTTAGGGGGGGCAGGGGTGGGCTGTGCCCACCCAAACGTGTGTCCTGCCCACCCAATCAAAGTTATGGGGATCCTTTTTTTCATTTTTTTATAATTTTATTTTTTTATAAATATAAAAAAATATCACAGAATATCTGTACCGTTTCCGATTGGGTGGGCACTGCGCATAATTTTTAGACACAACAATGAACGCATACCGCAAAAGTTGTGTCTCGGCGGAGGGACCCGACGTCCCAGCAAGATGAGACAACAGAGAAGTTCAGAACAGCAGACAGAGCACACACTGAAGGCTGATTTATGGTTCCGTGTTACACCAGCAGAATGGTGCGCGTCGCCGCGTACCCTACGCCGTAGGCTATGCCGTACCCTGCGGCGTAGCCGTGCCTCCAGAGCCTGTACAGCACCGCAGCCACCACCACCCGCACCGGCACACCGGTGCTCCACTACTGGGGTCTGCCACGGACCCCCGTACTGGGGGTCCGTGGCAGACCCCAGTAGTGGGCAACCTGCGCCGCAGAATCGCACTTTGGCTTTCTTTTTTTAGCCTTTTTAGCAGGGCGAGCCGTTACATTCGACGTGACTGCCCGACCGTGAGCCGGCGGTGAAGCCGGGAGCGGCGGGGGCCCTCCGATGTCAGGCCGCGGTTGCCAGTCGGTCTGGAGGAGCGAGGGGGGCGTTACATTGGGACATTCTGAGCCGAGGAGGGCCCGTGGGAAGCGGACACGGGGGCTGGAGGTTGCAGGAAGCAGAGTGGCAGCCTGGAAGCAGAGAGACGAGTGCGCGTATGGGACGGAGGGGGGCGTGGGCAGGACTTAAAATGAAGGCATCTGATTGGTTCTTTCCCCCCTGCCAATCCTCTGGTCCTCTGACCAATCTGTGCCATTCGGAGCGCAAATAACAGATTGGTCAGAGTTTTTACAGGATTAAAGCTGTCAGAGAGGTCGGATTTTTTTCTTTCCTTTTTCTGAACACATTATTCACTGGCTACTCTCAGGATGGAAGGACCATTTCACCCAGTATAACAATAAATGTTTTTGAATACAATTACAGACTATACCTTTAATGGATGGATGGAACATTTAGCTATATTTCTGATAAAATATTAATACACAGCTATTGCAGCTAGTTTTCTCAAATGTACCTATGACATTCTGCTTCACAAACTCATACTAACTTCCTCTCCTGTTTAAAGCTCATTTTGTACCACCTATTGTAGGCTGACCCACTTCAGTCTCTTCTCCACAGTTTCTTACACAGAAAACACACAAGCATTAACATAAGCCCCTTTTACACAGGCGAATACCTTGCATTAACACTCGAATCTAGCACGCCACCTGTCCTTTTTACATTGACTGATGTGGGGTGGCATGTCGGGCTGGCCCCATGAATAACTCGCCTCTGAGGGTATAGTTAATCACAGGTCGGGTCTAATCTAAACAGAACTAACACAGGGTGGCGGGTCGTGGGAGGGATTTGTTGATGACCAGACAAGGATGTCGGTAAGCGCCTCATCCCCAGAGCCGTGGATGTCATAAATCAGCTTATTATAGAACCACAATATGCAGCTGGCTAAGGAAATGACAGTCCAAGGCTTCGCAAGATGCAAAACTCGGGTATTTAACAAACTGAGGAGCCTTGAAAGAAATGATTTGTGTTCAATAAACACAACAGCAGGAGTGACAAAGGGAGACTGTTGGTTATATTTGTGCAACACGATTTGGGAGAGGTCTCTAGCAAATCCTGTTGTTATTCAGCATGGATCTGCCAACTGCTCCATCTCCTCCATCAACCAACTCCTCTGATGTTGGTGAAGCCAAGTCCCCTTAACTTGCCTTCAGGCACCGGAGAGGCAATAACACGATAGGCGTGTTATTGCCCAAAGCGCATTAAAAACACGTTGATCATCCAATCATCCACGGAACAGCGGGGTCTAATCTAAAAACACCTATAGTTTTGTTTTTCCTGCAAAGTGAGTCCATCTCGAAACAACCAGGGTGATGAATGATAAAAAGGTGTGAACAGTTGACAGAGAGATCCCCAAACAACGCTACTCTCTTTTTTTATGTGATGTCTAACAATGCCACTCTTATTCATTGTTGTAATATTGGCTACGGGCACAGTGTTATTACATGTAGCTTGCCACATCAAGGAAATGGGTGGGTGCTGGTTTGTAAGCTGCAGGCCAGGTGCAGGGCAGGTACGTGCTTCAGCTTATTGTATTTTGAGTTTGAACTTGGGTTGCACTTCCAAACCATCACAAGCCATTTAAATGAATGGGTGTCAGAGCAAAGTAGTGTTTTTTGATATTTTTAGTTTGAAAGGCCATAGAGTTCTGCAGGGTAATGTTATTGGGCTGATACTATCAACCTACATCATTCTATTAGATGTTCATTTTCGGCAACACAGCATAAACTTCAATTATAGCAATAAGCTATCTTTATCAATGAGGCCTATGTGATTTATCTACAGTTGCTGTCTCATTGTTGTAATTCCATAAAAACATTTAGGCCCTAGGAATGGACTAGAAAACTGTCCGGGGTGTAACTGATTTTTACCCACTGATAGAATAGGAGCCCTGTAACCCTGAACAGTATTGAACAGTATATGAAGGATGCATAGTTACAGAATTTTAAAATAGATGGAGGTGGGAGGTGGTTCAGGGGGGATATCTGTCTGTGCTGACCTCCGAATAAACTGCTGACATCTGTCAAAGCTAGGAACAGGCTTAACCAACAAGAGCCTCGTTGTGAGCAAAGTGGTCAGAGCCCCTACAAAATAACCTTGGCTGAGATAATCCTGGTCAACAGGATTGGAATAGGCTGTCAGGTGGCATTCAGCCAGAACCATATACATGCGACTCTTAGCTGCTAGTCTGCATGAAATCTGTCAATTATTTTCAATTACAAGGCATGCTCCATTCTTTTAAATGCACAGTTTATTCTGCATTTAAACAACAGCAGGAGTGACAGAGGGAGACCGTTGGTTATGTTTGTGCAACACGATTTGGGAGAAGTCAAATCCTGTTGTTAATCAGCATTGATCTGCCATGCTGAATATACATTTCCGTCTTCTTTAAATTTCTCACCAAAAAAGTTGTCTTTAAGTTTTGTTCTTTACATCATTAGGAATTCACATGATTTTAATATGTTGCTTATACTATTGGTGTTGTATCACTGCCTGGGGATACTCCAGGAGCCTCATGTACAAAAAGTGTGGTGTACAAAAAATGTGTGTACACCACTTTCCACACTCACGGTCGGATGTTCAAAAAGTGAAATGAAGGTGAAAAATTGCAGACAGGCACACATCAAGTCTGGCGTACGCACTTTTCTGAGGTTTTGTCCGTTGGCGACACTCACTGGTGATGCAGTGACAATAATAATAATAATAAAAATTATATTTATAGAGCGCATTTTCACCTGAAGAACAAGTCTCAAAGCACTTACAATAAAGATTAGAAAAAAAGAAAAAAACGTGACGTCCAGAATATGAGGAAACGTGACGTCAACAATAAGTTCACGACCACGTGAAGGACACGACAGTCCCCACATCACCAGATAAGTTACACACGAGTGGAGCTGCAACAATCTCACAATCAACCACATGAATATATAAAGATAGGAGCTCAACGATCGAACCCGCAAATCCCAACGGTAGCCTTGGCTCCGTTAGAGGAACCTGCTGATGCAAGATCAGGATCATCAGGAGGGAGTCTTCAGGGACCACGTAGACCTGCTGTTCCAGGATCTGGATCATCAGGAGGGAGTCTTCAGGGACCACGTAGACCTGCTGGTCCAGGATCTGGATCATCAGGAGGGAGTCTTCAGGGACCACGTAGACCTGCTGGTCCAGGATCTGGATCATCAGGAGGGAGTCTTCAGGGACCACGTAGACCTGCTGGTCCAGGATCAGGAGGGAGTCTTCAGAGACCACGTAGACCTGCTGGTCCAGGATCAGGATCAGAGTCTTCAGGGACCACGTAAACCTGCTGGTCCAGGATCTGGATCATCAGTGGAATTCATGGTTCCATCAATTTGGTCCTCAAGCAGCAAGCAGCCCCAGACATTCACTCTACCACCACCATGTTTGAATGTTAGTTTAATACTCTTTAAAAAAATGTGTTAGTTCTATCCCAGATGTGTGAAAGCACACCATCTTAAAAGTTTCACTTTTGTTTCAGATGTCCAGAGAATATTTTCCTTAAGGATTTTTTGTGTGGCTCTGGTGGGCTTTGTTGGGACAGGAAAGAGGTAGAGAGAGAGAAAATGGGGAAAACAGGCAGCAAAGGACTGCGGCTGGGACTGGACCCTGCGACTGCCTCAGTACATGGGCCGCCTGCTTAAACCACTATGCCACCCAGCGGCCCATCAAGATGCTTAGGCAAATCTTAGCAAAGCCTTTTTGTTCTCTTAAGTCAGCAGTGGTTTTCACATTGGGACGCCACCAGGATGCTATTTTCGTCTATTTCTTATTACGGAATCATGAACACTGACCGTACCTGAGGCCAGTGAGGCCTGCAGTGCTTTATATGTTCATCGTGGTTCTTTTGTGATGTCTTGGATAAACCGTTGATGCGTTCTTAGAGTAATTTTGGTATGCCATCCACTCCTGGGAAGGTTAACATTTTGTGTTTTCTCCATTTGTGGATAATTGAGTCCCAAACCAACCTGGAGCAGTACCCTTTTGGCTGATATTAATGTTTGTTTGATTACGTGTGACAAAAAAAAAATTAAATTTTTTTTTAATATGTCACAGCACTGGCCATTTAAAAACAAATAAAATAATTTTGAAATGAATCCTGATGCGATGTGAACTGGGACCAAAATTCCAAGTTTATTGCCAAGTAGTTTAACACACATTTATTTGGTTTGGTAATTGGTTGTGGTGATTGATGCAATACAAAAGAGCAAATAATATTAAACGAAAAAATGTACACAAGTTAGTTTTAAAGTGCCGGAGTAATGAGTCTGTAGGAAAAACATTTAAATGAGGTGACCTGGAATGTGCGTGTAATAATGTGAAGCATAAGGTGCGTTAATGTAATGTAGAGTGGGATGGGGGGGGCAGTCCGTGGTAGACGGGGGAGAGGTGGGACCAGGGGACCGGTGGTCCAGGGGGGTCCGGTGGTCCAGGGGGGACCGGGGGTCCAGGGGGGACCGGGGCCTTGTTGATGAGGACAGTTGCAGTTGGGAAAAAACTGTTTTTATGTTGTGAGGTTTTGGTCCTGATGGACAGCAGCGTCCTGCTCCTGTCCCTTACAGTGGCAGCAGCAACCAGACGGTGATGGATGGAGGAGGTGAGGATGGAGGAGGTGATGGAGGAGGTGAGGATGGAGGAGGTGAGGATGGAGGTGAGGATGGACTCAATGATGGCCGTGTAGAACTGCACCATCATTTTCTTTGGCAGGTTGAACTTCTTCAGCTGCCGCAGGAAAGACATCCTCTGCTGTGCTTTTTTGGTGAGGGAGGTGATGTTCAGCTCCCACTTGAGGTCCTGGGTTATGGTGGTCCCCAGGAAGATGAGGGAGGTGATGTTCAGCTCCCACTTGAGGTCCTGGGTTATGATGGTCCAGGAAGATGAGGGAGGTGATGTTCAGCTCCCACTTGAGGTCCTGGGTTATGGTGGTCCCCAGGAAGATGAGGGAGGTGATGTTCACCTCCTCCTTGAGGTCCTGGGTTACGGTGGTCCCCAGGAAGATGAGGGAGGTGATGTTCAGCTCCCACTTGAGGTCCTGGGTTATGATGGTCCCCAGGAAGATGAGGGAGGTGATGTTCAGCTCCCACTTGAGGTCCTGGGTGATGATGGTCCCCAGGAAGATGAGGGAGGTGATGTTCAGCTCCAACTTGAGGTCCTGGGTTATGATGGTCCCCAGGAAGATGAGGGAGGTGATGTTCAGCTCCCACTTGAGGTCCTGGGTGATGATGGTCCCCAGGAAGATGAGGGAGGTGATGTTCAGCTCCAACTTGAGGTCCTGGGTTATGGTGGTCCCCAGGAAGATGAGGGAGGGGATGTTCAGCTCCCACTTGAGGTCCTGGGTTATGATGGTCCCCAGGAAGATGAGGGAGGGGATGTTCAGCTCCCACTTGAGGTCCTGGGTTATGGTGGTCCCCAGGAAGATGAGGGAGGGGATGTTCAGCTCCCACTTGAGGTCCTGGGTTATGAAGGTCCCCACGGAGATGAGGGAGGTGATGTTCAGCTCCCACTTGAGGTCCTGGGTTATGATGGTCCCCAGGAAGATGAGGGAGGTGATGTTCAGCTCCCACTTGAGGTCCTGGGTTATGGTGGTCCCCAGGAAGATGAGGGAGGTGATGTTCAGCTCCCACTTGAGGTCCTGGGTTATGATGGTCCCCAGGAAGATGAGGGAGGTGATGTTCAGCTCCCACTTGAGGTCCTGGGTTATGATGGTCCAGGAAGATGAGGGAGGTGATGTTCAGCTCCTCCTTGAGGTCCTGGGTTATGGTGGTCCCCAGGAAGATGAGGGAGGTGATGTTCAGCTCCCACTTGAGGTCCTGGGTTATGATGGTCCCCAGGAAGATGAGGGAGGTGATGTTCAGCTCCCACTTGAGGTCCTGGGTTATGATGGTCCAGGAAGATGAGGGAGGTGATGTTCAGCTCCCACTTAAGGTCTTGGGTTATGGTGGTCCCCAGGAAGATGAGGGAGGTGATGTTCAGCTCCTCCTTGAGGTCCTGGGTTATGGTGGTCCCCAGGAAGATGAGGGAGGTGATGTTCAGCTCCCACTTAAGGTCTTGGGTTATGGTGGTCCCCAGGAAGATGAGGGAGGTGATGTTCAGCTCCTCCTTGAGGTCCTGGGTTATGGTGGTCCCCAGGAAGATGAGGGAGGTGATGTTCAGCTCCCACCTGAGGTCCTGGGTTATGGTGGTCCCCAGGAAGATGAAGGAGGTGATGTTCAGCTCCCACCTGAGGTCCTGGGTTATGGTGGTCCCCAGGAAGATGAGGGAGGTGATGTTCAGCTCCCACCTGAGGTCCTGGGTTATGGTGGTCCACAGGAAGATGAGGGAGGTGATGTTCCGCTCCCACTTGAGGTCCTGGGTTATGGTGGTCCCCAGGAAGATGAGAGAGTTGATGTTCAGCTCCTCCTTGAGGTCCTGGGTTATGATGGTCCCCAGGAAGTGGTAAGATTCCACCGTGGAAAAAATAATTTATTTGGGGGCATTTCTTCCTATTTAAGCTGCATTGCATTATGGGTATTGTTGTTATTTGCTTTGTGTTGCGTTTTGTGAAGAGCTGTGGTCTTCTTATGATCGTAAGGGTCTGGGAATGTTTATGGACTTTCTAGTGCATCATTACACTCTCCTTTTCTTGCTTGTATTTTAACTACTGTAGCAGATAGCCGATGCTACAATAAAATCCCCAGCCAGATCTGGCGTCATTAAATTAAATAAAGATGTTCTTGCCTATTTGACGCGAAGTCTGCGCCTCCCGTTTCGTCAAAGTCCCGGGCCAGTCCCCTCAGCCTCTGGTCTGTCATCAAACGGTGGACCCAGCACCGAAGCCGGTTTTAGGGTGGGGCAGGGGTGGGCTATGCCCACCCAGACGTGCATCCTGCCCACCGGCGTCTCCATCCCGGCGAGAGCGGAGAGCGGGGGGCTGCGGGCTCTAGAGTCTAGAGCCACGGCTACGGCGTAGGCTACGGCGTAGGCTACGGCGTAGGCTACGCAGTGGTAAAATGCGCACGACATTGATCATTTTTGCAGATCTCCCGTGCATCACAGAACTTTGATCCAGTTTGCCTGAACCGAGACGTCTTATGGGCTCCCTCGTCAGCCTCCACGGCCGGGAGAGTGCTGCTCATCTATGTTTTAGATACCTGTCCCAGTTAAACTAACGCGGCTTATCTTCCCAGAGCCACCGGACTACGTCATCGCCCCCAGAATGCATTGCGCAGGTAAAACATGGCGCCTCCCGCAGGTCAAAATATGTGATAAACATTGTACATTTTTAAAGCAATTAGATTATTTTATGTGTTTCTAACAACATATTTTAGTATAAGAGAACAATTGTGGCTAATTAGGGACTACAAGTCTTAATAACCAGGGTTCCTTTTAACAGAAACGCCACACTGGTTAAAGCACAGAGAAGGATATGTAGACAACCAGAACGCAGGTGGCCCAAAGACAAACTTCAGGTATATTACAACATTTATAAAGAGAGTCTTCGCAACTATAACCAGAAACTGAAGAACGCAAGGCAATTGTATTTTTCAGAGATTATCGATAGAAACAGTAATAATGCTCGCACACTGTTTTCTGTGGTAGACAGACTGACAAATCCCACAGCCTCAATCCCACCTGAACTGCTGTCTGAAAAGGCAGGCAATGACTTTGCTGCCTTTTTCACAAACAAAATATTACAGATAAGACAAGCAATGTGCAGCTCCAGGTCAGTAATGATAACACTCTGGCCTTACCGTCTAGTAAAGCTGGGACAGTTCAGCATCTTATATTACACAACCTTAACGGAAACGGTTTCACGGTTCTTGATATTCTGCCTTCAAACCTTTTTAAAACAGTTTTTAACTGCATAGCTCAGAATGTACTGCAGATAATAAATACCGTATTTTCTGGACTATAAGCCGCACCTGTATATAAGCCGCATCCGCTCTATTTAAAAAAAAAAAAGATATGTAAGCCGCAGATATTTATGTTGTTAGATTAGATATTTACTATATGTACAGAACCATTTTGAACTGTAAATGATGTACATGTTTGTACCTAAATAGATCTTTTCCTAACAGTGTCTTTTAACACGGCAGCAACTTTGCTGATTAAAACGGGACAGAACCAAGAGAGAATAACCGTTATTTATTTATCTATTTATCTGTTTGAAATCTGCTTCTACCTACTTCTATCTGCTAAAGAAGAAGTAGCGTATTCTTCTTTGCATTTATTTTGTCTTAGTTTTTATTCTAATTCCGGTTAGCACTCCCCCTAGAGTCCAGAAAATACAGTACTAAAAAATCTAATCTGGATGCCATAACACTTAGTAACTATAGGCCAATATTCAATCTGCCATTTTTGGGGAAAATCATTGAAAAGGTCGTTTTCCAGCAAATTCATGCTTTTATGATGCAAAACAACCTTTTTAACATATTTCAGTCTGGATTTCGGCCACACCACAGCACTGAGATGGTACTCATCCAAGTCTTAAATGCTATTCATCTGAATAATGATGCAGGTAAATCCTCTGTTCTGGTATTACTGGATCTCAGTGCTGCATTTGACACAGTTGATCATAACATTCTTCTCAGCAGATTGGAAAAGTGGGTGGGACTTACCGGCACTGTGCTTCAATGGTTCAAATCTTACTTGCAAGATAGTGCCTTTTTTGTGTCAATTGGAAACCATGAGTCTAAGAGAACCAAGATCACATGTGGGGTTCCTCAATGGTCCATTCTCGGACCGCTTCTATTCAACATCTATATGCTACCCCTAGCTCAGATTATGGAACATCACAACATTTCCTACCATACTTATGCCGATGACACACAGCTCTATATTTCAGTGTCACCACATGACTACAGTCCCCTGCTCTCATTGAGTAACTGTATTCACCAAATCAATGAGTGGATGTGCCAGAATTTCCTCCAGCTAAATGCAGAAAAGACCGAGGTGATCATTTTTGGCCCTAAAAAATGAAAGGGAAAAGATCAGCGCTCACCTTGGCTCCATGTCATTGACAGCTACAAATCAAGCCAGAAATCTGGGTGTAATTATTGACTCAGACCTGAACTTCAACAGCCATCTAAAGTGTAGCCCTAAATCTGCCTACTA